>NW_027468663.1:13070413-13175413 GCF_046254945.1 Alosa pseudoharengus | reverse complement strand
ATACAATTATGGCAAAACAGATGGTGGGGAAATATGTAAGTATATTAACCATCTTATGCAGTATGCTCCAAAAACTGTCAACATAAATTGTGGCTCTGCGTACTATATAATTCACCATGCCTGTGCAATAACTAAGAAATAAGGGCGTATTAAAAGCTTTAATTTGAACACCGGATGTAATAAAGCTGTCGGTTTTGATGTACCCGTAAAGCAGCGATTTCATTTCAACTTTTACTCCTGATTGTCACCAATAACCCCGCCCACTTTGATCAGCCCACGGCATGCTGTGCTGAGACGCAGCATTGACTGACAGGCCCCGACGGAACGATTTCATTGAGGATTTCATCAATATGCAGAGCTCTGACTGTCTGAAATGAGCTATTGATTATGGTGTGTAATTGTGTGTGAGCATATGTGCACACAGGGTGTGTGCCTGGTCTTATGTGCATGTGTGTGTCTGTGTGTGTTTTTCTGTGTGTGTGTGTGTGTGTGTGTGTGTGTGTGTGTGTGTGTGGTCATGAGGTGGGGATGGGTCATGAGATAAGTAACCCATCATTACCACACAACTCAGTTCAGCTCCAGTTCTCTTCTCACAGAGCTCATAAATAATTGGTGTAGTTTTAAAAAGAGAATGTAATCCAGATAGATCCTGAATCCTGCTCCTTAATGGGCCTCACTCACAGTCTCTCAGTATGGGGAAACATGTCTGTGAGGGCGTCGGATTGCATTTTAATGTGTTCAGAAGGAAATTTCCCTTCCGTCCCCTCTGACGGTTTCAAACACAGCACACTGCGCCTTGTGAAGGCAGAGCAGATTTAATATCCGTTGCATTAAAGTTTCATAAAATCGTTTCATCTGATATAATGGCTGTCTGACTCTTTTTTTTCCCCTCTTTGCTTCCCCCGTCAGCCACGTCCATTGAATCTCATTTAGCCACAAGTGCAGAAGTGGGTGGAGGAGTGGAGAGGGTTGGAGGGAGGAGGGCAGCAGGAGTAGGTGGAGAAGGTTGGGGGGTGGAGGGTGGTGGCAGGAGGGTGGATTGTCTCTTTGAGAGTCTGACTCAAAACCCTCTGGCAGCCGTGGTTAAAGCCTACTGGAAAGGACAAGCTCACAAAGCCACAGAGAAGAGGGTTACTGGGGGTGGTGGTGGTGGTGTCAGTGGTGGCGGTGGTGGTGGCAACGGTAGTGGTGATGGTGGTGGTGGTGGTAGTGGTGGTGTCAGCGGTAGTGGTAGTGATGGTGGCGTCGAAGGTGGTGGTGTTGGCAGCAGTGATGATGGTAGTTATGGTGGTGGTGGTGGCAGCAGCAGTGATGATGGTAGTGATGGTGGCAGCAGTGATGATGGTGGTGGTGGTGGCAGCAGTGATGATGGTAGTGGTGGTGGTGGTGGTGGCAGCAGCAGTGATGATGGTAGTGGTGGTGGTGGGGGAGGAGTATGAGAGCTCCAGAAGAGAGGAGAGCAGGGAAGAGGGAGAGTCTTATTGATGGGGGCTATTTGCAGAGAGATTGTAGAGCAGTCTTTAGGGAGCTGTACATATTAATTACCATCTATTCATCTGTGGGCTCCGGGCTCAGGACCCTGAGCGGCCACGCTCTGCTCCATGCATCACCGCGTTGTCAGCCCGCTAATACTCATAATGGACTCAGATAAGAGGGCTGGACAAAGCGCTGGCCCATCCTTCTCTCCTCCTTTCTTTCTCTCTCTCTCTCTCTCTTGCTCTCTCTTGCTCTCTCTCTTTATCTGAAGATGGTTTTAATATGCACGTCAGCAAAAGGCATTGGAGCCAACTAGCTGACAAGGTCACAAAAAAATGCCAGCTCCAAGCGCCCCTATTAATTTTTTTCCACCACCAGAAAATGCCACTGTGCCATCCCGCCTCAACCCTCCTCTGCCCGACACACATACACACACACACACACTCACACACACACACAGGCACACACACACACACACATACAAAGGCACCCCAACACATACACAAACCACAGAGCTCTCTCCCTGTGATGGGAGGTTGAGTGGTGCTCCAGAGAGGCCACCCATCCAGGCCCCCCAGACACGATTTACAGCCTGTGCTGGGGACTCTGACGCTGCGTGGCTGATTAAAGGTCTGTGGCAGCTCGGTAAATATAACACGCTTTAATGGAATGATTTGCACATCGGGTAGCACAGGGTTGGCGGCCAGGGTGAGTAATGACGTTGTGATGGCGTGCTCAGGATGGAATCTTGGAACCGGCAAATTAGGAATTCTCTGGGAATTGTGATGGGAATGAGGCAACTCTGACCGGAATTGTCGGACGTTTGGGAAGGGTTTTACTCCAGGAATGCTGGGTAGGGAGAGGTTACTGCGAGCAGATTAAAAAGCTCCGCGTTCTGAGAGGTGATTTTCAAAGCAGAATGTGACCAGACACACACAGTTTACCACCTGTAGTGTGTCTGACTCACACACTCCACTGCATGCAGCTCTCCAGAGCTTAGCTCCTAACAAAAACACATTAGATATGCTGTGGTTATTACTGCAATTTGGTTTTGTTGCTGCTTTAGAGTAATGTGGCTTTCTCAGCCATCACAGCAGCCAAAATCTTACTACCGGTATTCTACTTCCTCAGTCGACATGCGGTGGCTCTCAAGCTTTGGGCCACTCTGAATATTAACTTGAAGATTTTCGTTCTGCACTGCCAAGTAAATGCCAAGTGAACTTTTTTGGGAGCACAAGAGCAAAAGCCTTTTGTCCACTGGGGCATGGCGAAAGGTTGGCTCCCCTCGGAGGAGCTGTCCCTCACTCTGTTCTGAGATGTGATTGACATTTCGCCCGGAGCCCATAACATCACGAAGCGAAGGAATCACCGCCCTGCCAATTCTGTTTCTGGGGGAAGCATCTTTAGAGATTGGCTATTGGTGGAGTGATGATATTAACAGATAGAAATTGAGGCCAATGTTTAGAGGCGAACATCACCTGTCTTTACTGAGATGGATTAATGAAATGATGATAATGATTTGCTAGGCTTCAGGCTTAGTCACTGGTAGCACTCCTTTCCTACAGGAAAGATAGATATATCTGTGTTGATGTACACTCCTGAAACAATTTCCTGGCCCCAGAACTCAAACACACTAAACACACATGCGGATACACACACACACTAAATATTGACTGTTCAAGAGCACCATATGTTGTGTGTTTTTCACATAACACAAGTCGTCATCACTACCCTATGCCCATGTGTTCCTAAGCCTATTTGTTTGTTTAACATTATGTCTTTATTTAGTTTTTTTATTATTATTATTTATTTTATTCTTTTCTTTTTTTACTAATTTGTTTGTTGTCTGTCTTGTATGTCTTGGTGTCAAGGGTACGCTGGCCATTATGCCACTCCGTCCGGCATCTTTTGTCTTGTGTGTCATTTGTTGTTTTGTAAATTTGTTTGTTTATGTCTTGGTGTCATGGGTACGCTGGCCATTATGCCACTCTGTCCGGCATCTTTTGTCTTGTGTGTCAATGTCTTGTATGTGGAGCGCTTTGTGTTTCACTCTGTGCATGAAAAATGCGGTATACACATAAATACTTACTTACTTACACACACACACACACACATGCACACGCACACACACATGCACACACAGAAAGAAAAAGAGAGAGACCTTTCTTTGTCTCTTTGTGGTCTAGCAGAATTGAAAACTCACTTGAAGAGCACAACAGAATGGTCTTTTATCTGCTTGACTTCTCTAAACCTCTGTAACACACACACACACACACACGCCCACACACACACACACACACGCCCACACACACACACACACACACACACACACACACACACACACACACACACACACACACACACAACCTGTGAGGTGTTGAAATTAGGTATTGATTGGGTGCAGCCGCAGACCCAGGGGAGCGGCGCTGAGGCCGGGGCTCCTATGCCTCACAGATAACAGATCTCATATCAGTCTCTTATCGCCAGCTTCAGCTTTCATTAGTGCTCTCCTCCTGCACAATAACTACCTTCTGTTTTCATTACCGGCTACTGTTCATCCTCCCATCCATGCCTCTCCGAGCAGCTTTCTTTCTCTCTCTCTCTCTCTCTCTCGCTCCCCCCATATACCTCAGGAGCTCTCCACTGCGGAGACTTCTGGTTGTGGATGTGAAGATGGAAATGGAAGCAATGAAGAAGTGGGTTTGGGAGATGGCTGTAAGGCACATAGGAGTGAGCGAGAGAGAGAGAAAGAGTGTGTGTGTGTGTAAGTTAAGGAGAGAGTATCTGTTTGTGTGTGAATTTCAGCATTTCAGTATGAGAGTGTCAGAGTCTATGTGTGTCTGACAGTGTCTGCCATCTTTGGCCCTATCTACAGTCATTTCCTGTGTATTAGCCGCACTGTGTATAAACCACGGTAGGGTGTTATGGTTATGCAAATTTTTTAAAAAAAAACATGTATTAACCACACCCCTGTATTAACCGCAGTGCCCGATAGGCCAGCAAATCAGAATGATGTAAAGAAATGCATTCCCATTCATGGCCCGGCCTGTGCATTAAAGAAGCCCTATGTAAGTCTGGTTATTCCTTCGCTGTTTCTGGGTTTTCGCCTGATTTGGGCTCGCATTTTTCACTACATAGCTCCCCCTGCAGCTTCGGTAGCAGGTGACTGCTACGCTAAACCCCCACTATATCAATAAACCAAGCTAAACACATAGGGCTCACAATAAAACAGTTGAGCAAACACAACAAGTTCACCCAAGGGTAGGCTACTTACAATTTCAACAGCAACAAAGCCAAGTCGGAGTCCGTTTTGCAGTCTTCTTAGAACTACAATCTGACTACATTTTCGAGTATTTCCGCCGAGTTACATCCGGATGTGTTCGGACCGCGACCAGAAAGTTGCATATTCGTTTTTTCCGCGGAGAAGCACTAGGGGGAGACGAAGCACCCACCAAACGACCCAAAAAGTGTTGTAGAAACATCACAACGACTCTCAACCTGCATAATTAAGGTAATTTTTGCTAAAATTGTTGCATAGGACCTCTTTAACCTTAACCTCCTTAGGGCTGTATTTTGGGCACCAGCGCATGGCGTAAAGTTCGTTTTCCACCCGCGCAAAGTTTAATTCGGTATTTTGCACGTTTATTTTTTAAACATTGCGCCCATGGGTGTGGCAATTAACAACCTAGGGAGGGGCCTGGCGCGTTGTCTAAAAATCGCTATTGTACACCACCTAAACCTGGTCAGAAGTCAATGGCGAGTTGTTCATATGATATTTTAAGAGCGCATGTCAACAGTCATATTGGCAGGTGCACGCACCATCCTTCTATCATTCATGAACGTACACCAGCGCACGTCCATGCAAAGCATTACAAATTGCACGATTACAATGGGAAACATAATTAGAATAAAGATATTACGAAATACTGTACATCTCATGATGAGTAGTTATTCACCATCATTTGCAAATTGGTAATGACGGTTAAAAGTGATTAGGGGAGAGGCGAGAGACACGTATGGAGCACAGCTGAAGACGCACTGTCACGAGATATAAGCAACTCCTCTGCAGGATAAATGTTGTTTTATTCAGTCATTTGAGCAATATTAGGGTAAGTGTTGTTTTTTCCAGCCTATGTTTTCGATGGTAACCCATTGTCAGTCAATAGTGAAAGTAACTGCATATAACTGCCTTGTCGTAGACTGACTCCTTGGTGAAGTTAGCCAATGAGTTCAAATACTTTGCCAATGAGTTCAAATAATAGACGGTTGCAAATGCGTGAAGGCTATGCTAGGTTTTAGTAAAGCATGATTTAAGAATGACTATTTCATACGGTCTCGCAAGCAGCCTTCTTCAAATGCGCCGTTGAATGCCAAAATACCGATGCATTTATTTGACATATCGCGCTTTGCACCGTTAAAGGGAATGACAGATGTCATTCTCATTGGTTTAAAATGATGTTATGCCCCAAAAACACCCATATGACTGATTAAAAAACCTAGGAACACCTTGTTGCGCCATGCGCTCCACGTTTGATAACGAAACCCCTCCCAATGTGAACTGGACATCCTACTAAATTTGAATAGACTTTTGACGAGTGACGATGCACTTTAAAATGTCATGATAGGGCCCTTAACCTCAACCAGTCCATGCATGGGCCTCTACAGAGAGAGCAGGGGGTGTAGAGGGTCGTCTCAGCAATGTAACAACTGGTCTCTATCTAAACATCACACTAGCTTCATGTTTTTGACTTTCACACAACTGAGAACACAGATATATCTCACCCTCTAAAGGTTTATAACACAGATGATCACATCACATCAAGGCCAAATGTGTAAGCATGCATGCACGCACACACACACACACACCCACACATACACACACAATCATAAATAGGCAGTCCTAAGGCCCAAGTGAGTCATCAAAAGGCGTGCACACAAACAAACACACACACACACACACACACACACACACTTTGTGTCCTTTTCTTCTTGAATGTCAACACAGAGAACCTCACAACTCCTCAATGACAACAACAAGAAATTGAAATATTACCTCCTGATTAATCATTATAATGGTCACAGTCCAAACAAGCAGTTAATTAAAGATTTGGTCAAAGCAGAACACCAAATGAATAATGCAATTCAATGTTATTATATTCTATTTGCAAGGTTATGAGGGGGATTTCTTTTTCCCATTGTGCAGGTTCTACCGTGAAAAGCTCAGATTCGGTTCTGCTGACAGATTGACTGCTGTGTGTGAGCAGACGATTCCATTAATGTACATACCTTGCTCTCCATCTCTTACACACACACACACACACACACACACAGGATCTTGCCGACAGCACTCAGGCTTGATGGGGAGTGACAGAGTGCCTTTGGTCTGTGCGCATTTATCCGTGTTTAAAAACAAGCCGCCAAAAATCCACCCTCCCTGAGCCTATCTTACTGGGGCAGCCGTCACAGGTCCCAATGGCATGCTGCACCACCAAAGGAAGGGATCTGATTATGCTGAAAAATGATCACTGGATGCTTTGAAGAGTCAAAAGCAAGTAGGGGAATTCACCAAAAAAAATATGATGTAGGCCAATATGTCTACACATCAGTCACTGATTCTCTCTCTTTCCTTCTCCTGTCTTCTCTCCATCCTCCAGCTGGGTGTGCTGTCTTCTCTCCATCCTCCAGCTGGGTGTGCTGTCCTTTGGCTAGTTGGTGATGGATGGCTCTTCACACAGGAGGAGACGTGTGAGTGCTTGACTGCCGGAGGGGTTGAGGCCAAACATCCTCTCACCCTCTTCTCTCCTGCACAACAGCCGCGCCACAGTACACAGGTGTGTGTGTGTGTGTGTGTGTGTGTGTGTGTGTGTACACAATATACATATCCTGGAACCTCACACACAGCAAACCTCGCACACAGACACAAACGTCACCTTACAGTGTAATCTCACAAAACACGCTGTACAGAGTTCACCCGGTGGAGCTTACAGAGAGGGTGCAACAATCTGTCTAATGCACGCTCAGGAGAATTATTCTGTTGCACAACATTTTACATTTCACTCTCACTTGTCTTATATACTTTACACATGCATTGCATTCAGTAGATCTGCCTAAACGCATGCACAGCTAAACATGGCTGATCCAGTGATGCAGACTGTTTCTCAAGTGGTGCTAGTGACTTGTAGTTGTCATGACGGCTGTGTCCCACATCTTATCTTATATTTTACTTTTTTGTCTGTCTGTCATATCTAAAGAGAAAAAATCACAGATTATTTTATGTTAGTGAGCAACAGAAAAATTGTGGGGATAGTCATTGCATTTGAATTCATCTCCTTACCTATTTACTTAACTATAGTAAATCCTCATGTACAAACACATTGTTTCCCACTCAGTGACACTGAACTCAAATTCATTTGAGAGTGCTGTGTTGGGGATTTTACGTTCTGTTTATCAATCTTTGTGAGCCTTTGAAAAGGAGATCCATCAGGATGATTCATTATTGCTTTTAGAAGCATCTCTCATAGCTTATCTGCCTGAATGAATAGTGCCTCGTGCTTTCTTTCTACTCTCTCGCTTTCCCTCCTGCCAACTCTCTCGCTTTCTCTCTCTCTCGCGCGCTTGCTCAAAGATGCACTCACGTAAGCAGGTTCCCACACATCACACAATGCTCAATTCACCACTACCTCCCTTCTCTTGTTGCTGTTTCCATAAATATGAAGAAGGATATTTGTGTGTCTTTACCCAGATAACCCTCATCCAGCAGTCTGCTGACGCACGAGTCTCAGCCTTACCTGCTGGGTAAGAAGTGTACGTCAACCAACCAACCAGCCAGCCAGCCAGCCAACCAACCAACCAAGCACCTTGCCCAACACGTCACCCATAACACAGCTAGCACAATAGTGCTCTGCTCAGTTCCCTTGCATTCAGCAGACACTTCTATGAACTTAGTGTTACTCCTCTGAGCATTCACACTGCATACTAATCAAACTGTACCCAGGCACGGTTGAGCTGCTGTGCTCTAGAATCTTTTGCATGCACGCGATCATAAGCTCAACCGTACCATGCCCAAGTCAATTTCAATTTCAATTTAATATCACTTATAGAGCACCAAAACATTGCACATGTCTCATGGCGCTTTACAGAGTGTTAAACAATGTGACTTGTAACAGGTAGCCAGTGTAAAGATGCTAGGATGGGAGAAATATGTTCATATTTTTTGGTCCTAGTGAGTGTGCGAGCAGCTGCATTTTGTATAAGTTGTAAGCTCTTTAGATAGGTATTATTGCAGCCAGCGTATAGAGCATTGTAATAGTCTGTCCTTGAGGTGACAAAAGCATGGATTAATTTCTCGGCATCTGGTAAGGATAAGGACTTCCTTATCTTTGAAATGTTCCTTAAATGGTAAAATTAAGTTTTGGTGATCTGTTTTATGTGATTATTTGGAGTTCAAAAGCAGGAGATTATTTGTCATCCATGTCTTTATATCTCTTATAAATGTGTTAAGTTTGGCTAACGGGTTAATTCATCAGGTTTTATGGAGAGGTATAGTTGTGTATCATCTGCATAAGAATGGAAAATAATGCCATGTTTCCTAATTTCAGAGCGTAGGGGAAGCATATAAAGAGAAAATAACAGGGGCCCCAGTACTGAGCCTTGAGGCACTTCATATTTTACCATAGTCTGGGTAGACTGTTTATTATGGACCTGTACATATTGTTGACGGTTAGAAAGGTCAAGTCAAGTCAAGTCAGATTTATTTTTAAAGCGCATTTAACATGCACATAGTGCAATCCAAAGCGCTCCACAAACAAGACACATAACAACAAGACAAAAGATGCCGGATGGAGCGGCGTAGTTGCCAGCGTACCCATGACATCAAGACAAGACAAATACATTTAAAAAATAACAAATACAAAAAAAAAATGCCGGACAGAGCGGCGTAGTCGCCAGCGTACCCGTGACACCAAGACATACAAGACAGATAACAAAACAAATAAACAAATAAAAAAAAGAAAAAATATTTTAAAAGGGGAAAAAGTGATGTTAAAATTAGTCCAATTTCCAAACCAGCTGAAAATGTCCAAGGGCAATGATGATCCGTGAAAACTGCGCACAGAGCTGTGTCTTTACAACCGATGCAATGCCAACAAAGTTCTTTAGCAACTGACCAACCCGGTGAATTCACTGGCAGTCTGGAGATAACGTTAACGTTAGAAGCTAGGCCTGCTAGACTGCAGTCTGGAGATGATGGAAGCACAGTCCAAAGTACTGAGCGATCGTGTAGATCCGCAATTCGGTGGACTTAACAGCGACTTTGTTGCTCGGTGAGAATGCAGCTCTTCACCGTTAACGTTAGTTTGCAGTTGGCAAGGCAGCTCGCAGGTCAGCAACAGCTCGGCGGGCACGGTAGATCTTTCGCAGAGTAGAGCCTAGGTCCGGCTGTCCCGAGAGATCCACTCAACCAGACAGTGAAGTGCACTGTTCACGGATGGATGGAAGGATGTCAGAGGCCCAGTTAGTCTGCAGTTGGCATGGCAGCTCCCAGGTCAGCAACAGCTCGGCGGCCACGGCAGATCTTTCGCAGAGTAGCCTAGGTCCAGCTGTCCCGAGAGATCCCCTCGACCAGACAGTGAAGTGCTGCACCGCTCACGGATAGATGGAAGGATGTCCGATGCCCAGCTAGGGCAAAAGCTAGCCATAGCAAGCTCCTAATGGACAAATGTCAACGACATCAGCTGACTTAGGAGTAAAAAGGACTAAGAATAACACGAAAACTATCAAAAATAGCATAAATAAATAGGGTAAACATTTAACTAGACAAACCAATACAAAAAATAAACATGACATTACATAAAATTACGAACATTACATAAAAACAAACAAAAACATGATGCCAGACGGAGCGGCGTGTCTCGCCAGCGTCCCCGTAACCTAGCAACCAGGTATGATCTAAACCAAGGGAGTGCTGAGTATGATGTCTATCAAATTTTCAAGCTATGAAGTAGTATGTCATGGTTTATGGTGTCAAAGGCAGCGCTGAGGTCTAGCAGGACCAATATTGATACATATCCATTATCAGCAGCAATGAGAAGGTCATTAAAAACTTTAAGGCTGATTCAGTACTGTGGTGAGCTCTGAAGCCAGACGGAT
The DNA here is from genome assembly GCF_046254945.1 of Alosa pseudoharengus. NCBI lineage: Eukaryota > Metazoa > Chordata > Actinopteri > Clupeiformes > Clupeidae > Alosa > Alosa pseudoharengus. The sequence continues at coordinate 13,164,790 of NW_027468663.1, read as the reverse complement.
ATAATTCCTGGATTTTGTTCATATGTAAGAAGGCACCAATTTGTTTGGACACTATTTTTTCTAGTATTTTTTACATGAAAAGGATATTTGATATAGGCCTATAGTTGGCCAGGTTGTTAGGGTCAAGGCTAAGTTTTTTCAGGGATGGCTTAATAACATATGTCCACCTCCTCAAGTGGACCCGGGCACGGTGCGGTATGATCACACTGGTCAAAAAAACTGGACTTTGGGGGTCAAACATACTCGGGTACAGTACAGATGGCATAGTGTGAGTACATCCTAAGAGCCTGACAGACACCTAAGAGTGTGGCCGTGACTGCATGTGAAGCTTTATTCCTGGCACCCAGACATTTGTATTAATTGTGTGGATTTTGTTGTGCAAATATGTGGAGCTGTATGGCACAGACACAAAAAGAGTGTCTTTGAAGGCTGACAAAAAAAAAACCAGAATGACAAGTAAGCTGTGAAATAATGGACGCCAGTGAACAAAGGTCATAGAATAATCCGGCTGTGGTTGCATAACTGGAAACATCCTATCCCTGGGACACATCATAAGCAGTACAGCTCAGATCTGGAGGCTGCGCTCTCTCTTCCCTTCTTTGCATATGACGATCAGTGGTAGCAGGCAGAGGGATGACTGTCTGACCATTGCAGTGGACGCATGCTCTGGAGCCTACCCCGCAGACTCGGTGTTGTAGCATTTAGACTAGAGAGGGGTGAGATATTTTAGTGACACCGTGACAACTATACGTTGGTTTAGAATCTGAATTTGTGATGCCGAAGCAGCTCTGGTAAGCAAACATAAGATGGCTTTATTCAGTGCGTTGACACGGCAACAGCAGAGATGGTAGGAGGAGATCACAGGAGATCAGTGTGTTGCCAAGTATTAAAATAAGCTACTCGGTGGTGTGCTACAACCAGGTTACAACACTAAGACATCAGTTAGTTGCCTTCTCTCCCACATCTCCACCATCAATGACAGGACTTCAACATTTAAGATGGCCATCATCTTTTAAAAAACAAAACGAATGCATGGATCAGCACTTAAGATGAGGATCCTGACACACACACATATATATATATATATATACACACACATACAAACACACACACACACTCACACATTGTGTGGTTTAAGTACTGAGTGTTAAATTGTTGTTCTATTATTGATTAGAGATTCCAATTTTCATGTTTTTCCTCTGAATACAAATAAAATTGTGGCATGCAGAAAGTGTAAACCGTTTTAAGAACAAGGCCAACGCTAATCAGAGCCCTCTGTACAAAACTGCTTAACATGGGCGGCTTGCCTGATACCTGGCCTAACAGCATATTCATTTTGAGGGCAAGTATGTGTGCTATCCTCTTGCCTCAGGCAAGGTCCTGGGTGTCCTTTGCCAATAACAGGGTTAGAAACTATTACAAGGAAGAGACGGAAAAGTTTCCCTCGCTCCCAGCACGGTGTGCTCACTGCCTCGCCAAGCTGGTGTGCCAGACTTTATGTGGGGCGGAGGGACGCCCCTGGCACCGTTAGCCCATTTTCATACCCCAGTGCTGCGCGATCACAGGGGGCCAAGCCACTTTTCCGGAACCTTCCGAGACTTTCAGCACAAACTTGGCTGGGCTGAGCACCACCTAGAGCAATGGCAAGGGGGACAGGGGATGGAGAAGAAGAAAGCCTGAGAGAGAAAAACCAGGCAGGGAGAAAGAAAGAGAGAGAAAAAGAGAAGGATGAGATGGAGAGGAATAAAGAGAGAAATGCGCTCAGTCATTCTCTTCTACCATTCTCCTCTGGGGTTGTTATTTTTTTCCTCTTTTGTTTCAAACCGATGAGGCGTTAAATGATGCTGCCAACACGCTCAGTAATGCCATGCGTGTGAGCTACGAAAAGCATCACATACTATGGCACTAAGCCAGGTCACATTTCCCAGCGAATGAAAAACAATTATGCACTTCAACAATGGAGAGCGTGCACAGCGTGGCATTTCACAGACATCCGAAAGCACACCATTTTCAGGCCATTTCATGCTAATGGTTGCACTAAAACGGAATACACGAAAACTCTTAGCGTCAATCCAGAAACTCCACCAGAAAAAGAAGACCATTGGCAGATCACCAGCCTAGAATTTTCCATTAGACATCCATAGGTTTCAGGCAACTGACAAAATCATAACAGTGCTGTCCCCTTTGTCCCCATGCTTACAGCATAGCCTAGGTTATGGTGATAAATATAGACAAAGGCTAAACATATCACAGGGACTGTTGCTTTTAAAATATTTACATTTTCTACATTCAAGTATTTATTTTAGCTTAGTTATATGCTCTTTTCATAAAAATGACAAATAAAGGAATCTTGAAAGTAGATATTGTCAAAGACTTGTTTCTTCTTATTTTGCAAAAGGCAGGTTACTCATTGTTCACTCTGGTTTCATATTTTACTGTGAGTTGTTCCAGACTTAAGTCACCCTGGACAAAAGCATCAGCAAAATGAATAAATGTAATATTACAAATACACAGATTGATAAAAATAAATAAATAGATGTACCGCAAAGCGGGACAAAATATGACCGCCGCTCAGTCCTGCACATTCTCTCTGCAAAAATAAATCACGCTTTTCAATTTGTCTCCATTTCCTACTCCATCCCCTACTCTTCCAACTTTTGTGTATGTAAGTGAGTGTGTTCATGTGTGTATTTGCTTTTATGTGGGCTTCTCTATGTGTGTGTTTTCACTTGTGAGTGTGTGTGTGTGTGTGTGTGTGGGGGGGGGGGGTAATGGGGTGTCTGTGCGTGTGTGTGTGTTCGCTTGTGAGTGTGTGTGTGGGGGTAATGGTGTGTGTGTTTGTGTGTGTGTGTGTTTATGTGTGTGTGTGCGTGTGCCTGCATGTGTGTTTTTAAATGTGTGTGTGTGTTGGTGTGTGTGTGTGTGTGTGTGCATGCGGAAAAATCCGGAAGAAAAAAACTCAGACTAAACCTATCCTATGACCGCTTCGCTGTGTGCCGGTCATAATAAATGAAAAAAACACATCTCATAGTGTCACATAAAGACCTCAGTCAGAGGTGTCATTATCATCACCAGTTTGATGTAGGCCTATGGCTGCAGCACTGATAACAGTCATGACCTTTCTGTCCTTCCTCAAGGCCCCAGACCCCACAGGTCGCTTTTTCTACATTAGCAATTGGTGGTCAATGATGCTCACAAAAACCAGCTGACAAACAGAAGGCTCTAGAGCCAAAGGGCGACTTAGGAGAGTGCGTCATATCCACAGGCATTTTCCATTTCCTCCTTATCCATTTATTCCTTTTTCATTAGACAAATGTCATTAATTTGATCAACATTTGTTTCCCCCTATATAAAAAAAAAACGCTTGAACTTGATGTTTTCCCACCTACCAATTGAAATAGGGACGAATAAATAGGCTATGCTACAACATTCATCCAACATAGTTTTAGACGTAGCCTAGACCTATAGACACAAGTGATGCGAGCTTCTGGGTAGGCTACTCAGATTAGCACAAGTAAGGCACAAGTTATCTGTAACATAAACAACACATTTGCAAGGTCAGCAGCGTCTATCACAGCCTACCTTATGTAGTAGCTGTCACAGTTGTGTGTTTTCCGCCTCTTTTCCTCTGAAGTCATTATGTCTTGCAGCGGGAGACAGCTATTCAGGCTGACACACGTGAGAAACCTGTCAGCTTGCACAAACATCTCCTCCACCATCTTTTCCCATGTTGCCTAGCAACATGGCACAGCTGGTTAGTTCGGCCTTGCATGTGGACACCACACTGTTCATAATCAAGCATGCGATTAACACGTTACTGTTGTGTAACACAAGCTCTTAATAATGTTATTTTCTGTTGTGAAATTGCACGTTTGGGATATCAACAAAGCACTCTTTCGCCCTCTAGTGGTGGATAGATCTCAGTGCTCCAAGCAGTGCTGTTCTCTCCCATGAGACAATTAGATGATCATTCTGTACACCACTGCTGCCCTGAGTGCTTGTATTTCATGACAACAATTAAGTTTAAAAAGACTTAAAAGCAACTCTAAAACTCTAAACTGGCTCCTTATAACACACGTCATTCACACACACAAACAGAGAGAGAGAGAGAGCGTACCCACACACACATTCTATTAATTGTTTATCATAGGCCTACTAACAATAGGCTGACAGTTTGTTGGTCTCTTGACCATGCTGAGGGGGTATTATGGGGTATTATTGGTACCAAATCTAGCTTGACTGACTCCTCAATGCATTGGCAGCCTGACTCAATAAGTCACCAGTCAACACTTTTTGTTTTTTTCTTTCCCCCCACTGTTTGTTGCACCTGTGCTTGACAGTCAGGCATCTCAGAGGCTGTGCGACCCCCCCGAAGCAGCAACTACTGCCTGACAACGACACAGTCCTCATCCTCTGACGAAGGACTCCTCATGTCCGCCCAGGTAAGCCTTGACTTGTGACAGGTCAAAGGTTGTGATCGTGTGTATATGTGTTCTGTGTATACGTGCAGTGCACATGTGTGTGGATGTGTGGCTGTTTGTGTGTGGGGCTGGTAAGGAACTGTTCCCTTGATATCCCGCAAACCTCTGCTTGTCTCTCCGCTTCTCTCGGCTTTATGATGCTATTTTCGGGGCCGTTTGTGGCGTGAGATTAGTTAGCGCTTCAATCACGACCTCACGCTCCAGGCTACAGCTCTACTGCACTGCCTGGTGATGAATCACGTCTGATGTTTTAATTCATTCCAACAGTGAAGGTCACACATTACTCGGCAGCTGTGAGAACACTTAATGTGTGCACTGTGTGTATGCAAAAAGGAAAATGATTTCAGGGAAATCATTAGTTTGATCACTGGCTGAATCATTGCAAGGTTTGCCAGATGGCATGTCCATCTGATTGAGGATTGTAGCCTAGTCTTGTGAAAGGTCGGTGTTGGTTTATTTTTGGGTGCCATGTTTTTTTTTTTCTAATCACTGCTATAGCAGTGGTGGTAATGAACTGGCATTTCCAGGGTGATGAATCAGCATTGGTCAGTGGTTTCACTTAAAGCAAGCATGTCTGATGTGGAAAACAAATCTATCCACAGTGGACAGTGGACTAATAAACCTACTGACCCTGGAACAGATCTGAACTGGAACGCTATCGGTGTGACTTAAGGGTCATTTTCATTGTGCCTGAAGCCATTTTGTACAACATGGTCTCTTTAAATATGCTCTGATAAATCAGATCACCTTTCACAGGTCTTATCACTTTTCCCTTCTTTCCCAACTCCTTAGGGCAGGGATGGATGAGAGTACTTTCGAGACATTTGAGGATGAACTTGGTACCCCTCTGCAGGAAACAACCCCTCCCAAACCCATTAGACAGGCACGCCGATCAGGTACAGAAAACCACAGCCTCACAAACAAAACATAAACATGGGCAAACATAACTAACTGCAGCTGGAAAACCCAAGAGACACAAGTGTCCTGGGTTGAGTGGAGCACAGTACAGTACACCCCCCCCCCCCCCTTTGGGTCAAGGTGTCTTTCAAACAAAGCCTGGCTCGGACATAAATATGAGCCAGGCCAGAAGCAGTGACACTATTTCAGGAGGTAACGGCAATGCTGTCTAATTATATATCAGAATGGCCTGAGCTGACATTGGTTGCATACCTTTGTATAGTCACACTGCAATAGAAATATGAGCTCAGCTCCTGTCAGCAGACTAAGCATGCTCAGCTCTCTCTGTCATTGACACAGTCATATTCATAGAGAGAGAGAGAGAGAGAGAGAGGGAGAGGGGGAGAGAGAGAGAGAGAGAAGTAGAAGACAGATACATTTGTGTCTACTCGATCTAACACAACTCTGTTCTATTGCAGAAATGTATGCTGCTCAGAGGCGAATGAGAGAGGTAGGTCACTGGGCATTTCTGTGAATATAAATGAACAAGATACAGCTTTGCCATTCTGGAAGCTTTGGGAAATGTATAGAAGGTTTCTAGAAGGTTTTCTTCAGAAGGTCCTAAAGTCATTCTTCTGGGTTGATGTCAATGGAATTTCTCACTTCATCCACAGGAGGCGGCTTCAAATCCTCAGCAAGTCCCCAAAACCATCCCCCGCGAGAGCCCGTCCTCCAGGACCAATGCAAGTGTGTCCTCTGTGATCTTCTCATATCTTTCCCCCCAAGTCAAACTCATCAAATTCACTGATTATAGATTTAAATCTACTTTAATCTAAGGGAGCACTCTAAGTCCACTTATGGAACTGTATTTCTACATTGTAAGTCTCTTCAAATAAAACCATCTGCTGCTGAATGAATATGTGTAAATGTAACAATGTGAAAGGTAGTCAGCCACCTATACACACCTCTGTACACAAGACATTTGCCTGCATTTCCCACACTGATTGACCAGGGGATTAATCCTCTGTTCTTCATAACCCAAATCTGTATCTGTATGTGTGTGTGTGTGTGTGCGTATGTGTGTGAACCCCCAGTGTCAGGTCTGCGGAGGGCCTTGTCCATGCAGAGCCTGTCCCAGGTGGAGGTGCCATTCCAGGGTGTGACGCTGAACCGCTGTCTTTTCATCGCCATCACCATACTGGTCATCACATCTGGGATCCAAAGACTCCACGGCACGTGACTTACACATCACAACACAAAACATGCCCCTTTTATTAATACCACTACTGCATGTGTGTAGCCCAAAGAAACTAGTCAAATATAAATGTCAGAAAATTGCACAATTAACATTTCATGTGGCAGAGTGACTTACAATTGAGATGTCAACAACAGTGGTGGCTAAGAGAAGGTGTTGAAGTGAATATTGCGGTGCTGTTGTGGTTGTAGAGACCCTGCGTGGCCGACGGGACGTGGCTGAGGAAGAGGAGGAAGAGTATGGGTTAAGTCTGAAGCACAGCGCTCTGAAGAAGCATCACCATGAGCCAGAGGTACACAAGAAACTGCCACATATCTAACTCATTTACAGATCTGCTCAACAGAGCAGGGAATCAGTTGGATGAAAATGAGAGAGAAAAGCAGTCGTCATCATCACCTTTATTGCCAGACTCAGGGTCCAGTATAGATCATTGACTTTAATAATGTGAAGTGGGTTTGGGGTCTATTTAGATTGTTGGTTTTCAACTGGAAAACCTGTATGCTGTTCATTAATGACCAGGTCTCCCTTTCAAAATTGATTTTTTTATTATTATTATTTATTTAATTTAAGTAACATTTCTGGATCACTAAACACTAAATAGAAAACTGAATGTCATTTATAAAAAAACTCTCACCCCGTGTCTCCTCATTACTTTCCTTCAGCCTGACAGCTCTCTATGGGACACTTTCTTCTGGTGGGTGGCCGACGATGATGATGACGAGGAAGATGAAGAGGAGGACGGAGGCCGTGGCCGAAAGAAGAGAGGAACCCGAGAGAAGCCCAGCAGGGGCCTGAGAAACAGAGCCTTGCCGGACAAGTTCCTGCTGAAGAAAGGTGAGGGCAGCCTGAGAGACAGGAAGGAGAAACGCAGGAGGGGCGAGGAGGAGAGGGGCAAAGGAAAACGAGAGCATGATAAGAAGGCAAAGAAGAGGAGGATAGAGGAAGAAGAGGAAGAGGAAGATAATGAGATGGAAGATGAGGAGGAGGAGGAAGAGGAAGTGAAACCAAAGAAGAAAATGGCTAAAAATGTTAAGGAAAAACCGACCCATCCCATAGGCAAGGTTAAGAAAGCCAACTGATAACTTATAGTGATAGTATAAGGCACAGCAGTACTTCCATCTCAACCTCCACCCTAATACACCAGAGAAACACCCAACTACAAACTGGAGACGCCAAGCTTATGAACCTGTAATACTGCTGTTTACACTTGATCATCTATTTGCTACATCAATGGGTTTTCAATCTTGCTTCCTGGGCCCTTCTGCATGTTTCCCTGCACTACAACACCACTGGCACTCTTGATTAACTGAACCCACTGCATTTAGCTATTTAAATTTCACACTATTTTCAAATGTGTGTGTTCAATGCTTCAGCAGCTACAGTACATCAAGAACCCTTACACTGTATACATCAGGTCCCTGATACTGTAGAAATACTAAGTGCTCTACACATTGACCTCTCACTAAACACAGATCAGTGATGAGGGACCATATTGCTGGAAACACAACAAATGTTTGCCTGTCCACACAGAAATGTGTGGATTGAGCTCTGTAATGCATAAACATAAAGAAGCACTTTCAACATGTGCATGAGAATGATTTGAAGACTTCTTATGTGTCGCATCTCTGACTACATGGTAGATATAATAGATAGTGTGCAAACTGTGTACAGCCTTTAAACTATTGCTAAGCAAAAACTATGTGAGTGAATGATGATGTGTATATACAGGCTGAATCAATAAATTTGTTTAATAATCTGGATGTTTATGTGTATCTGCTCTGCAAAATGTCTTATGAAATAATACAACAAAGTCTGCATTTTAAAATATAACTAATCTTAGGATAATTTGCATCTTAACTAAAAGGGCAATTTTGATTAGTTGGTTGTGTTTCCGCCATGTTTACAACACACTTCAGCATAACATAACATCTATAACATTAGAGATTAGACTCTGAGCGTGATGGACTGTAGCTTGAAATGGTCAGACAACTAGACAGATTTCTATATCAAAACAGCATTTGACACGCCAAACAATACTTCTTTTCACTGTTTTAATAATTAAAAAAAGTTTACACAAAGTCTGCCAGCCTTGGCAAGGCCCTTACATTAAAAACAAAAATATACAACGGCAATATGTCTATGTTGCTTCTGTTGCGACATCATTTCGACAAGAACAGTTGTCCACAGCGCTGAAATCTGGAAACGTAATATCAAATGCACGGGCAAACTGAAAGGCCCGATCCTTCTGAGTGTCCTTAGGAGCTGGGTGGGGGAGGGGGCATTCCTCCTGGCCTGTCCGTGGGCAGGGGTGGTCTCATCATTGGGGGCATGGGTGGGCCGGGCATCTGATGCATCTGGGGGTGTCCTGGGGCTCCAGGGGGTAAAGACGGCATGTGCATGCCACCCGGGGGAGGTGGGGGCATAGGGTCGTGGGGTGGGCGAGGTCCCATGTTGCTCATGAGAGGGGGTGGCCGCTTCACCCCCATGGGAGGTACGGGGCCGCTGGGCATGGGTGTGAGCTTCTCCATCTTGAAGTGGAACTGCAGGAAGAACTGGAGCCAAACGAACAACATGGAAAATTGTTGAGTAAAAAACAGAAGAAATAAAAGGATCATGGCATAATGTGTGAGACGTGCCAAGCCAACAGATAAAACTATGACGATTCTGCATACCTGTTTTGTTTCTTTATTCCAGTGAGTCCAAAACTTACTCTCTGCTTTGTCAATCTCTCTGCTAGGAACCTGTCGGAACACAATTACTGGTTAAAACCGGCACCACCACCAAAACACCTCCATACACACTTTCGTACAGGGATGTATTTCAAAATTTCAAAAATGTGTCGCTAAAAAGCTACTGTCATTAAGTAGAAGGGAGGATTTTTAGTTCCCATAGTGGTTGCTCAGCATCGCTAATGGTAAATGCACTTCATAACAGCATCCGGGACAGACCCACCTTGAAAGCAATGGTCTCGTAGGGCTCTGCAGCCAGCAGCAGGTACTGCCAGCGACGGTCTGGGGGTTCAATGCGCTGCTCGTAGGCTGACATGAAGCGGTGCCGGGGTCCAATGCCCTCCGCAATCTCTGGGTAATCAATCTGACATGGGACAGAGAAAACCAATTAAAGATGCAATACCAGTCTTGGGGGAGAAAGAAAACGTCAACGTTGTCTGTAGTAAGGAATAGCCAATAACATTATGTGCGTTAATTGCAATCTATTAACGTGACCAATTCCACTGTTACAAGAGCAAAAGGAAATGGCTGTCGAGTCAAATGTCCACACGTGCAGCGAATTACCTGGAATAGGAGACTCTGCTGCCCACTTTCTGAGTCCCTCTGCTTGGTAACTGTTAAAGAACACACTGATGTTACAAAACCTTTCACTGGACCAAGACGAGTAACTTAAAGTGTGATAATTGAATGAACATGTACCTTTGTATCCTGGTCGACCAATTTTGACAAATTTCTTCACCTCAACCTTGACTTTTTCGGGTGCAGGCTGTGCTGGGGCTTCCTTCGCTTCTTTTGCCGCTCTCCGAGCCCTGAGGAGAACCAAAGAACATTTATGACAAACCCTTCAGGATATAGTTAAAGCCGAATACAAGCATATATAAAGTCAAATGAACAGTTATACACTTACAAATTGGTCTGATGCTTCTTGCCTTGTGTGTGCGCGAGGTAGCTGCCCTAAAGTGGAAATATGATAGTGTGCATTTGTCAACAACACCTTGCAAGCAAATATGGATAAACACTGATAGAATACTGACTGTGATTTTTACCTCATTGTTGTGTAGAGTGAGACAGAGTTTACATTCGTAAGACCCCAAATGATTTTTCATGAAATAGGGATCCTTGTTGATGTCGATCGTCTCCAACGCTAACTGCCGTAAACGCTCTCTACGGTCCCGGTTGCTCTCCGACGCGGAGGCCACTCCACCGCTGCCCGTCTTACCGCCTGCTCTGTGCTGGAAATCCATCTTGGAAGCAGTGTAACGAACACTCAACCAGACAAATCACTCCTCTACAAAACAATGTAGAGGTCTGGCCAACACAATCCTGTCAATAGCAGAACCTTTAGTGAGAATGCAAAATTGAAAGGCATGCACATCAATCTGCTTAAGCAACATAGAATCGTCTTATGTATTTGGAACGAAGGGTTCCCCATTAGATGTACCGATCTGTGATAGCGATGCAAGTTGTTAAGCTTAGCCACGTTAGCTGGCTAGTTCTCCGTAACGTTAACTTTTTCGCTTAACTTTGCATTTATAACACAAACGTGAAATAAGATCTCACGTGTATTTAAATGACAACGGCTTGAGTAGTGCAACATTGGAAACATAACTATGTGTAATAGTTCAGCTAGTTAGGGTACATTGTGGATATCAGAGATGAATGGCAACTAGCTGGCCAGCTAACGTTAGCCTGCCAAATGGCTTTATCTGCCAACCGTGATTATAAGTGACTTTCAAAAACATTCTGAATGGATCTGCACTTAAACATAAGTAAATATAGTATCGACAAATACATGGAAGTAGGATAAATTGTTTTAATTCGGTTGAAAATTAACCAAGTCCACTCACCGTTTCACTCACGTTTACCGCTGTAAATGTTAGTTTGCGCATGCGTATGAAAATATGTACTTCCTGTTCCGGTTTCTTTGATTTTTTTTTAAAAACTATTTTCTTTTTCTTTTTTCTAAATTATTAGTCAGGACTTACGGTCAGGACCATGCCTGTCATAAAGTTATGTTCTAAAGGCATTTTCTGCAAAGGTATAAATCGCTCTGAATGGTTTGTCATCGTTTTCAGTCTTAAGTTGATCCATTCGTTTTACTGTCTATGGTAACTTGTTACTTAGTTGAGTTGAGTACGCCCCCACGAGTTCAGGCATGGTGGATTCAAGATTTGGGTTCAGGCTTGGGTTGGGTAGGTGATTGTGTCACGGCGGTCTGTTGGGTTTGAGTGCAGCGCGTCTCAAGGAAGGAAGGTAGCAGATAGTTAACGTTGGCTCTCTTTTATTGAACACTAACTGCCATGGACATTGTATTCAACTCGGAGATGAGTGTTCTTTAGCTGGTTCGGTAAATTACATTTCCTTAAAAATAAAATAGGATAATTTGAGCGAAGACTTGCTAAGTAGCTAACAAGGGCATCGTAGTAACTAGGAAATCGATTGGCCCTGCTGCTGCTGGACAGGACAGCTAGTTTCATTTTTCCATGTGAATATCAAATATGTTCATACCGGGACACTCGGGCTACGTTTACTTAAACATCTCATAAAGAAATGGATGCCTTTATGTAGTTAGAGAACGATTAAGTTAACTTAACCACTGTCTGTCGCAATGCGTTTCAACGAGAAGGAGCTTGTCTCTCTGAGCCGTCAACCCTCCGAGCGGGCAGCGGAGCTAGGAATGAGGGGACCAAAGAAAGGAGACGGTGAGAACTTATATCTAAACATGCGACCAGATATAATGTCAAACATACGGTGTATATCTAACGTCTGTCCATTTCTGAAAACTTGACCATTCTTTGTCCGGCAGTTGTTAAGAAGAGACTGGTGAAACTGATTGTGAATTTCCTGTTTTACTTTCGCACCGACGAGGAGGAGGTGAGATCACTGTCAACTGACACTGAAATGAATGGATAAATAACTTTAGTTGCAGACTGTGCATAACTGTAGCCTATCCTGAATGATTAACGTTACCTTCACCGGCATGTGGCTTCTCTTGATAGCCTGTCGGAGCTCTTTTGTTGGAGCAGTGTCGGGTAGAGAGAGAGGATGATCTAGCCTTTTCCGTAGGTCAGTCATCCTAAAACATACTTGATATGTCTAGCTTATTCCTAAGTAGCTAATGTTTAATGCATAGCTTTGCAAACATTCCAGCTTTTCTGGACGAGGCTGAGAGAAAATATCTGTTTGAGTGCGACTCCCAGGAACAGTGCCTTGATTGGATAGACTCCATCATCAAAGCCAGGTGTGGTGTTCTCTCAGTAGTTTGATGAGTCATATTCAGAAAGTTTTTTTTTTTTTTTTATGTACACAAAACATACTATTTTAACATGCAAATTACTATCACAGCTATGAGTTCATGCGCAAGAACTTGATCTTCTACCGCACTGAGATCCATCGACTCACAGGCAAGGTAAGAGAGTTACGATTATTACAAGGTATGATTATTTCTTCTGATAATAATGTAGGAAGGTGCCTTTAGTAGAGACATGATTAACCCCCCCCCCCCTCTCTCTCATCCACCAGGATCCTTTGGAGCAGTATGGGATATCTGACGAGACCCGCTTCCAGGTGAACAGTGGCCTTCCTCCTCTGCCTGCTACTTCCACTTAAACACCGTCTGACCCATTCCCAGTCTCCGTAAACCCCTCACATACACAGAGACAATTCTGTTCAACCTCAAATCATGAACCTATTATAGCCACCCAGCACCGTTATTGGTAGCCCTGCGCTTTCTGTAGTGATGCCATTATTGGTAGCCATTACCTTTCTGTATTGAGCTAATAACACCCATCTCTTCTGGGGTCAGAGGTGTCTCAGGCAGCTTTCATGAGGGGTAGCTTCTTATGATATCCCAGAAATACGTAGATTTCTGAAACAAACTTCCAGATGTGGTCATTGTGTTTGCACAATTGGGTCAGTCAGTTTTTTGTTTTATTTTTGGTGTTCCCCGTCATGAAAATGGCATGGGATATAGGGCTGTCTGGTTTTGATGCCATGTCTTTCACAGTGTAGGTATCAGCTATCTCTGAGCCAGTTATTTCACTGTCTTAAGTGGCTGTAGGGGTACAGACATTATTCTGACTATCAGGGTTACACTTATTTGTTTGTTTTCATCACACTTTTTTTTTACACTGCTGCTGTGTAGAGAATCTGCGTCAGATTTCATGTTCACTGAATTTCGTGTGCCTTTTTTTAAGGAGTGTAGCTGCCTTTGTTGTGCTTTCTTTTATGCAAAATCTTTTGTTAGGTAGATAAGCAAAGTAGTTAGGCATCTAATCATTCACACAATCATTTTGCACAGTTCCTTACTTTGTCTATGTCTGTGTTTTATGGTAGGTAGGACTTTGATCACATCAGTACCTAAATTAGTAATTTGTATTAAAAAAGAAAATCACTTCAAAGATGGTCAGTAAAATAGTACCGTGCATTTTAATGCTGTTCTCCAAGCTCTCTGGAGGCACAAACATTTCTCAGAACATAGTTACTGTATTTTTACGTGACACTGAAATGCTCTGTATTGAAGACTGGACTTTTGAACTGAGAGCAAATTGTTGAATTTTACAAGTATACAGGACAAAGACCATGTTATATAATCTCACTTCAAAACAGCAATATGTTGTCAACAGACATAATAATTCAATAAGTTATCTCAGTCATTTCAAAGTGAAGATTTTATTTGTTGCAAATTACCTTAATCCAACTTCAAAAGACATGAGTAACATGATAATGATATGTGGGTTAGGTAGGTGACATTTCAAGATAAAGTCTCAACATCGTTTCACTTTTTTACAGCACACATTTGAGTTGGGCTGTAATAACTCATAACAATCATCTATTTTTTTATAATAAATGTTTCCTTAATTTATGTTGTGTGTATATTTTGGTCATATTGTGTTGTCAAATGAAAAGTAAGAGAGAAAAAACATAGCTCATACTCTTCATAATAAGGTGTCAGAAGTCCTGAGCGATGTGTCAAATAGGCAAACCGGCCATGTGTGAACCAAATGTCATATTCTATAAATATATCTTGCTGTAGGCCCTTGCACATTCACACTCTGAATCCCTTAATCTTGAGCTGTCCTTCAGAGCACATCATCTCCTCCCCTGGAGGTCATAGGAAAACCACAGATTAAAAAATCTTTGCAATGAGGGAAGAAATCTGTCCAAGGGAATGTAAACAAGATGTCCATAGTGTCCAGAAGGAAAAAATATATTCTAGCCTCTGTAACTCTTTATCAGAACATCACAGTTATTTTGACTGTTTCCTATGAAAACTACAGGTTCTCCGCTTTCTATAGAGGTCAAACATTTGATGGTAGGCCCCAAAAGAGGTGGGAACAATGCCCTTGTAAATAGGCACAGTGCAATTTCAGGCAAAAACTTGAAATTTGTTTTGGAATTCATGTGGTTAATGCTTTGGTGGTGGCGGCTGTGTATTTGAAAGAGTGTCGCTCCTTAGAGGGGGGCTACACCGAGCGCACAACTTAAACGTTCTATTCACATTGGGTCTGCTGCAACAATTAGGTTCTACTATGATCAATGGAACTACCTACACCAGACGTGATAGCAATGCATAATTTCGGAAAAAAAATAGACTAGTCTTCTAAAATTGTTTTTACGTGTCGCGAACGGAACGCTTCAGTTACGCACCTGGTGTAGCCCCCCTGTTAGTGTGTGGTTAGCACTTGGACATTGAAACCATGTTGACCTTACCAGAACATGCTGTGTCCATTGCATGTGAATGTTCTACAGACATATCTGATAATTAACCCACTTCATGATAATTAACCCACTTCATGGCTGTTTATAAATGTGAATAGATGGGCCTACAATTTTAAATCAAAGTCAACTAAAAGTGTAAGTATCCAACTGAAACCAGCAAGGTTTTGCTCTCACTTCAGTATGGCATATAATGGAAATCTAAGCGTGACATTACCAAGAAGTTATGAGATGAACATGTTTAAGTGAAATGCTTGGGCTTGGGGGAAATTAAGTCTTGAAGATGGGCACAGGGCTGATTCCACCCGTACTCCGATATATTTGGTTCTCGAGGGAATCTGACTTGCCACTACCACCTAACTCAATTGTGAAAGTCAGGTCAACTTGTCCCTCCAAACAAGAAATGTAATGAACACCCATCTAAATTATTTACACACTGGGCCTCATTAAGATTGATAATGAGGACACTGTCTGGCCTCTGCAGCAAGACTGCAGTCAGTGGTAAACAAGGGGCCAGTATGTTTCTTCAGCTCCACAGAACCCTCCTTCCGAGTGACAAAACATGCTCTTCCTTAGAATGCACAAATGTCATCAATTATAGCTTAACCATGGTCAAGAGAGACCGCAACAGCATAACAATAAACACACAAGACAGCAGGGGTCAGAATAGAATTAACAAAAAATACACACAATAACCTCACAAACTTGTCATGAACACGAGAACTGAACTGCTTCGGTTCTGAGTTGAAGCAGCTGCCACATCAGCTTGAGCAGCATGCAACAATGAAAATAATGCTGAACTGACCAAACGAGCATAGAGGATGTTTCTCTTAAAGGCTCCAGTGGTGGAGCCTGCAGCTTGTTGAAGTGACCCCAGGAGGAGAGACAGAAATAGCCTTGATATAACAGTGCTGCCTGGCAGCTGATTTGACTAGCACTAAGTCACATGAGCAGCCTCAATGGTAGGCCTGTGTCCACAACACTTTCCCTTTATTTCCTGGTGTCAAGATTCACAAAGAGACACTTCTATTGTTAACAGTAACCCATTAGGCCTCACAGAGCCAAACTGACCTGTACTATGTATGAGTTGGTTTGAATACTGAGCGAGTTTGCATAGTCAAGAGGAACCGGTTTGAAAATGATCTCAAGGATGGCATATTACATTGCATACTCAGCTGCAGCTTATATCTGTATGTCTGGGTAATTGTATTGTATGGTGTTAAATGGTATCATCCAGGAAAATGCAAAAATGACAAAATAGGCATGTCATTTTTTTTAACAGCCAGTGATACCATCTACTATGACAACAGGTCATATAAACCCAAAATAAAATGTACAGTATGTGTATTCTCTCTCTCTCTCTCTCTCTCTCTCTCTCTCGCTTGCCAACACTTGTCATATTGAGCTTTCATATGGGTTAAAGGTGAAACCTTTACATTGTCCAGAAAGCTAGCAGTGCCGTTTCAACTAAATTATTGCGATCAAACATGAAGAAACATGGGTGGCAGGAAGTGCAAGCACTCTTCCTCTTTTGAGAATATTACCATAACTCTGCTACAGGCTGACCTCTGCTGGATGTCTCAAGTTTTTACTCTGCACTCAACTAATGGTTTAGAGAGCAAATTTTAGAAACAAAGAGCAAATTGATCTTCTGTAGACAATAAGCTTTTCCAGAGAGATATCGTGATTCTTGTTACACATATAAATAATTAATTTATTGACCAATATCAGGTGACACATACCTTTTTACATCTAAGTAGAAAGAATATTTTGATGATGTAGCTTTCTGAAACATATGAAGTAAATATAGTCACAATACACATTTACTGAAACCAAGGCCCGATAATGGGCATAAAATATCATCATATCAGTGTATATTTGCGTCAGCTGCGTCATGGCCGACTGAGTCTTATCTCAAACAAGCACAAGAATAAGGCTCTTGGAGCCAAGTTGACGTGGGTTTGGAAAAACTTCAAATATTGCATGCTAAGACCCACCTCAGTATAGTCTGCTCTCCTCAACTGGAACTCTTAACCTCTGCTCTACTTAACCTCCTGGCTTGGGTGTTCTGCGTTCAACAAGCACCCTCTTCACAGTATCAAGTTCCAGTTGTATCAAACTGACGTGAAACAGTGGAAGGTCACATTCAGGGTCAGTGTAATCAGGAACATATAATCTGTGAGATACTAAAGTTGTTATCTAGGCCTAGTCTAAATCATTTTGCTCAAGCTTTTTGATCAATCTTTAAATTGTTTAGACCTAAATATATCATTAACTCACATTCCAGAAAGTGTTTACAAAACATGGCCATGTGAGGTAAATGCATATTGATTGCACAGAACAGATGAGCCTTATCTTTGATATCATGCCCTGCAGTCGTTTACACTGTGCAGCGCTACATCTTACCATGACTTTTTCACTACAAGTCTTGCTGCAAGTCTTGTTGTCTCTCAGAGAAGTGACAATGTCCTCTCTCTAAGACACAATGCGCACTCTGGCCAGGAAGAGCTTGGCAGCGGTGTCCTCAAACTCCTGCGCGTCCATGGTGGAGCCTGTCCCACCTCTGTCGGGCCCCTGGGCCTCTGCCATGGCCTGAGCCAGCTTGCCTGGTGAGATTTTCATGCTGGCCTCCAGGTAGCGGGCCACGTCAGCCCAGGCCGAGGTGGTTTCCAGGGCCTCCTGGAGGGTCCCCAGCACGGCCTGACACAACACCCTGTCAGCGGCCCGCTCGGGACAGCTGCTGACGGCCGCGTACAGGCACTGGGACTTGCGGATGTAGTCGGCGAACACGGCGCAGGTCAGCACGCCCTGCCGGAAGAGCTCAAACGGCACCGCCTCGTGGTCGTGGCAGTGAATGCGCTGCAGGAGCGGGGCAGAGGCGGTGACGGACAGGCCGCCCTCGCTGCATAAGCCACGAAGCAGCTCCGTGTACACGCGACCTTTGACACCACCAGCACCACGGCGACGAGGCCCATTCTGCATAAGGAGGTCATAAGCTACACGTGTGTTGCTATTGAATGCTGATCTGGTGATGGAAGGGCATAAAAACACAAGTGCAGAGTCCACAAGCATGAGGCCAAAACAGCAACTTACATTTAATATAGACCCTACTGCTTCAGATATTGACAAATACAATTAGCCTACAGATACTTTACTGATTCATCTCAATTATAAGCAGTTAATTGACATGCTTAATTTACCATTTCCAAAACATTCATTCTACATGCAAGGAAAGATGGTGGAGAAAACCAATTGTAACGTTACGGGGAAGTTTTCATGAACAGCAGGCCTAGGCATAGGATCAAACGTTTTGAACAGACATTTGTTTAGGTAGGCCTAACTGGGCCACCTGATCGGTACTACAATCTGAACATTTCAGGGAGTAGCCTAAATCACATGAGCTATTCTAGCCATTCTGAGCCGTCTTGCAGAATCTGTCTTACCTTTGCGAATGATGCGCTAAACCGATGTGCCACAAGGCTCGGCTAAGCTGCTGCTGCTCCAGTACATTACAGTGATGCTCCCCATCACTGCCTCCGACCGGACTGTTGTCCGTGTCGGATGCTAAATTGCTGAAGTGTTCGGCCAGGAAACCAATAGGATCTTCAGATCTAGCCTCTACGAGTTTAAGCAACGCACCTCGAAGTAAAACTCCTACGCCTGCCTGAGATAAGAATTCTTGGTCCGTCTCTGCTTTGGTTGTTGGTTTTGAGTCAGACATCACTCCCGAACGCCGCTTATCCGCCATGTTTCTCGGTAACAACGGAAGTGTAGAGTCAGGTTGAGTGACCACATTAAACATTTCCGTTCACTAACGTTGTCTTTTTTTCTGACTAATCGCTGTCGTTCTTTGCAGCGTCAGACACACCTATTTTAATAACGACACATTTCCTACCAGTTTGAATAAATTAATGACTTTCCGCTGAGGCTGTAAGATGCTTTCTTTGACAGCAACTTGCAAGGGAAGTCTTGGTTGCTAAGGACGCGATTCTCGGAATACGTCGTTCTTTCGACCAAAGATTCCAGAACGGAGCTTCCGACTGCGAGCTTTCATGTGCCTGCTTTGCAGTCGACATGTAGGCCTAGGAAATAATGTATACAACAAAGATTAAAACATACGCACATTAATAAAAAATCAAGACTGTTTCATGGAGTCAACCCTCCAAGTATTATGCCATTGAGGATTGAGCACATTACAATAACTAATCATGAACATAGCCAATCTGTGTTTAGAAAAAATAAATCCAGATATTGTGGCCGAAGTAGCAACTATTCAAAACCCTTATCATGGTTCTATGTGATCATAAACTAACGCATTCAGAGTAGCATGATGGGTAGGTGGCACTAAGATGCAAAAACAAACGTATTTAGGTAAAAAGTGTCATAGCTTATAAGGCTGCAGTTGTTTTGGTTTGGATATTGTTTACATGATCATATAACATCATGTATGACCCCCTGCTTTTTTTCAATCGGTATGTCATAATTCCATGGTATTCTACAACTTCCACATTTGCGATGGCTCAAGAGAGAATTACTGTGCAAGACAAGTCACGTGTTTTCCCGGAAATTCTCTAGTCAGGGTCAGGATTCTTCAGATCATCTCACCTGCACTGTCAGTTTAACCATTTAACATACCATTTTTTGTAATATAACAAGTGAACATTGTTATACTGTAACATTTTATGTCTTGGTATTGTCCCCATCAAAGTATATGATTACAACCTTGTAATAAACTAGATGTACCGCGTAGCGGTACAAAATATGACCGCCGCTCAGTCCTGCACATCCATTCCGCGAAAATAAATCATATTAATGAATTTGTCTCCATCTTCTACTCCATCCCCCACTCTTGAAACTTTTGTGTATGCTTGTTTGGAATGTGTGTTTGCACACATTCCGCACACAAAGTAGCCTACTGGCGCTGCAAAGGTGAATAGATTTGTTTCTGGGCCAAAAAATCTGTAACATTGTTATAAAACCTTTAAAATCACAAAACAATCACAAGTAGGGCAGTTCATCACAGTCCATCCATTGCAACTGGACTGATGAAAGGTACACCTGTAGGCTACATTGTATTTGGGAAAAGCAGAAGGTAGCAGCATAATGTATTTATTTATTTATTATTAAACAAAACAATCCCTGTCAGTTCCATGCAGTTTTCAACAGCTATCAAGAAGAGAGGTCATGTCATGGATTTTTGTGAATGTTTCTTCTTCTACATATGCATAAGTTTAGTCATCTAGTTCAAATGATATTCAGCTTTATTGTCAATGCACAAATTAAATACAGACAGTAGTCTAAAACAAAATGCCGTTTTACCCAGTGGTGCAAATAACTGACATGTCCAAAAGGGCCTTCATGAAATGCGTTGCGAGACTGTTCATACACATTTTAACGGGCAAAGTTGAAGAGCTACTGTCCGTTATTGTTTGTGCAAATAATATGCTGATTCATGTTCCCTTGCATTTTGCAACCATGAGGTCCATGGTTAAGCTCAATCTTTTGACGCAATCTTTTATTTTCACCCAGCCTAGTCCATGGTAGGCAACCGATAGAAATATTGTTTAATTTTGCGATTGAGATATCCACGCACTGGCGCCCCCCCTGCGACGTGTTCGCCCCCCGGTTTTAGAGCTATTCTAAATGCAAAAATGCATAGATCGGAGTAATGACAAAACCGTGACTGTTAACAAACTATAAGCTATATAAGGTAGGCCCTATGCTAGGCCTATTACACAACACAAATTGTCACTAGGATGGAACTGACAGGGATTGTTTTGTTCTGCCCTACTTGTGATTGTTTAGAGATTTTAAAGGTTTTATAACAATGTTACAGATTTTTTGGCCCAGAAACAAATCTATTCACCTTTGCAGCGCCAGTAGGCTACTTTGTGTGCGGAATGTGTGCAAACACACATTCCAAATAAGCATACACACAAAAGTTTCAAGAGTGGGGGATGGAGTAGAAGATGGAGACAAATTCATTAATATGATTTATTTTCGCGGAATGGATGTGCAGGACTGAGCGGCGGTCATATTTTGTACCGCTACGCGGTACATCTAGTTATTATTTCATTTACTGATCGGGGTTTACTCATCACTCATATTCACTCATCATCATTCACTATCAGCATTTACTGACATGCAGAGGTCATAATGATGTGTGCTCGCTATTTTGTTTTATCATTGGCTTTAAAACCTTGCTGGGAGGCATCACATCAGCTCAAAATGTCATGTGTAACATTATTTGTAGGCTATTTGTAGTCTACTTTTGCTGTCAAGACTTTTAAAAAATACATAGCTTACCAATGCTAGAGGCCCATATCTAACAAACAAACATATAACCCTCTGGTCTACTTTTGAATATAAAGAGGTGAAGCAGTGCCACTTTAAGTAAAGTAAGCTGCATTTAATATTTTTAAAGTACACATGGTCCTGTCAAAAGTGACAAATACAGTACACACACATACAGTACTTGTCTGTTCACAAGCACTTCATTTTTGTACACCTATTACATATAGTCAGTAACAACTCCACACTACAAATGGATCTTATTCAATGCTTGGTTCCTCCATTTTATGTCCAGCGACACCACTGCAGTGTAATGAGTGGAATCCGTTCGTGTGGACACCTTTGTTCTTATTAGTGGCCACAGTATAGTCCCCACGGTTCGCCAGGAGAGTTCTCTGCATCTTGTGCTCAAGCTGCATATGGCTCTGAGGTGGCAGGCCTAGACATGCCCTAGAAACACAAAAAGGAAAGGCCTACTTTGAGATGTAGCAACATACATTTCATTGTCCCAGAAATGTTATTATCTTATACTGTGGGACCACTGACCTTAAAATGAAAAGACTGTCTGTGTGTGTGTGTGTGTGTGTGTGTGTGTATGTGTGTGCACTGTGCAGGAAGGTGACGTGCTTTTGATGGTTTTCTAAAACAGATGAGGATAATCCCATTGCAGTGGCCAGCTGTGAACTGACCTCATGATGTTTTCAATGCAAGCTCTCTGGCGAAAGAAGGCATTGACCACAGGCGCCCCCTGTGGGACAAGAGGGGCCTTGCAGAGGAAGCTGAGCAGAGAGAGCACACTGTGGAAGGTCTGAAAGCTGGGGTCACTCTCTGTGCAGAATGTGATCCTCTGGCAAAGATCTGTGAGGATGACCAGGTCCAAGATGATTGGACTAGCCAGCAAGGAGTCCTTGGAAATGTAAGAGAATACAATTAAGTGATTTTGAAATGCCTCCACAGGTAATCCCAAAAGAATAAAAAACCTTGGATGCTGATCCAGATGGATATGAACAGGCTCACCTCGCATGTATTGTGAATAGCGATGGTGTTTGTGCCACCCATCATAATCTCAGACACATACTCGTCCATGGCACGCTTGCTGTCACCCACATATGGCACATATTTGATCACCACCTGGCGAACAAGCACATAGTCACAATGGTAAACAGGACACCCACTGCACACTGTAAGATAATGCTCATGACATCTGGGTAGTGACTACTCATGTCCTTATGCATAGCTCCCTCCTAACATCCAAACAGCAGACGATGCATTTTGGTTTTATATAGTAGTTTAACTGACACAAATCTACTCTGAATGTTTTTTGTTTTTTTTCATTTTGCCAATTTTAAAATGCACTTATCTGAAAATGTGTATTGATTTAAGGCAGATGAATGAGACTGAGGAACCCAATGCAACATTTAAAGATGGAATTCTAGATTTGTTTAGCTGTTGATTTTGGAAAAGCTACATTTCAGATTTTGTGCATCTAATCCAGTACATCCTGATAATCCTTGCACAGATAAAGTGTTTTGAAATGTTGCCCAGTACTACTTACACAGTGATCTGGCTTCTCTCCAGGGCTGTACAACACAGTGTTGGACTGCACCATATCATCCACCACGTTACTCTTGGAGATCTCCTTAGACCGGAACTGCTGCGGAGCTGAGAGGTTCATGCCGTCATTGTTGCCAAGGTGATTGTAGCTAACAATGGACATTGGCTACAGCAGGAAAGTGAAGAAGAAGAGTTCAAATCTTTTTTCATTTTTATTTGAATTATTTCTTTATTCTCAATCAATGAAATAAAATGAGGTGATAAAATAAAAAATAATGTCTGCCTAAATACAATCCTAATTTACCTTAATGCCTGCACTGACCAAGAAGTCCACGAGAACGGATTTAATTTTGGTCTGGCCAGATTTAAAATCATCTCCTCCGATGAAGACACCCTTCTGTATGGCTAGCTCAACTACCCCAGAAACAAAGGTGTTCTGTGGGGAACCGTTGATATACGCACAGCCCTCCTGGATGCTGGCTACTGCAAAAAGTGTGGAGGGAGATACCTCGCCTCCTTTCTGAGAGACACGCATGGAAAAAGACACTGATCAATAAACATTCCATAAGTGTTTAAGATTTAATGTTTCTGTAGATGACTAAAATATTTAATTTGTTACATAATAAACGCAGTTAGGTATTATACTCATACGTTGCCCTTCATACCCAGGGACACTGTTGTCTGTCATATATGGGCAATGTTATACCAAAGTTTCTTTCTTTTTATGAGACGTCTTGGGCTGACATGGTGCATCCTCATTAACAGTGCTCGTCAGGAATAGATAATGGTTTCATTAAATTGGCTCCATTAAAGGAAGTGTGGCACTGTACAGTTCCGTAATATTGTACCTGGATAGTGGCGAGCAAATTCTCAGCAGTGTCATTGATACCAGTAGCAACATCACAGAATTTCTCTGTGTTGGCGGTCCACAGAACGATGACTTTGTCCACACCACTTTTCTGCTTGAAGTCACGAATATCCCTCCGGAGTTGTGCCACCTATATTACGAGACAGATGGTCTATTTCAATCACAAGCAATGTACATTGTACTTCAACGTACTTCTTAAATTAATTTGAAAACAGTTTAAAATGACAACACAGTTTTTAAGCGTCATGTGCCATGACATTATAACATCTATTTAATAGCATTATCCATTTACTACTGTAGGTGCAAACTTGTACCTGTTCAGCTTTTGTTCCCTGGATGAGGTTGTCGGCTCTGTGGCTCTGATTAGCAGCTATGAATTCTGGGATATAAATGGAGGCCCTGGGCTTCAGCTGGCTCATGTGTGGCCGCAGTTGCTCCTGTAGATCCCAGTCTAGCACCTCAGCCCTCTCCATCGCCTGGCCCAAGTCTAAGGAAGAGATGTCCCAACCTAGACCACACATGAACACTTGTGACATATGACAACCCCTGACTGCATGGAAATGCATGTCAGTCATAAACTTGCACTGCATGGATTGGCTAACTTCAATTATTCAACCAGAGACAGCTCACATTGAAAATGGTGATATCATAGTAGTAGACAATGGTGATATATGCATAGTAGTAGACATTACAATGCCATAGTAATGGTCTGCATTTACAATACAATGACAACACATGGAATTGCATTCCAATTATAATCTCCCCATAATAATGATCTAATTTAGAACTGAGGCATACACTCATACACTCACCATCGAAAATGATGTCGTTAGGGTGCACCATGGGAAGCAAATCACGGAAAGGTATGTTGACCTCCCCCTCTGGGCCGGACCCCAAACACACTGTGGAGGCTTGTAGTAAGGAGCCAAAGTAATTGGCACACTGGGAGAAGATAAAAATAGCAAGAGAGAGAAGACGAGATGAAAAAAAAAAAACAAGTTATGTGGGGGGATGGGTGAGTGGAAAAACTATGGGCTACTAATAATGGAGAATGACCCTAAAAGGCAAATGGTATAGGATGTGCTCCTGTGGACTGCTGGAGACGGTATAACTTTTCCCTTAGGAGAGACTTTGACATACATGAAACGATCAAACTAATACCTATTTGTCTTTGACAGGGAAGTATACTATATGACTGAAAACACTTACTCCAAATTAGTTTTTTTTATTTATTTTTTTAAATAATTTAGGACTGCCATGCCTATGAGAACAGAGTGTCAAACAGCTCAGTGCATGCATACTATCTCTATATATACCATCTCTCCATATAAAGTACCTTCATGCCAGTCTTGGTTCTCCAGCGCATGCCCATCTTGTTGGCAATGACCGCAGCGGTGACAGTCGTGCCATTATTCCCTCCCCAGCCCACCAGCATCACCCCCAGCTTGGGCACCGCCCGCTCAGTGTGGAAGGTGAACTGAGTGGTGGAAGGTGTTACCTTGATGGGCAAACACAGTAAACACAATAGCCTACATACATTTCCTGATTCTGAAGCTATACATGGCTTAATCCAGTATAACACAACACGTGAAAGTGGTATTCCAGCTGTCATTCAGATGAAGAGCAGGCTGTTCACTTCTTGAATTCAAATGAACAGCAGGAAGTTCATTCCTTGCATTATGTGACTTGGATGATCCAATCAATCACAAAAACACAGCTTTCTTCATAAATTAGTTCACACTTAGTATTAAGAAATATGTTGTTCTAATATGTGTCTACTTACTGTATACATGTCCCCATCTCTGGACACAGATGTGGTGTGGTAGGAGTAGAGAGCTTCGATGTACCTCTCTGTGTATCTCACATTAGGGCTTTTGATTTGGATTTTGGTAGTCATGTTTAATGTCTGGATAGCAATTTGCAAGAATATGGCATAAAGTTAGGAAGAAGTCCAAGTGAACTTACATAAATAAAAGAACATCATTTATGTATTAAGTTTGTATTATTTTTTTTACATTAACAGTTTAAGAATGCCTTGCCGACTACTTGTCGTTGTCATGTAATTTGGCCTTACAAAAAAGTAACTGCAGCTGTGGGACATAGCACTACAATGTAAAGGCAGCTTTTGAAGTAACCTACAGGTAGGCTATACTTTCACGACCAGAATAGGCTATAGCATTTCCTATAGTCCTATGAACTGCACACAATTCCTTCAAAACTGCAAAAATAAAGTAAAATGTATAATTTGTCCTGTTCATTCAACTCGCACCACCTGGGTTATGCAAGCTGCGTTCTCGTTCACTAATGTTGCAAAAATAAAAATGACCTGAACCTTAATTAATTTGTCCCATCGTTTGATCCATTTAAACCGCCTCGCCTCTGCCATTTATTTCAGCTAATTCTTGCAGTGCAAGCTAGCTTGTGCTAGCCATATGACGCATCATTTTGATCTAATGAAATGACATGTTTAGCCTACCTGATCTGAGATAAGGCAGGTCTATGCTGTCTATTTTACCTCCTGTCCCGACGCGCTGTCTTGAAGAAGTCGAGTGTTTCGAACGTGCTCCACTTTCCAATGCACTGCTTGATGCGCAGACAACCTGATGAATAAACTTAACTCCCGCCTGTGGGTGTGCTGTAGCCCTGGAATATAAACTGACAGTAGGCCTATAGGCGTGTCCATGCAAATGTATTAACCCGAAGACTGATTACATAACTTCACTAAATAACAGTAGCTTATGACAGAGATGTATCCTGTAGGTCTACCTTCCACGTAGACATATTTCACACAACATCGTTTTCCACAGGTTAACTCTTGAGTTAACTTAGGCCTACCCAATTTTGTTAAACTAGGCTACTTGGAATACCCCCCTGGGGTAGAAAGCTCAACGGAAAATTTCTGACAGACCGCACCACTTAGGCTACTTACATTGTCTCTCCACAATGATGAACACCTGTTGAATGAAAATCACATATTTCAATATATATCCTCCATTAAACCCACTTCAACCACTCATTTCCATTTCCGTGCTAAGGGATTTGTAAATGTAAATCAGGTTTATAGGCCAAGTATACAAGGAATTTGGTCTCTGCATTTATCCCACCCATGAATTAGTGAACACAGAGCACACAGTGAGCACACAGTGAGGTGAAGCACACACTAAGCCGGAGAAGTGAGCTGCCTTGCAACAGCGGCGCTCGGGGAGCAGTGAGGGGTTAGGTACCTTAGGTGCCAAGGGGCACTTCAGCCGTGGATGTGGGCATGGGAGAGCAGTGCTCAACCACTTCCCCCTGCCCACATTTTTCCTACTAGGTCAGGGATCAAACTGGCAACCCTTCGGTTACAAGCCCGAGCCCCTAAACAGTAAGCCATGGCTGCCCCCATTTGTTAAATTGATCTCAGTTCCGCAGAGCAACTGGGACAAAAACCTACAGAGAATATTACCTCTGACAACTTCTCCATAGCTCTGGTCCCCAACTTTTGCATTTGGCAGCAATTCAATGCAACACACACAAACACACACACACTTTAGAGAAGAAAGCTGGGCCAAAAAAATAAGCGAGTGACCAGAGTGATTGGTAATGAGATATCACACCACTTTCTTCCCTGTTACAACCACCAGGCTCGTTTTTGGTGGTTTAACATAAGGGAGAGCACACATGGATAAAGGATTAACAAAAATGTATTCATCAAAGTATGTATGAAAACTTGAAAGACAAACCATGGTGCCCCAATAAGGTGACCAGCAGTACCTGTGCCATGATTCCACCCTGCAACACAAAAAGACAGAGACAGGCAGGCAGGCAGAGAACACCGGATACATGAAAAACACCTCCTGCCTCAGTATTACTCTCAACTCAGCTTGATGTAATTGCCAACTTTAACCAAATAACCAGGAAAGTTGTGGCTATGCCTGGATTTCTTGATTGTACAATAGCTCATTTCTTTACCTTCTCTATAATTCAAGGGAGAAAAGCCAGATGACAAAAGAAAGGCCCTTCCCCATGCACATCAAGGACTCATACAGACCACAGAACTACAAAAGTTTCCAAAGTGCCAAAGTTTAATTTCATCATACGTGACAACTGAGCCAGTAATTCAAACCCGGGGGTTCTCAACATGCAACACGCCCCTCTTCAGAGGGGCCAGTGTAGGAAGAGCAACATCAACTTTAAAGTGTTCCACAACAATTCTTACTAAAGAATTAATGTTATGGCACAAAGGTTTTGACAACAGAGATGACATAATACTGGCAAGATAGAATTTCTATGGGACTCAATGCTGTAATGGTTTGTTTGAGAGAACACCAGGAGAAACTGCACAGGGGAGAGACATTAGAGAGCAGATGGTTAATACAGAGGGCTTGCATCTGACTGACTGGATACTATATGACCCCAATGCTCTGATGGAAAGCATACATTATTTCATGGAGAAAGGGACGTTGGAATGTTACGATCACAGCCAATGTGAAATATACACATCAGAACGTTTTCCATGTCACCACGCTTTGCATTGCCCATGCTTCAAAACCAGCTGTGTTCAAGAGCAGAGGGTCAGTTTCTGAGTCATCAGTGATAGTTTACAGTAATTTGGTCTGAGTGCCATCAATTTCAGCAGAAGGTCCTATTGTATAGATATTGATAGATAGATATTTTATAACTGTTGCTGGGGAATTGGACAAAACTCAGGAGGCCTGGCTCTCCAAGCAGAACAAATGTCTCATCCACCAAGTCAGGAAATCTATCAAAGCCGCCAAGATGATTAATTTTCTTTAATATAATCGGGAAGTGTGCAGACCCATGAGAGAACAAAGAACACTTCTGCAGAATTAATTCTGCCATTAAACAACAAAACAATAAATTAAAACAGAACATATAATACATGGTAGTCCTAGTCTGATACCACAGGCTGGCTGAATAGCTTCTTATTCTAGCACTTCATAAAATCCATGTGCAAGGATCTATCACTGATTGTGATTTGACACGGAACAGTCCAGAAATCTCTGTAGCAAAAGTTGGTCATGCAGCAGAAGGGAGTAACAGTGTAATGCCAAGTTTAGTTCTGTAGCCAACCCAACAGCACTTCACCGTCAGAGAACAGCAAGATTGCATCAGAGAGATTTTTTTTTGTCTTTGGGTCATCGGACATCTATTTAAACAAACAAAAAAAAGCTCACATGGGGTAGAAAAGGCCCCAATTTTTAATGCACGTGTTCCAACATAATCCGTCAGAAGGAGCAACATTTCAAGACAAGCCTGGACAAAATACTGGGATGACTATCCACTTCTTGGCTCCTTGGGAATCTTGTCTTTTTTTTTGCCTCATGTCCCACCGCAGATGTGTTAGAGCTGCTTGTGATCGTACTCTGCAATGGTTTTCTTTATGTGTGCAAGTTTGTTGTGTAGGTATTCGCAGCGGTTTTTATCCTGACTGTAGTTTGGATTAGACTGAAAAGGAGACAGAGGGGGCTGATTAATTTTCAAGAATTTATATTTATAGAAATGAAAAAGTTGCAGAAAAGAAAACTGTAAAAAAAAAAACTGTAAAAGATAAATCTGAGCATACCTTTTTTATTTTGCGATACTCTTTAAGTATCTGGTTGTGAATCGTCTGCAAAGATGAAAAATGAGTAAATTCGGTCAAACCGAACATTAAAGGCATTGAAGATCATGAATATACAGTACAGGCCAAAAGTTTGGACACACCTTCTCATTTTAATGAGTTTTCTTTATTTTCATGACTATTTACATTGTAGATTCTCACTGAAGGCATCAAAACTATGACTGAATGCAAAGTTATTTGGCCCACAGATGAATATGTCAAGTTATGGCTTGCTGAATATGGTATTAAATAAAAATAAATAAATAAATAAATAAATAAAAATAAATAAAAAAATAAATAGCAACTTTGAAGAAAATAGAATATAAGACATGTTTTCAGTTATTTCACGCTTTTTTGTTAAGTACACAATTCCACATGTGTTCATTAATAGTTTTGATGAATCTACAATGTAAATAGTCATGAAAATAAAGGAAACACATTGAATGAGAAGGTGTGTCTTTTTTTCTTTTGGCCTGTACTGTATGTGTTTATCTATAGAATTCAACCTTAATACATGTACTTCACTTTCAAGGATGTATGATGCAAGCATTGGAAACATTCCCATTCTGGGCCACAGCAGATTCCTAACTAACAACCTCCAGGGGAATGTCTCAGGTATTCCAATCAGCTAGTGCCCCTCAAAAGGTAACAGTGAGGAATGGCATAAGTGCTGATACCAGGTGGTCTGGAGTTTGTCAGGTCCTCACACCACTTATCACACCATTTATCAGATGTCGGCAGCATGTCAGATCAGGACACAGATCCTGACACACTGATTGGCCAGTGGGCTAGATCCTCTGCTGTTGGCACACTGATTGGCTGACTGGATCATGCTATTGCCCAAGGGGAATACGGAAAGTATTCACAGCGCTTCACTTTTTACAACCTTATTCCAAATTATGTTTTTCTTCAACATTCTACACACAATACCTCATAAAGACAACCTAAATCAGATATTTGCAATTTTTAAAAAAATTAAAAAACGAAGAAATCACTTGTACATAAGTATTCATAGCCTTTGCGGTCAAGCTCAAAATTGAGTTCAGGTGCATTCTGTTTCCACAAATCATCCTTGAGATGTTTCTACAGCTTAATTGGAGTCCACCTATGGTAAATTCAGTTGATTGGACATGATTTGGAAAAGCACACACCTGTCTATATAAGGTCCCACAGCAAACAGTGCATGTCAGACCACAAAACAAGCATGAAGTCAAAGGAATTGTCTGTTGACCTCCGAGACAGGATTATCTCGAGGCGCAGATCTGGGGAAGGGTACAGAAGGATTTCTGCTGCTTTAAAGGTCCCAATGAGCACAGGGCCTAGCCTCCATCATCTGTAAATGGAAAAAGTTTGGAACCACCAGGGCCCTGTAACTCGAAAATCAAACGTAAATTTACATGTACGCATGGCTTACAAACTCGTAAATGATGAAACTGATGAGACAAAGATCAAACTCTTTGGCGTGAATGCCAAGTGTTATGTTTGGAGGACACCAAGCACCGCTCATCACCTGGTCAATGCCATCCCTACAGTAAAGCATGGTGGTGGCAGCATCATGCTGTGGGGATGTTTTTTGAGGGAAAGATGAATGCAGCAATGTACAGAGACATCCTGGAAGAAAACCTGCCCCAGAGTGCTCTTGACCTCAGACTAAGACAATGGTTCATCTTTCAACAGGACAACGACCCTAAGCACACAGCCAAGATATCGAAGGAGTGGCTTCAAGACAACTCGGTGAATGTCCTAGAGTGGCCCAGCCAGAGCCCAAACTTGAATCCCACTGAACATCTCTGGAGGGATCTGAAAATGGCTGTGTACTGACGCTCCCCATCCAACCTGATGGAGTGCAAGAGGTTCTGTAAAAATGGAATTGGCGAAACTGGCCAAAGATAGGTGTACTAAGCTTGTGGTTTCGTATTCCAAAAGACTTGAAGCTATAATTGCTGCCAAAGGTGCCACAACAAAGTATTGAGCAAAGGGTGTGAATACTTATGTACAAATTATAATTTCGTTCTTTATTTATAATAAATTTGCAAACATTTAAAAAAAACTTTATGTTGTCATTATGGGGTATTGAGTGTAGAATTTTGAGGAAAAGAATAAATTGAATCCATTTTGGAATAAGGCTGTAACATAACGAAATGTGGAAAAAATGAAGCGCTGTGAATACTTTTTCGTATGCACTGTATCTGCCAACACTCCTGTTTTTCCCGTATGTCAAGGTAAACTCCCAGCACCCTCCTATTTCTTTATTAAGTGTTGGCAGCGGCGGCGGGGGCATGGGATTTTACCTGATACTGGTCGGAGCCCTGCTGCAGCTGTTTGAGTTGGGCCTCCAGCACGGTGAACTGTCGCGTCACCCCCTCGATGCGGGAGTGCAGGGCCCGGTACTCATTATACTCTACATTGAAGTCGTTTTTATACCTCTGACGCTGCTCCTGGGAAACAATCGACTTGTAGTTCCTACACAACCCCCCCACCACCACACACACACACACACACACACACACAAATGTTAGCAACTGTTTGTTCATTCTTTCAACCCAAAATGTCAGATGTTTTCATTATTTCTGGTTCAGCAGGTCTGATCACAAATGCATTTGCTGCATCAACACTGGAAAGGGTTTTATGGCAGTAAAATGGCCCTTACTCTAAATAGTCTTCTGGGTCCAACATCTCCGTGGCACCACTCGAGTGTTCATATGCGCCATTGACATCTAATAGAGGTTAAAAAAATAGAAGCAATCACTTATATTGAACAACACTAAAAAAAACTTTGAGCACTACAACTACTGCGGTCTTAGAATGTCTGAGGATGGTTATGGATTGATGGTCTTTTTGTCTCGTCATTATCTCACCACAAGGTGGAGTCAGAACTCCACTACCCATAAATCAAGCCAAGCCTGCTGAGAAGCTGCCATCACCAACAACCCACAAAATACAAGCACACAAGGCTGGGGATTTTGATTGAACCACCACAAACTATTTTAGAAAATATCCACCACCTAAACCACAACAGGAAATGGCTGGACTGAGCCTATAGTGGAAGGTCTGTCTGTGTATATTCAGGAGGAAAGTTGTGCAGTTGTGCCTTTACCTGGGCCTCTCCCCTGATCATGGCTCCTCGTGTCCTCAGTACTCGTCTCCCTATCCCTCCCTCTCGCTCCATGTCTGTCTTTCGTGCGTCTGCTCTCGCGATCCCTTTCTTTGTGCTTTTTGGACTTCTTCCGGCTCTTGCTCTTGTGCACGGTGGTGGGAGTGGCCGCAGCGGGCTGGCAGGGTGGGGGCGGGGGAAGGGAGGGCCGTGTCGCCGTGCCGACGGCCAACGTGGGCCCTAGTCTGTCGGCTGCGCTGACTGCAGCAGCGACGGCATCCGAGCCCTCGCCGTCTCGGCCGCTGGGCGTAGAGTCGCTGCTCACATCTGACAGAGGCTCGCACGGGCGCGGGAGCTCCAGACTGGGGACACGGGGCTCCGTCGTCGTGGAAACGGGGCTGGCCTCTCTCTCCTGCAACAGCCCGCCATTTACTTGAGCGCGATTCAGGAGGTGGGAGATCCGGGGCTTCTTATTGGCTAAAGGGTCAATGTAGTCAGGCAATGGCCGTTTCTGCATATAGGGATATTCAGAGGGTACAGGAAGTGAGGTCATGGAAATAAAATAACACAATGTGGTCAACGGTCATGACCTGGTTTGACTAACATATCATTTTCTCTGCTATACTCTCTCTCTGGTAAACAAACAGTGGGCAGTTAAAGGGCACAGAGCAAGGGAGACAGAGAAAAAGACAAAAGATAGAGAGACAGAAAAGATAGAGAGAGAGAGAGAGAGAGAGAGTGAGAGAGAGACAAAGAAAGATAAACAGATGGTTGTAGATCCAGAGATGGCACAGAGACAAAATGAAAGAGAGAGAGAGAGAGAAAATGAAACTCAGAGTGAGAGAGAAAGAGGGAGATGGATGAGAGACCATGAGGGACCATGAGTAGGTGAGGTGCGCCCACCTGTGAGGGTGATGAGCTAGCCTGCTCCCTTTGTGGGCTCCTTGTTACTTCCACTGTCGCCGGTGATGACCGAAGATTCTGGACCTGACCCAACTTCCTGTTGCACACATGAACAAAGAGGCAGAGTTTCAAAACAGTCCCATTGCTCATTCACTCAATGAATGTGACAGAGCAGATCAGAGAGAGATTTGTCTTCCAGATTTCAGTTGTGTTCATCAACCATCCACACAATGATGGTAACCAACCCAAACAAGCAAATACACATGAAAAAAAAAAACACCTTTAGTTTCAACTCATTTCCTGTGAACCCTCTCTGGATGCAGGCCAGTGTTGATTTTATGACGTGCTGATCGTTTATCTAGAGCTGTGGTTTGGGAAGTGGCAGAGGCTATGTCAGAGTCAGAGTCAGAGGTAGAGGCAGCCCCCTTTCAGCTTTCCCGTAACAGCTCACCTCGTCCTGCCTGACCGGAACATTTCGGCGTGCACACGCACGGGGCACACACATGGTCATCTCTCACTATAACAGCAGTGACTAATGAACACACACACACACACACACACACACACACACACACACACACACACACACACACACACACACACACACACACACACACACACACACACACACACACACACACACACACACACACACACACACACACACACACACACACACAAACTCTGTCGCTCTCTTTCCCTCTCGCCCTCTCTCTCACACACACACACACACACAAAATCAAACTCAGACTTCTACACACACTCTCTCTCTATCTCTCTCTCTCTCTCTCTCTCTCGCTCACACACACAGCTGGCAGAAAGAAGGCCTGGCCGTCTGCCAGACAGCAACGGCTCAAGGAGCTTGTGTCCTCCACTGCTGAGAGCAGATCAGTGTGGCCGTGGAGGTGATAGTGCTGTGGCTGAGGGGCGTTAGGGACGGGGAATCTGATCTCGGATCAGAGGCCAAGAGATACTGTGGGCACAGAAACAGCACACATGGCTGAACATGTGAACATGTGCTCGTGTGAGAGTTGCATCACCAGCTATGCTTTAGTGAGTGATTTACTGATTTCCACCGTGTGTGTGTGACATTAGATGGTCCACAACAGAGCAATGCTACCTCACTGACATTGCAACATACCACCAGTCATTCAGACTATTCACACATACTCAGTTACTGCATCTAATCAAACATATCTAAGGCCTATTTTTAAAAAGAAGCTCATGACCTGCCTGAATGCAGCATTATGTGACTGTAAGACCTTGGCTACTTCAGAGTCGGAGAGAAAACTACTTAACACTACAGTTTTGTGGATCTGAAATCGCATAGAAAAGACTGCAAGAATGCAACAGCTCAGTGATCACAGCATTAATAGAAAAACAATTGTTCCTGCTTTGGGAATTGATATTTTGTTCCAGGTTTCCCATGGCAGTGGAAGCCCTTCATAGGAAGTTGTACCCTAGGAGGGTGCTATCGAAAAGATGACAGTTGTGAGCCAGTTGATTTTATCACCAATTCTGCTGTGATTCACTCTGTTTGGCCATTTGATCTCTTATGTCAACACACTCACAATGAGAAAAATTGCTGCTGCAGACTGTTGAATCCATAGAATTACAAAAGTTCCATGGTTGAAGTATTGAGCAACTTTGACTTCAAATTCCACAGCGTCTCAACAATAGATCATATGGCATGGAATTTAGAGAAAATAATAATAATAATTAAAAAAAGAGTTTCCACACACCCCTCTCCAGGCACCTGACATCCTGACACACACAGACAACACACACCCAAACCCCCAGGTGCTTAGCTGGCAGCCGCGGCCGCATTCTGCAGAAAGCCTCTTCAGGCGTTATCTCAGCCAGGGAGTCTGACCTGCTCTTGGTAATGAGGATCCTCTTGAGGAGCTGTCGGTCTCCCTCGGAGTAGCCTGGCCAGTCTTTCCGCACATCCTTCAGCAGGGCATCCTTGAGTGTGAACGTGTTGTCCTTCTCACTGAGATGAGCCACCTGCGTACATGTGCAACGACACAGAAGTCGTCAGGAAACGTTAGTCATCATTTGCGACACAGGAACTTGCACTGGAATATGCACTGCAAAAACTGCTTATCCAACCAATTGTTATTAATCTTATAGGATCAAAAATCTACTTGGTATTGTACCTAGCGCTTTCTCATAAAATCATTTTACCTTAATTTAATAAGAGTTTGACTTTAAAGACTAAGATTTTAAAATAAGTCAAACTCTTATTAAATCAAGCCAAAATGATCTTACAAGAAAATGCTAGGTAAGTCTCTTTACACTAAAGCCAATACCAAATAGATTTTTTGATCTTAATATAAGATTAAGAACACTTGGAACACAAGGAGAATGACAATGCCAATACAACTTAATTTGTACTTTAAATTCCATTGTGTATCCAGCTGTTTCTTAAGTAAGTAAGAAAGTAAGTAAGTAAATTTAATTTAATTTATAAAGCACATTTAAACACAGCATACACTGACCAAAGTGCTGTACATCAGATAACATCCTAACACCATGTATACAGCATGCAACGTTCTGAGAATGCACAGGAGGCCTTTCTCTACTGGTGGACCACAGTGCCTGATCAGACTTTCTCTGTACCGCCCTGCATGTCTCAGCAGATTCTCCACTTGTCAGTGCTCCGTGGAAACTAGACTTAGTGGCTATGTGCATCATGTCCCGGTGTCAGGGAGCACAGCACATGTTCATCTAATCTGATGCAGGAGAAGTTTCTGACATGTAGCAGACAGGAAAGAGATCAGGTCCCGATGGAGCCACATCCTGCCACATCTGATCCAGACCCACCGCAGAGCAGAGCCAGATCCTCTGGAGTCTGTGTGTGTGTGTGTGTGTGTGTGTGTGTGTGTTGGCTCAGCTCAGACAGCAGCTGGGAGGTTATCAGAGGGTGGTTATCAGCAGTGAGTGATCAGTGATAGCATCTGTGTGTGTGTGTGTGTCTCGTCTGACCTGTGTCAGCAGTGCGTCCAGAGTGTCCCTCTCCTGCGGGGCCAGGCCGTCTCGCTGCAGCCGCAGGATCAGCTCGGCCTTGCGGTAGGGCTTGAGCGCCAGCAGGTGGGTGAGGCGCTCGCGCACGGGCAGCCCCGCTACCTTCACCTTCTCCTGGGGGGGCCGCAGCAGACCCCCGGGCCGCCTCGGGCTGCTGCTGCTGCTGCTGCTGGAGATGAGAACAGGCCGAGACACGCGTCGGGAAGGGGCCACCACATCAGTTAGGCCGGCTGGCGGCTTACGGATTTGGACTCTTTTGCCTATGTAGAGACACACACACTTTAGATGTTACACGTGGCTTGGATTAAAGGCTAAAAAACATTATGCACATGCATACATCCAAAGAGCACCATCCAGCAACAATCCACCACATCTCACTAACAGAATCTAACCTATATGCAACATGCAACACACACACACAGCAAAGCTGAACCACAAACAAGCTCCTAACCATTAGAATTCAGACAGTAAGCCAGTGAGCATTTAATTAGCCACGGGTTACTTTTTTTGTTCTCACTATGTGTAAAGAAGATTGGAGACATGATGACTAAAAGCGACTGAAAATTAACAGTAGGTACGCTCTTGTTGACAGCCCCAGGAGGACAGTGCTGGTTTGTTCTAGCCTTTCCATAACAAATGCCTCTGACAGGAAATGGCTTACAGGGACAGACTGGCCCTGGCACACAGTCAGACCCAATTTTGCACACACTTGTGCCCACACACACACACACACACACACACACACCACTCCATCTGCTGTCTGGTAGGCCACAGGTTCAGATTACAACACTGCAGCCACAAAGAGGCACAAGGCTGGAAGCTGCCACAGATCAAGGGGACAGACTGAGAGTCTCGTTAAGCTACAACAACCCAGGAAACACAAGCAACTCAGACACACGGCACAACACAGACACAGTGCAACATAGTGCAGCAGCAACGCACCACACAGTGTGGAAACACAGACACAACACAAACAGCAATAACACAGACGCACCACAGACACACAAGTGAACAAACAGCAAAAATACAGACGCACCACAGACACAACTGAACAAACAGCAACAATACAGACGCAAAGCAACACAGACACAAGCAAACAAACAGACAAAATACAGATGCACCACAGACACACAAGCGAACAAACAGCAAAAATACAGACGCACCACAGACACACAAGCGAACAAACAGCAAAAATAAAGACGCACCACAGACACACAAGCGAACAAACAGCAAAAATACAGACGCACCACAGACACAACTGAACAAACAGCAACAATACAGACACGAACGCAACCCAATCCATCACAGACGTGTAAGGGAGGAGGTGCGTCTGCTGTGTCTGTAGTGTCAGTAAGCTGTCCCCTCCTATGTGTGGATGAGTGTACAGGACCGCGTCTCTTACTCATGTATCGGCCCTGCTTGATGACGATGGCGCCTCGGCGCCGCGTCTCCTCCTCCACCTGGGCCATGTTCTGCCGGGCCTTTTGGTAGGAGTCGTCCGTCGCATTCACCGTAATCTTGTCCTGGATCACGCCCCGGCAGTCAAGCTCAACAGCTCCATCACTGCAAAGGGCACACAGTTCACACCAAGAACGATAACTATAACGATAAATATAAACAAATATCGTTCTTGTTAATATGAATGACGACGTTCACACATAAACTATAACGATAACGACATGAAGAACAATACCGTTGGGGATCACTTTCAGAGCGATTTTGAGAACAATAAAAAGCTAATAGCCAATCATAACCCATCATATTTTAGCCATCACATTCATTAACACAAGGAGAGACTTTACTTATCGTTGGTCAGTGTGGACACTTTTATCGTTATGGTTATAGTTATTGTTATCGGTATCGGTATCGTTCTTGGTGTGAATGCCCCTTTATGGTTTTACTCATAAAAAAAGACAACAAGGTATATGGATATATGAATATGAATATCACTTAATAAGCCTTTATAGGTCTACAATCTACATAAACAGGACGATTCTCATGCAGGCGGTGTATACCATCAGATTATATGAAGCAGATGATGGGTATATGCAGGCAGTGTTATTCATCAATAGGCCTTTATACATTTTCAAATGCCTGCATTCCCAGTGTTTACCATCGGATTATTCGGCATGAAGTGGATTATGAGGACGAAAATATTTGGATTGATGTACTCCAAAGGAATGTATGTTTTTCTCCAAGCATTTTGCTAAATAGCGGGATGAATGGAAAGTGCCCAGATGCTTTTTAAAGACACTCCATCACAGCCGGTACCACGTCACAGAATGCTGTTCACACATGAAGGCTGGAAGCGTAACTAACGTTAGCAGGGCTGAAATGGTGTAGGCGGCTAGCGTAGTGTGCGGGGGCGGTCGTGTTTTCTCTGCTATCTGGCGGGCAGATCTGGCTGCGAGGACAGCGCCTGTGTTTATGGTTGCAACGCTACAGCTGACAGTGGCACATATCCAAAGCATCCTGTACAGCACTGTTTCTGTTTGCAAAGCTTTTGGTCAATGATTTATCAATAACACAAGTGGCCTTGACGATGAGTGTTTATGACTGTGTGTGTGTGTGTGTGTGTGTGTGTGTGTGTGTGTGTGTGTGTGTGTGTCTGTCTGACTTGAAGAGTACAGAAGTCACGTGAAGTACAGACTGACTGGATGAGTTGATAACAGACTGATCAGGTGATGACAAGAAAAGCAGCCAATCCAGGTGCACAGACGCTTTCTGTTTCCCCCCTCACCATGTGGCATACTGCTGGATGCAGT
Source organism: Alosa pseudoharengus (assembly GCF_046254945.1). Classification (NCBI taxonomy): domain Eukaryota; kingdom Metazoa; phylum Chordata; class Actinopteri; order Clupeiformes; family Clupeidae; genus Alosa; species Alosa pseudoharengus. Next base: position 13,125,606 of record NW_027468663.1, on the reverse strand, counting down.
CAAAGCTTCCCTGAGGGTTGTCCCGCCCCACATGGGACAGGTAGAAGGTGAACGTCACATAGTCTTCCGAGGTCTGGCCACAAGGTATGGAGATTTTCTGCAATTAAATAAAATAATTGGGTTTAGGCCGGACAGAATCATACACAGATTATTTCACACAAATGTGGCCAGCCAGTCACACGGCACTGTGACACTATTAAGTCCGTGAGCCCGTGAGTAATTCCGTGAGTAATTCTTGAATTTCCCCTGGGGATCAATAAAGTATCTATCTATCTATCTATCTATCTATCTATCTATCTATCTATCTAGCCAGAGGGGTTGGTCGTTACTGAAAAAGTGGCAAAGGCTAACATACCTTTTCTGAAAGCCTGGAAAGCCAGCTTTTCAATGATGTATGATGGCCATCTGACAAGAGTAGCTGTTTTGAGTTATCACACATAATGTAAACTAAGGTTGAGAAAATAATGCGTATAAATCAAGCAGTACACTGACATAGCTGAAAATCTATATTGGACATATTGGAATATTTTATTTTGTTATGTTTGGTATCATTTTAAAGGGGAGACTCTGAGCTTTCATTTAAATCCTTTTGTGAACATTTTGGATAAGTACAGCCAACCCTGGAGCTCTTCAAACTTTTAATCACACACATTTTCCTGCCATTTCCGCCTAAGTCATCTTTTGTCTTTTAATCCTGTGGCACCAGGGAGCATCAGAGAAACAAAATCCAAACACTGAAATACTGGCATGACCCTAAGGATTCAGAAAATGTATCATTTACCCATATTATCTGATTCGGCAAAACCACATACTTGTGTATTGATGATGTCACAATACTAGTTTTCATACATGACATTACCTACGATTACACTCAGTAGGATAAATATCACAACTGATGCTGCCCAGCGCCAATAGCTCATGACTTGGTGGACTGAACAGTGTTTTCCCTGTGTTTTCTTGATGCATTCTAGCTACTGTCAGTGATGCGAGAGAATTAGTCAGAAGTTATTAGGGAAGTGCAGGGTAAATTTAAATTAATTTGTGCATAGTGCCGGTGTCATTCATTTATTTTACATGTCTTACAACAGAAATAAATGCATTCATAATCCAGTGAAGTCAGATATGAGCATACAAAGACGCTTAGAACTAGTGTTGTCACGATACCAAAATTATGACTTCGATACGATACCTGCCATAAATATCACGATGCTCGATACTGAAACGATACTACGGTGAAATCCTAAGATATCTGGAAAAGAAAGGACTCATACCTCCTCCAAGTGTATTGGGTCATTTGTGTTGAATTCAGTGCACTTTTGTAGTGTGCAGGTCAATTCTGGGTTCTAAAATTCTAAACTTCCTACATAATAATTATTTTTTTATAGTCAGTAAAATAGTAGGCCTACTTTGTGTGATTAATTCCTTTATTGTTTGTTATAGTTCATTTACATTGTGTTTTGGCAATAAAGTAGCTTTAAATAGCCAAAATAGGCTAGATCAAGGTCAGTGTTGAAATTACTGCATGCAAATCACTGAATGCTATGCAGAGGGGCCTAATCTTTAGGCCATCTGATGTACAGTATAGGCTACCCTAGGCCTTCCCGTGTTCATGGGATTTCTTTGAGAGTTGCAAAGGGAAAAATGTGAAGATAGTCTTCTTTGCGCCCAGTGTACAAGTACGACGTTCCAACCACTCAGGTCTTCGTCAGATAGGCCTACACCATTACCTGTCGCAATATATCTGTGTGCATTCCTACATTACGTCTATTTCTTTGATAACATGATTTGCTACCACGTAACAATAAGCCGCTATTGTTATCAGGACTACTCAACACGCTTTGGTGGTAATATGCTGTGGGCTTTAATTAGCGCATTTCGGGTAGCCTATCCAACATCTGGGCAATAATTATTGAACAAATTGCAGTCTACATGCCATGACAAATTAGTACTGACCGAACATGAAATAGATTGTTTACAAGTTATGGTAATGATATTCTGACGTGAACATTGCGCTTTCATCAAGTTAGCACCCAATGATTAGGCTACAGCTCGTTATGTCTCGTCAAAATGATTAGCCTACCTCGTTATGTCTCGTCAAAATTCATTGATGAAGGAAGGTTCGCTTTATCCCAGAGAACCATACTCTTTTCACTTAGGCTAGACTAAAGCAGAAGAGAAGAACTTGGCACTAACCATGTAGTCGTGTTATCTATAGCATATTCGTTAACCTGTCGTTGAACTCTTTAAAAATGCTGGGATATGTCTGCGAGGTGTTTAGCCATGCGTAGCCTAGGCTACTGCTTATAAATGACTTTGAAACATATTTTACAAACGGGCCTCTGTGTACCTGATTGCTTGCCTTCACTATTCCCCCTGATGGCTTGCCTTCACTATTCCCGATGTATCCCATATAGTTCCAGATTTCACTTCACCTTTTGTTTTATCCACAAGGCAAAGGCAGAGTACTGTCGGCAAAGAACTATGTTGACGTTAGCTGCGCACTCACTCACTCAGAGATGCCTGCTTGACACGCCCACTTGCCTAGATGCGTGCAAGGAGCAATGAGAGCAGCAGTTCAACACAGACGCAGCAGAACGTTATTATTTATAAGTATCGATTCTAAAAACGTCGGAAATCGTATCGTTTTTTGCGTGAAGGCATCGTGATACCTTTTTAGTATCGATACACCGTGCAACACTACTTAGAACTCATGTTAAGCCTATGGTAGATGCGCACTGAATGCAAATGCGCGATTTGATGCAGGCAAAAGTATTGACTGTTACTAACGAAGGTAGCCTAGTACCTGCGTTAGCCAAATAAAGGACGGGACTGCACCATTCATAAACCGTAAAAATGAAGTTTATTAGTTTTACAGTTGACAGTTCACTATAGTCCACACAAACAATTCTGGTTTCCTTGCACTAGCCATTTTCGTCGTAGCCTATTCTGTCTGTTTGTATAGCCTACAGCGCGCAAGCTTTGGTCAATTTCTGTAACAGAAACAGTGGCACCTATAGGCCTGGGATATGAAGTAACGTGTTGAGTCGTGTTGAGATGGATCCGTTTAGACGCAAATATTCTTGATACGGTTCCAGGAAAAAAAGATCAGTTTGGTACGTGTGGACTAGCCCACAGTCCCTCTTGCATGAGCAGGACAGAAACTCAAGTACTGCTTGTGGACCAATGGAGACGTTGAACCAGTCTATGGAGAGCTGCAAGTCACCATCTTGGTCCACTCCAGACCACCCATGCTCAACTGGGGAAGGAACTTCAGGGTTGTTCTCAGGGCATCTTCTCCAGATAGCACCTTGATAGTTAGCTCTGAGACAGTGCTTCCTGAGAGAATCTGAGCATGGAGGTAACTGCCAGGATTCTATGCCTTTCTTTGCACAAAAAAGTGCATACCTCATTTCATTGATGTTGGTGATTCTGGACTTGGAGCTGTACATTAACTCCTGTAAGGCTGCATACAACTCAGGTGTCATTGTCCAGTCTGCCTCAACCCTCTGAAAGGTCTCACAGAAGTTTTAATTCTTCTGAAGAAGTTTTAGGGCTGACACTTTATCACAACCTGCAAATGCACTTACAGTGTCGCAGCCTGTGTATACGTGTAAACTAGGCAAAGCCTGACACAACTGTGAACCCAGACCATGAGCGAGTTGTGAGATGTTTATGTAACTGGTGCGATTCTTTGTCCCTGTCTTCAGGAACAGGTCACATGTGAGTGAGTCACTGGTAGCCAGGCTTATCACCAAGACATCAGTGTCATCAGACACATGGATGACAGATTTGTGACTAGTCCTTGAAGCATGGCAAGCATGGACTAGCATACGTGTGGCAGCCTCTTCCTGAGTGGACGACAGGTCTGCTACCTTGTGTACTCCCTTTTGGGTCAGCTTGTAACACTGATCTTTGGTTGTAGTGTACAGAACCTTTTCACCGAGTCTTGTTCTAGACTGTTCTTTGCTCCACTCTTTGAGCAAGAAGGTAGCAAGATTTGTTTTGTTGTTGTTGCTTTGTAGGAATCTCTTCCATTGCTGAACTCTGTGCCCTGCAGTGATCTGTCTGACCTCTGTGCCTGAGTCTGCACCTCTGGCCACTCTCTCCATGTGTTTGATAGAAGCCTCATTATATACATCAAAAACAATGTCAACACGGGTGCTGTGACTTGCTTCAGCTAGCACAGTGGACAAGGTGTAAGACGCTCAGAAATTATATATAGCCTCGGAAACATAGAGACGTCGAGCTATAGGCTATCCTCGCTTGAAAGAGCTTGTGTGGACAAATAGGGTGAAGAGTTAAATGGCAATGATGTTATTACATACTCGTTAATCTGACTCCATTTGATTAATAATTTGTATCACCAATCAATTACCAAGTAGCCTAACTAGTTTATCAGCTATATAGGAGAATGGCATGGCACACTACGAGAATTGAAGATATACTATTGGTAGGCAAATTAACAATTTATTAAGCATTAAGCCTTAAGGTAAATGTAACCAATATCACTTCACTTGAATGTACAAGTAAATTCACATGGTCTACTGTAACAAAGTAGCAAATGGTAACAAAGAAAACTTAACCAATTCACAGAGGTAAACTTGACAACAGATACACCAGATAAAACAATACACACCCAGAGATAGAGAAAGGGGGAGAGAGACAGAGAGAGGGGGAGAGAGAAAGGGAGAGGGAGAGAAAGGGGGAAAAAGAGAGAGACCCAGAGAAGAGGTCCAAGATGGAAAAGAAGAGAAGATGGGAAAAGAAGAGGAGATGGGAAAAAAGCACCAAGATGGGAAAGAAGAAGATACTAGGGGGACCAGAGCCTCCACTTTTATCATTCACTTGGGCCACCCCCGACTCATCAGAGCCTTTGTTGTCTGGATGGGTGTGGCCCAGGTGGATATCATAACTTTATGCTACAGTGTAATTCTTAGTCTACAACTATGCACAGATAAATTTCATTGTAACGAAACCATGATCAGACTGTTGCCCACATAACAAGTATTAATTCAAGACCAAACATGAATGTATTATTCACAACACATATTTACAGAGCAATACTGTATGATAATAAGGTTAGCCTATCTCACCATAAGACATCAAGTAGGCTCAGTAGTTACCCTCTCAGTAGAGGGGCCAGAACAAGGAGCAAATGGTCACTTTATGCATGAGCGGGTGTTGGGGATCTTTGGCCATGGCCAGCAAAGGCAATACAGATCAAACACAGGTATCCACACATTGAATTGAATGCAAAAGGCATTCTTTAGAAATGCAAAAGGTTTGAGCAAAAGACGGGCCTTACAAAGGCATAGTCTGCAATATCAGCAAATGTCTTGCCATCACAGTTCAGCTTCTGAACAAGTGCCTATTACGCAGGTGGAATTTAATGGCAATGATTCAGCAACACATGGGAACTTGAGCAGTTGCTTAGCAAGTGAGGATTTGCAAGTCTTCCTCACATTGCCATCTGGTGAAGCAAGAGCCCACAGAAGTGGTTCAAGGGGATGAGATAACACCTCCTTCAGGTTGAGCTGTCTACTCTGTGCAATCAGTACCATCTGGGCAAATATTCGATTATCAGCTTTGAGGATAACTTCTTTATTCCCAGTTTTGCATGTCTTTGCCTTTCCCTGCATTGAGGAGAACGTTTTCAGTTTCATCTTGAAGAGTGGTGCATGGAACTGCTTTGCAGGAGGATTACTCTCAACACGCTCAGCAGAGAAGGTTCTGTAGGCATTCTTGCCAATGGTGTGTGAATTCAGAAGGTCTTCGGCAACATCTGCTGGTGCTGTACTTCTAGTAGACAGAGAAACAAGGGACTCACCACCTGCAAATGGAACAGATCCACAGTGCTTGTAATGTGTTCTTCGTCTTTGCCAATTTTTCTTTGTCCAAGGTCCTTGTGAGAACAGTCACTTTGTTGGAGTCCCAGGGAGCTTTTCAATATAGACAGGTAAGTGCTTTTGTACTTAGCAGTAAGGTAATATCTTGAGACAGCTGCTGGGTTCAAGCTGAACCCTTTTGTGCCTCCAGCTGTCTGAGTGTCCCGATTGACAGTTTCCTCTAGGGTCTGGTCAATCGGAACCCTGCCAAATGTGTTTGTTGCACTCAGCTGGGCCGAAAAGCCACCTTCACAGAGAAACATGTACAGATCTGGTTTCTCATGTTCAATATGGCTCATCTCTGAGTAGTAAGCAGTGAGGGACCTTGCATAATTCAGATTAAGTATAAGTATAAGTACATATACTCTTTTGATCCCGTGAGGGAAATTTGGTCTCTGCATTTATCCCAATCCGTGAATTAGTGAAACACACTCAGCACACAGTGAACACACAGTGATGTGAAGCACACACTAATCCCGGCGCAGTGAGCTGCCTGCAACAACAGCGGCGCTCGGGGAGCAGTGAGGGGTTTGGTGCCTTGCTCGAGGGCACTTCAGCCGTGCCTACTGGTTGGGGTTCGAACTGGCAACCCTCCAGTTACAAGTCCGAAGCGCTAACCAGTAGGCCACGGCTGCCCCACAGCTTATCATAGGCAAAGGTCCAGGGGATGATTGATCGAATGCTAGCCATGTGCAATGCCCAGTTTCCTTCACGTGATGCCCTCACAAGGTTTAGTACAACCTCCACCATGTCAATATATGACATCCAGAAGCTGGCCAGTGGACCTTGCTGAGACCTGAGATGCTGCAGGAATTCACAGAAGTACTGATGGACCTTTCTGAAAGACTGTACGGTCAAGTGATTCTTCTACAGTGGTTGATGATATACCCTCAGAAAAGACACTCAAGTCTAGGGGCAGGATATCTAGGACAGCGGTTCCCAAACTTTTCCCCCCGCGTACCACCGCCTACATTCCGACTCGGCTCGCGTACCCCCACCATCCAACACATAAAAACGTAACCCCCCCCCCCCGCGTTGACAATATTTGTCCATTTCCCGGTTTTAGGTGCATTTGGTCATAGTAGCCTAACTACATCCACATACAATATCTTATAATAGGCCTACAGCAACGCCTGACAAGGATGTATTCGTTTGGACAACATTAGGCTATACAGCCTAGAAAGGCTACCTTTAGTTTGTTAAATGTAAAGCCTAGCTTAATGTTACCTTTCTTGCCCATCTGAAATAACTCCTAGCTTTGCTCCTTCCCCCCTATCATTATGACCTGATTCGAAATTATGTATTTATTCATTAATTAATTACAAAAGATTTAAAATTTTCATTTTTCACCTGTCCGCCATAGCCCTTTTCATCTCGCGTACCCCCTAGAAGCAGCTCGCGTACCACCGGGGGTACGCGTACCACAGTTTGGGAATCCCTGATCTAGGAGATCGTGGGCATCAGGATGGTTCTCTGTGAGCCACTGGGAAAACCAATTCCAGACTAGCCTCAGGAGGGCTTCATACATGATTTTGTACTTATGGCCATCCAAAATACCAATGACAGATCCCTTAGCCACAGCTCCAGATTCAATGCATATGTCCCTTAGGCCTGCAGCCTGGAAGCGCTTCCCAATCACACCCAAGAACATACAGATGGTGTGAAAGACTCCAAGTCTTGGCACAATGTTGGGAAACCTGTCTCTATGTGCCCACAGAATTTCTGTAACTTTACAGTAGGGAGCCTGATCAAAGGCAACTGACATGTTGCTGATGTGTAAGGAAGTTATGATTTTTTTTTACTTTGAAGGAGAATCTCATGAACAGTTGCCATCTGGGTGGCTGGGGCATTGATGGTTGGACGATAGCTGACAACACTGGGAATAACATCCACAGAGTTTGATGCTAAGATGTTGTAACCTGTCCAGCTAGGAACGCTTCGATTTGTGGCAGAGTGCAGTCTGCATAGCAACCATAAGAACTTATTCTTCAAAGCATCAGCACAGATATCTGTCTTGATCTCAACATAGGATCTAGTTGGAGGACCACACCTAGTTCCCACAGAATACACTGGCAGAGCTGGCAAAGATACAGAGACAGTTCTCTGTTTGCTCTTGGGCACATCACAAGCTGGTCTAGGCAGTTCAGGACCGAACATCCGAGGCTGCACTGCTATACCATTGACCCTATGGGATGTTCCACGGCCTGTCAGTGTCTCTTCCAGCCTGTCAATATTGTCCCTGGCCTTGAATGATGCAATCTGTGCTAAAATGTCATTGACCATGCCTAAAGGTCATGACCTTGACCTTTTACAGTAATGGCAATGTCATAATTGGGTTTACCACACCTTAAAACATAAGAATCCATGTCTCATTTGTTATTTGTTAACGTTTTTAGATTTTCAGCTATGTCAGTGTCACTGCTTAATTTATACGCATTATTTTCTCAAACGCCATGTCTGATCTAAGACTGAAAATCAACCCCTCCAAATCAGATAATATGGGTAAATGATACATTTTCTGAATCCTTAGGGTCATGCCAGTATTTCAGTGTTTGGATTTTGTTTCTCTGATGCTCCCTGGTGCCACAGGATTAAAAGACAAAAGATGACTTAGGCGGAAATGGCAGGAAAATGTGTGTGATTAAAAGTTTGAAGAGCTCCAGGGTTGGCTGTACTTATCCAAAGCTTGCGCGCTGTAGGCTATACAAACAGACAGAATAGGCTACGACGAAAATGGCTAGTGCAAGGAAACCAGAATTGTTTGTGTGGACTATAGTGCACTGTCAACTGTAAAACTAATAAACTTCATTTTTACGGTTTATGAATGGTGCAGTCCCGTCCTTTATTTGGCTAACGCAGGTACAAATAATCTCCTTTACTTTCTTTTGGTTGTAGAGAGTCCGCGATTTACATTATTTTTGGCTATCACCCCAAGTGCATAGGCTACTAAACGCTAGGCCTACCCAAGTTCTAGGCTATTCCGTCGCCACATTTATAATATTGCTATAATAGGCTACCTTCGTTAGTAACAGTCAATACTTTTGCCTGCATCAAATCGCGCATTTGCATTCAGTGCGCATCTACCATAGGCTTAACATGAGTTCTAAGCGTCTTTGTATGCTCATATCTGACTTCACTGGATTATGAATGCATTTATTTCTGTTGTAAGACATGTAAAATAAATGAATGACACCGGCACTATGCACAAATTAATTTAAATTTACCCTGCACTTCCCTAATAACTTCTGACTAATTCTCTCGCATCACTGACAGTAGCTAGAATGCATCAAGAAAACACAGGGAAAACACTGTTCAGTCCACCAAGTCATGAGCTATTGGCGCTGGGCAGCATCAGTTGTGATATTTATCCTACTGAGTGTAATCGTAGGTAATGTCATGTATGAAAACTAGTATTGTGACATCATCAATACACAAGTATGTGGTTTTGCCGAATCAGATAATATGGGTAAATGATACATTTTCTGAATCCTTAGGGTCATGCCAGTATTTCAGTGTTTGGATTTTGTTTCTCTGATGCTCCCTGGTGCCACAGGATTAAAAGACAAAAGATGACTTAGGCGGAAATGGCAGGAAAATGTGTGTGATTAAAAGTTTGAAGAGCTCCAGGGTTGGCTGTACTTATCCAAAATGTTCACAAAAGGATTTAAATGAAAGCTCAGAGTCTCCCCCAGTGTTTCCTCTATGTTGATTTAGTAGTGGCGGCCCGCCACGGTTTAATTTTCTTCCCCCATGGTATCAGAAATGGGGCAGACGCACAATAGTCGCAGTTGCCTTTTAAATGATCCTGCCGACATTATGCAACCCCGTTGGCGGCCGCTAACATTGCAATTTAACAACAAGCAGAACTATTCAGAGGTTTGGGGCTGTCCAGTTTAACTCCACATAGTGTGTTGATGTGCTTATTGTCCAAACGTTTGCTTTCTTCTGAGTCACTATTAAACAACACCTCCGTTCCGTTTTAATAAGACAACGTTCAACTTGTCAGTTCTGACAGCTCACGTCCTGATATCAAACATCTGGAAACATTAAAAACGATAAGTGAGTCACTAATATAATACAAATTGGAAATAGTCTATAGATGTAGTAATAGATGTAATGATGTTAAAGTAAATAGTTGTGTTGTATGACACGGAAAAGTTTACTTTTTTAATGATTTGGGCTACACAGACGCAAAGGCCACACGACCTAAACGTTTGTTACCCTTGTTGCTAAATGTGAAAATAAATTAGCAAAAAGAAGTGCAACCATTTTTTAAATTTTCTAACGAATTAGGCTACAGAATGCTTAGCCTAGGCCAGGGGTCGGCAAACTGCGGCCCGCCGAGCATTTCATTTGGTTATCAGGCTGCTCGCTATTTTTTTCCTGCGATAGAGACGACGTTGGTTAGCCTTACTGCAAACTGCTTTTCATTCTCCTTAGAGAACGTTTGCAATGTCAATGTCAAAACATCATGTTAAATAGAGATAACATCATGTTAAACTAAGTTAACTCTTAGTTATCTCCTTTGCAGCAGATCTAATGTGAACGTTATGCGATCCATTTAATTGGGAACGCGTCTGCACTCACGAGAGGGAGAGAGAGCCGCAGGTTCCAGCTAGCTTGCCATTGTTGATAATTGATATCTCCTTCTTATAAGAAACTTTTAAAAGGAAATCATGAAGGCAACAGTAGTTCCCACTAATGACCATTTAAAAACTGTGAGAGGGCCCAGCCATAGGCACAGCACTAGCCATAGCGGTGCAGGCAGAAGATCATTGAGAAATAAACGTGAATTAAAGCGACTGTCTTAAAGCGACAGTGCACAATTTATACATTTGTTAAACTGCATAAACTTAGCAGTATTTTTAAGCAATTCATATTTTAAAAGAAATACTTTTCATACTAAATTATAGGCTATAAAAACAATTGTTTTTTATGTATGTGTTGTGGGGGGGGGGGGGGTTGTTGTGCAGCAATTTTCAAAACCCAATGTGGCCCTTGAGCCAAAAAGTTTTCCCACCCCTGATCTAACAGCATGTATGCTACTCAGCATCAATGGACCACCTCTTTCTGAATTCCCCTATAACCGAGCCTTGGAGTTATTTTTCCAAAAGAAAAATGAAATGTGCACAGCAAGGCTTCTTTGAATTTTGGTTTCCCCACGAAGAATTTCTTGTAAAAAATAATGACTCATTGAATAGAGTGTGTGAATAGAGGTTAATAAATATAATTGTTTGTGTTGCAGCGAAGTGTCAGTTGTCAGTTCCGTGGTGCTGGGACGGGGGGGACGGGCGGACGGGCCTGCCCCCACTGCTTAAAAAAATCCTAGAGGAAACACTGTCCCCTTTAAAATGATACCAAACATAACAAAATAAAATATTCCAATATGTCCAATATAGATTTTCAGCTATGTCAGTGTTCTGCTTGATTTATACGCATTATTTTCTCAACCTTAGTTTACATTATGTGTGATAACTCAAAACAGCTACTCTTGTCAGATGGCCATCATACATCATTAAAAAGCTGAGATTCCAGGCTTTAAGAAAAGGTATGGTAACCTTTGCCACTTTTACAGTAACGGTTTCCATATTTTGAGGCCCTGGCTCACGATGTTTGAGTTTGTTTGTGTGTGTGTGTGTGTGTGTGTGTGTGTGTGTGTGTGTGTGTGTGTGTGTGTGTGTGTGTGTGTTTGTGTGTGAAATGAGTAACTGGATGCCTCTGGTGGCTCCCACAAGGACGTGCTTCAGTGCCACCCAGTATCATTTTCACACTCAAGATAAGTAAGCGGGGTGGGGGGCACCAAGAGGGAACACTCGGAGTAACTGACACCAGGCCTTTCCAGAACTACAACAAGCTGGCTAAAATGCCCCAGAGATGACTGATCAGGACATTATGAGCACATGACAAGTTACATTTCATTACAGTCACAACACAGCACTGCAGGGACCAATACTGATGTGCAATGACACACACACACGCCCACGGCTGTGCTTCAAGGTACAGTCCAAGATTGTTGGAAAGGTTTGTCATATCTGAATGAAGAGCAGAAGTTCTTAAACTTTTGGATGGCACCCCCCTCCAAAAAACATTGGTCATGACTCACACGTGAGTTACAACCCCCTTATTTCCCAACCCATTGACTAATATGTAACAACAAGAAATGTTGCCAACAAGAGCAGCAATGCAAGCAGATAGCAGTCTATGTATGTGTCAGCCATGGAAATCTCGAAATCACAGGACACACACGCACACGCACACGCACACGCACACGCACACGCACACGCACACACACCCTAGGCTAGGCACCTGTCAGTTTCTAAGCTAACGCAAAGCTGATATCAGCACAATGAAATGGGGCTGAATAAATTGATAAGCTCATCTTGGTGCCCAACAGACTCCTAGCCTAATTATCTCCCTCAAGAAGGCCAAGTTTTTGGTGTAATATCTGTCTGTGTCTAAGCAGGATTTCACCGGATTTCATGGCACTTGGTGTAAATGTGTAGCGTAGGCGAGAGAGACTTGCATTCTTGTGGTGAAAGAAGCCTGCATTGTTCCGTAAAGCGATGCAGTACATCTCTGAGCTGAAACAGGCACAGATGCAGATTTCAGTTTGCATACACAGAGCATCTGATCCATTTCTGCCATTTGTGCATCCGGTGCTACTGAATATCCCAATTTATAACCTGACAGACTGAATTAAACAACTTGACTAATATTCATAGCGGATCATTTCGCGTCACCTCCCATTTTTGGCGACATCCATCCAGACAGTGAGGAGCAATTCTTTATAATGAGATTAGAATCGCACACTGTGCCTCTAACACTGGTGTGCAGTGATGATAAACTGATGTGCCAAGCATCTGTTGACACTGAGACTACACTGAACTAACACACAGCTCACCTGCCTGCCTGAGACCTTGTGGTGACAGACCTGATGTTACAGAGGGCATTAAGGGCACCACGAGGGCTGGAAATGCAGAAGTGCTTTTTTTGTTTTTGCTGAAAAAAAAAGGGATAGGGGATAGGCGATAGGCGGGATAGGGCCCTGCTGCGCCACATGCCTTAGCAGGGAAGGATTCTGTTTTTCCTTTTTCCTCCTTCGTTCTCATGAAGAAGCAATTTTATGAAATGAGGAACCTAAAAGGTTATTTCAAGTTTTCAAGGCTTTTAAAAAAAAATGAGTGTTTTTTCCCCCCTCCGAAATGAAGAACCCTGAAATGATTCTTTCCCCTTTTAGATTCCCCATTCCACTCTCCTCACCCCTCACTTCAATAACTGAACCAGGGGAACTGAACCATGGACACAGCGGCATGATTTTAGTAATATGAAGTGTTCTTACCCCTTGGTTTCCGGTAAAACGAATGGAAGGATGTGCAGTTGACCCCTGGAAAAAAGGGAGAAGGAGAGAATCCATGAGAGAAAGAAAGGGATAGAGAGACAATAGAAAGAAAGGGGGAAACAAGCATTCAGTAATGGACATTTCTTTTAAAAAAGGGAAACGGCTTCTAGAAGACAAGCAACACTAAACAGATGAGATTCTCTGTCCTCTACCCTTGCAAAAAATATATATATATTTTTTAAAATCACCGACAGACAACAGGCTCAAGTTTGGAAACTGCTTATCCATGGGGGTTGTGTTAGTGAGGGATCTGGGCCACCACATGGGACCAGAGGTAGCTAATTCATAAGTCACTCTGAATAAGTTGTGATCATGTGAAGTTCTTGAGAGGGAAGATCAAGCATAACGTAATCATTATCGTATACATTTCTGGTTCGATAGCAACAGGTAGGTCTAGGTCAAAGGCCTGAAAAGAGATTTATTTGAAGCATCACAGCTAGCTGAGAGCCAGTGGACAGAGAGGCTGATAACCAAAAGGCATTCTGAAACTCTACCCAGACAAATTATAATCCCAAATCAACAGGGATTGTTGTCATACCAATGATGGTTATCACTCCCTTTGTGGATCTATCTGTAGCAAAACCCACACACACAGGTGCACACACGCACACACACAGGTACATTCACTGAAGTAATAGCAAATGACTCAGAGTAAACCCCTGAGGAATGAAGAGATGGGATTCCCATGGCTAGGTTTATTTGTTTTGGTCCAGGACGTTGAGGGAGGAGGCTCTTGTAAAGCTATTTAAAGCCATGGACATTAGCATGGCCTGGCTTGGCCTCTCTGTACCACAACTGACACAAACTCTTAATTTTCCTTCCATTTGGACATTTTTAACAATTACTTGAAGACTAGATCTACTAGATCACTGTACCTGTTTCCAATAACCCTCTCTCCTTTCATCTATATAAGTATTTGACTTTTGTTAAATGTAGCTCTTTTTTTATTTATCCTATTGTTTGCTGTGTCTGAACTCGTCATATTGTATTCTGTTTGTCCCATCCTGTCATTGTTGTATACTTTTCTGTTGTTGTTGTTCTCAGTGTAGGCTACTCTTTTTACTTTGCGAGCCCAGGGCTCCCTTGAAAAAAAAGACTCACCTGTACTGTTATTGGCTATGAAATAGGCGTGCACGCACGTACACACAGACACACACACTTTATTGTTAAAACATCATTTTTGGGAGGCATTGTCTTACATTTACAGTAAAATCTCTCCAAATCCAAGCATAACCCATAATCCAAGCACAGGAATAGTACTCAAATTACCTTAGGGCTATTTCTTGAGATTTTATGAGGCGTTGATTAAAGATGTAAAAACACTGAAATCATTGTACCTTTGCTTTTTCATAGGGAAATGTGAGAGGCATTAGCTCACACTGAGAGAACTGCCCACACACTACAACATAAAAAAAACACAACTTTCACTCTGCCTTTATACTGAAGAGGCCACCATCCCAAAAACCACAGAAAGCCCTGTCAGCCAGGAGAGTTTTTATTACCACTGTCACAGGTTTGTCAAGCAGAACTCTAGGAATACATGTGAGACTAGAAACAGTGTGTCAGTATTAAGCCAAAACAACCTTACTCTGGTTGTACCAGATAAAATCAGTTCCCAACCTCGCTGGTCCCTAATCTACAGAAGCATTTCTTCAACTACCACCTTCTTAGATTATTTTTCCTTTTCTAAGCCTACAGGGGAATAACCTCTGCTCTGAGGCACATCTTCAAAACCAATTTTGGGTGAGAGTTTGGTTGAAACTACCTTAAGAAGCAATGGAGCAGCAGCACCATCATTGTGGTCTGACCTCGACCATGTGCAAGAGCGCTGTCGCATGCCATGTGGCATGCGACAGCGCTCTTGCAGCAACGGCAACATCAGCCGCAGCTATGAGGTGCATGATGGGAGTAGTGCATGGAACCTCCTGACTGCAAGCATGCGCGCGCACGCACGCGCACACGCACGCACAATTGGTGTATTTGGCTTGTGATGCCCTGTGTTGGTGATATCAACACTTTGTGATCAGCTTGGATTATGGTCAGGCTGCAGGAGCAGACAGGAATAGACAAGCTCTGCTTCTCAATCCCCAGCCGGCCTCTTACAGATGACCAGCGATCGGGTAAAGAGAGTATATGGGTGTGTGTGTGTGTGTGTGTGTGTGTGTGTGTGTGTGTGTGTGTGTGTGTGTGTGTGTGTGTGTGTGTGTGTATGGAGGCCGCTGCTCACCACTGGAGCACTGCAGACAGGTGCATGACAGGGCTAACGTTTCTGTCTCATGTTGCAGGGCTTTTCCGGGACGGCTCGAGTCGAACCCCTGATCGGCATGTGATGGTCACCTAAGCTCAATCGCTCCACACCGAGCGGCCAAGTCTAGCAGAGTCAGCCAATTCAGCGAAGTGTTCCAATTTGCTCATCACATGAGGTTCTAGGCATGCTCAGAGCTATAAACATGCTTCAAATCACAACCTGCAAAATATCACTTGAACTACTCGTGTAGACCTACCTGATTCTGACACCTGTTTACCATAATAATGATTCTTTGCATGTTATGCTGCTATAACTTCCTCTTTTCATGGTTAATAAAGCTCAAGAAAACCTTTTATTTCCCCCACTCATTGAGGTTCAGAATTAGTCAAGCACAACGCAATATGACCACACTCTGGCTTCTTCAACAGTGCGAGACAGACAGCGTCCATGAGTGCATTCGGTTGCAACAAGGCAGTACTGTCTGCACGGGCCACAGCTTCCGTCAAACAGGCTTAGCTGGTTTGAAGTTTCACATTTAGAGATGTGGTTTTGAAAACAAATGAAGACGCCTAATCCCAGTGAATAGTGTCATATTCCAATGCACTATAAAAAAGGTATGCTGAAGCTTCCAATCCAAGGAGTGGATATGAGTTAGCTTAACGCTGCTTGCCTAAGAGTTTGCACTGAAGCCAGGACAAGTCCTCAGAAGACCAGGGTGACTAGACTAAAGTTCAGCGAGAACAGGCAATGTCAGATATTTTGAGTCGGTCATATTGCATGCTGTGACTCCACAGACTTGTGCCTTGCAGTTGTGCTTACTTGGTTGCTGGTTAATGAGTCAGAAACATCGAGCAACTCTGATGCAGCCAAAACATTTGGCACCAAAATCCCTACCCCAGCCCATCCACACCTCACAATGGAGAGCTGCAACTGCAGCCAGTGTGTCTGCCTCAAATATCAACTGCTCCACAGCCATCAAATATTCAAACATTTGATGGTAGATGAAGCCTAAGGTCAAATATTACAGGCTGTTATGATATCACGTTATCACGTGCAACGTTGGCCCTTCTAACCTACTTGTGACATCAGCCTTGCCCTTCTCAAATCCCTTTCAGGACACACCACTGGTGTTGCTAGGAGACAGCAGTTATGCAACAGTTCCATCGAATCCATTGAGGTAGCTCTGGACAACAGGGTCACACAGCCAGACACATCTCAAAACATGGCTAACTAATTGGCCCTAGAATTTCACTCATCAGTTCAAACCTCTTTGATGGTGGGGTTTAAAGCACATGCTCTGTAGAACAGTTTATTAGAGAGACAAATGGTAGATCACTGCACTTCAAAGCGATCAACAAACACTGACACGGAAAAACACTAGACATGCAGACACATCAACAGAGAAAGGAAACTTTCAGTGAGTCAGCCATCAGCCATTTAAAATGCTGTAAAGCAATGTTAGCGGCCAGCTTGACTAGTGCTAATTGAGGACTGGTCTGAACTCTTTTCAGTTCTTTTTACATTTCCAACCAAGTAAATTAAACTTAAGGTATTACATAACATTTTCTGAATCGTGTCAGAAATGCAGCAAGGACATCTTGTCAATGAAGACTTTAAGTGCAGTTGTTTGTTCTTTTAAAGAAGATACACCATCCTGGTTGTTTAATACTTGATCAACGGCAGCCATTAGCTGCTTACAAAAGTGCCTCAACATCTCTCCTCTGTCTGTCATCATACAAAGCCTGTGCATTAGAGAAAGCTTGGGACTGGCTTGGCTGGTTTTTGGCCAGGTAGAAATCTTTCAGAATGGGAGAGGCCTCACAGATCTGCCAGAGGTAAAGCAACACCAAAGAACTTTCCCTGTCGCACGCACGCTATTTGTTCATCCAGCACCGGCTTTGCAAATAACGATGTCCACAGAAAAGGTAGAATATGTTGCACGATTTATGAAAGTAAGATGTATTGCGACATCAGATGCAAATCAAATTTGTAGTTTCTTATGTCTCATTCCATCGAACTACAGATGCGCTATCCGATCTGGCAAACTTACATAGTGCGGTTATAGCCAATAGAGGGCCGCAAAGCGAATGCAGAAGTGCTGTTCACCCTGTTACAAGTTGATGAACCACTGAAACGATTTTGGAAACATTATTTTAAAGTACAAAAAACTCTTTGGTGTTGCTTTAAGTAAATTGATAACACGTCTAGTTTCCAAGCTATAATGCATTTCTCACTCTCTTCCACACCTCTAGGTATAGGTGGCAGATACTCTTTGCAAACTGCAAGGTCTGAATCCACCCATGACACAACCTGAGAACACTGGGGAACACCCTTTTCTTTAGAAGTTCAACTGCAATATTGTGTGTCAGGCAACGCTTGAGAAAATGGATGATTCAGCTGCTCCAACATCACTCCTTGAACTGACGAAAGAATGCAACGGGGACAAACCTGGCTTTGTCGGAAATAGGAAAAGGCCTTACATTTTCAAAAATGGAATTCCCCATAAATTTCACAGAAACTGGACTTAAGTCAGCTGAGGAAGAGGCCAAGAGAGCGAGAGGCTCTGTGGTGAGCTGGGAGGATGTGGTTTCTCTCTTTCAGGCCGAGAGAGAGAAGAGAGAGAGAGAGAGAGGGAGAGAGAGAGCAAATGTAATGATATGATCATCAGAGAAAGAGAAGGGGAAAAAAAGCCATGTCTTCTCCGTTACTCAGCATCTTAGCAGCGCAGGCTGCGGCCGTGACGCTGCCTGAAACGAGGAAACGGGAGCAGAAGTAAGTCGTCTGCAGCTTTCAAACTTCCCTCCCCCTTCAAAGCACTGAATCGTCACGGACCGCACTCTCTCCCAGCGCTCACGCCGCTAAATCCAGAGAGACGGACTTAATCTCTGGGCAACCAGCGCCGTCACTCACACCCTGTATCTGAGGAGGAGAACCACATAGGCCGACAAGCTCTTTCCCACCCGGCTAGCATAGTCATTTGCCCAAGTCATATCCAATAGTCTGGGGGTCTTCAGTCACTTAGCATCCAGGGTCAGCCAGTGGAACAAGTGCAAGTATTCAGGTACCTGGGCACAGAAATAGACACTTCCCTGTCCTTCTCACAACACACAGACACAACATACAAAAAGCACAACAACTTCTCCATCTGCTCAGAAATTGTAGAACTTTTCAGGTCAGCAAGGATGTGTTAAACTTGGTTTACCGCTCCCTCATTGAATTAGTTCTCACTTTCAAGATCTCTTCCTGGTACAACCAACTCACCATCAAACACAAAACAAGACTGTCACGTATAGTGAACCATGCTGCCAAAATAACTGGCTCTCCCCATCTGAGCTGTACAGCTGCTCTGTGATCAGGAAAGCCAACCTGATCACCCCTCTCACCCCATCAATCACTCCTTCCCGCTACTACCATACCACTGGCCCATAAAAACATCTACAAGAAATCCTTCATCCCATCTGCAATAGCCATACTGAACAGCACAAAATGAACACCACACTCAGTTGATAACTCAACACCCCATGTCCTGTTTGTATATGTCTGTGTGAATGTTTCTTTGTGACTGGAGCCTTGTCAAATACATTGTCTGTAACCTTTGTGTAACAGACAATAAAGTATTATCTTATCTTATCTTATTCCACTCATTGAAGCCAATTTGTTATTACTAGGATACAGCTCTAAATAGGTGAGTGACTAGTGTGCCATATTGTAGTATTGATACCACTCTATATGAAAATCAAGTTGTTTTTGACAGCTACATATTGTTCTGTTTGGGACAACATGGAACCACAACCTCAGGATTAACATTTGTCTTACAGTAGCTCAATCTCAATTTCAACAAGGTCTGAGCTACGGTCTCTCTATCTGCTACTTGTTAGGGTTCAGGCCAGGATAACAAGTACGCAGGCCAAATGAGTGGTTAAAGCAACCGAATGTGACCATAACTTGAGTGTTACTCAACATAGGTCAGAGAGGGGTGAGAAACTGAATGGTCCCACTGTACAATAAAGCCCCTAGGCCAGTGGTTCTTAACTGGTGGGTCGGGACCCAAAAGTGGATCGCGGAACCATTCTGGGTGGGTCGCGGAGCTTGTGGTTAAAAAAAAGAAGAAATCGCCCATTTCAAATAGACTTAAATTGAGACGAAATGGTGCAGAATCCACAGTGTACGATGTTCACAATTGCTGGAACATGAGTGAAAATGCCTCATAATAAAGTACACCTGTCAAAGACAGACCTGTCAAAGAACTTTAAGGTGACATCAGGAGTTGGAGACTTCACAAATGTAATGCCAAACAGCATGTTCCAAACAAATAGGCCTACAGGCACTTGGCCTTTCTTAGCATGTAGCTCACCAAATCTGTTGTCTTGAACGCTATAAAATATATATGGGTCGTGACTTCATGATCATGGGAAATTGTGGGTCCCAAAGTCAGACCAGTTAAGAACCACTGTCCTAGGCAACAGTCTGTTCTTCCTAGCAGTCATTATCACAATTGTACCTCTGTCAACAGTAATCAGGACTCAGCCAACCAGTACGAATGCCATTAATATAGCCTACATGTCCAAAAACTACCAGAGGCCTCTGACTGCAGGAAGGTTAAATGTTTGCTGAACGATACCGCAGACATACTCCAAAGGTAGTTTGGAGCTCCTCTGCTTCTCTAAATGAGCGTCACTGGCACCGTATGAAGGATGTGAGTCATCACAGAACAGCTCCCCAATTACATCACTGGGATGACAGGAAAGGATGGAGTGTGTGTGTGTGTGTTAGTATGTGACCTAGTGTGTGTGTGTGTGCTAGTGTGTATGTGCTAGTGTGTGTGTGTATGTGTGTGTGAGGGGGTGGTTGGTTGGTTGGTTGGTTTTGCCTATCCCCTCCCCCTCCATCCCAGCCCAGTTCTCTGTTCACCCACAGGGTGGAGAACAATCCCATATGCACCAGAGAGCACAGAGTGCTCCCTCCACACCTCCTCTGGCTCATGGGATGACATTCAGCCAGCCACAGCGCATCGTGAAATGTCACCAGGATATTCACATGATGAAGTTCCTCACTTACTCACACACACAGACACACACACACACACACACACACACACACACACACACACACACACACACGAGAGCGCATACAAGCACTCGTTCGCTCACTCATGCATTCACCATCCCCCCAAACACATGTACACAAAGGTAAACAAAGCCCACTGATTTACTGTGTAAACAAAGGTTTTAAAAATAATCAAACCGTTGCCTGATTACCTAATCATGACTGCATCCGCACAAATGTACAGACACCGGGACACAGTTATTTTTGCAGTTAGGCCTATTCTAAATATCTTTACCTCTGTCTGGACTATTCTTACTTTGTCAATCCAATTAAGTTCCGCGCTGAGTTTAAAACAGGCCACAGTGGTTTACACAACTCGTTTGCTGCGACCACAAACACTGACTGCTCATAGGAGCATAGTTGAGGTAACATGTTAACTACTTGGAAGAGAGCCAACCTGTTGCAGGAGCGAGGACACAGTTCATGAAAACACAATCAATGACACCAACAACGAAGTATTGCATGCCTATCGGTAAGAGAGGCTACAATTTTCACAACATACATACATAAATAAATAAATAAATAAATAAACGTTAAACAGACTATATAAATGGAGGTATGACTTTTCTGATACTTAACCAGACACTTGAAATATATGCATTACTAAAGTGCCAGACATGGAAAGAGTTCAACTAGTGGCATTACTTAGCCTACTGCTGATTATATTAATGTTACTGGAGATAAAAACGCGCAGTACACCCAGTCGGTCTCTCTGATAAAAGATGTAATCGTCACCTATTGAAACAGACTCTCGAACATGTTTTAGAACAGGCATTTCAACTTCTTCATAGGTCCGCGCACTCGCTCGCTCAATGAGGATTCTCTTTCTAGTTCTTTACTCTCCCTGATAGCATTTTAAATAACATTTAACACGAGGAAGAAATTACATGTAGCCTATATTTCCATGAGACATTGACAGTTCAAAGTACCAGTAGCTACTAGCTACTTGTTACTCAATAAACTGCCTTTCCATGTGGAAATAGTTAGACACAACTAGTCTTAATGAAATCAGTCTGTCATTTACCTTGCTACTTTGATAGCTTTCGATGGCTCTTAGCGCGCTGTCAGTGAGTTTGACGTGAAATATCGAGGTGTTGCTGCCATTGCTCAGTCTACCACAAGATAGCCCATAAGACTGTTCCTCTTTCAACGTCGCCATCTTTCTCACATTTCTGCTACAAACACGCGTTAGCTAACTGCATACACAGCCATACACCGTGATAGTAGACAGCAACAAAACCTCATTGGTCTGGAATGAATATTCATAGAGGGGTAAAAAACGTACTTGACGTCAGGGGGTGGGGCTTGCTGAAATGACGCTTCCAATCGCCACAGATTTTAAAGATCCTGAAAAATCTTGTGACGAATGGGCTGTTTTCATTATTTGGAGTCTTTTGTCAACAAAACGAATATGCCAATGTATTGGGTTACACTGAAGGATACAAACATACAAATGTAAACAAAACATCACATATACAAATGTAATATAAAGTAGGCCTATCTGTTAGCTGTTAGCTATAGCTGCTGGCCATGCTTTGGTATGCCAGGTTTAACAAAATAAATATTCACTGATTTGTAGTGCACAAAGAGCCCAGTATGGAGAATATACTGAAAAGATCTTGATATTGCTAGGACCTCTTCAGCAAATGAAGCTTTTTTCAGAAAAGCATTATACATTATAGTATTCACACCAGGGCCAAAAACCATGCGTGTCAGAGGCTCCACTCCAGACTAGATTCTCATATTTCTATTTCAGCTGGGGGGTTGGAGGGGAGGCCAAACATAGCACAATTATTATGTAACCATTCTGTCATTTCTTTTTTGCCTTGGGACCCAGAGAGCAAAAAAGAACGCAAGCCCTGTTGTCTTTGCAGTTCATTTTTGTCTTGTGAGATTCATAATGGCTTCTTTTACTAGTGATGCCATCTGTGGGCTTTCCACAAACAGTACATTTTTTCCTGTGTGTCACAAATGTGTGTGAACGTCACATACTTCCACTTGAGACATGAGCTTGTTAAAAGGGGGAAGGACAGCAGTCAGTCATTTTAGTGGAGTTGCTATGCGTCACGTCATAATGAAATGAAAAGTGTGTGTGCGTGCTGTGGCAAACATACGATCACCTCATAACATCCCACATCGTTTGGGAATCTATTAATATTGCTGAATGGATAAGAATTAGGCTAGAGTCTAGAGATATTAAAGCCTGATGTCAGCTTGACATGGAATAAGAACTAAAATGACATCTAGTGATCAGAGTGCAAAAGTGCACATATTAGCATGCTATTTTGGATGTAGCATTTATGTTACTATTCACAAACATTTGGATGTAGCACTTAGCCTATGTTATTGATTCACAAAAGTAAGTGTCAAATGCAGATACACAATCCAACTTATTTTAATGCCATTTGAAAAGGTATGCCTTTTTGGGGGCCCTCACAGTTTTGTTGGACTATTTCACTACTATAATATTACTATAATAAAAAATATATATTATGCTATGCAGCCTTAGAAAATTATGCAAATACTGAACGAAAGAGACACTAAATAGCATTTCAATTCAAATATTTAAGAGGATTTGAGTTATGCATTTACATTAAGTTCAATCTGAACCAATTAATTCTACTCCTCCACAGCCCCACCCTCCCACCCTCATTGGCCCCCACTGCAGAAACACGGAGGGTTCCTGCTCTACCTAACTCATTTTTTGAACAACATTAGCCCCTGCACTGCTCAAGAGCTCTCTCAGATTGTGAGTGTGGTATTGTATCTCCTTCTCATGACCTCCGGAGGCATACCAGACTTGTTGCCAGTGTCCCAGGGTGCCTTTTAAGCCTCTCTTTTGAACAATATCAGTCCATCGGTGGAATGAGATTGTGACTCAAAATGCTACTTATCAGGACCTCTAATATGGTAAGTGCTAGATGACCGTTTCTTTTCATTACATCAAAGTGAAAACATGCTGCAATTGTAGCAACAAACTATTGAAATAAATCTTTTTTCTGACAGATTATTTAGCTATACAAATTAAGAGACAAAATATTTTTTCCTCATGCTTCAATACAATGTAGCATGTCTGTGCAGATTTATATTTAGACAACAAATTCACTTCTTGAAGAAAGATTTTGATTTCACTATAATGTAATGTAATGTTCATGTGAAGTTATAAGTGTTAAAGTGTAACAAAATGTATACAAGTGTGTGAAAGAATTTGCAAGAAAATTTGTGAGGGTTTACTAGGTTGTCCAATCTAAAAGAAGTAAGAGAAAAGTGGCATTCAAATGTATTGAAAGGCACAATTTAATAAAAAACCCTTTGAACAAAGCCTTACATTTTAGAGAGAAACTGTGTTAATGCTAATAGCTGTCATGGAGGTTACTTCAGTAAACACCAGTGAGGCCAGAGCATGGAGATGAGAGACCCCACCCCCACCTCGAGTCCCTTTCAACTGGAACCGATGTCCTGAAGAGATGAAAGCTTTTCAAAGCTGCCCACTATAGCTCCTTTGTGTTAGAACCACAACTGGCATTTTCAAGCTTGAAACTAAATTCCAGTATACTCTCTGCTGCCTACACTATTTCAGTACCCTCTGCAACCCTTGGTTTCAGTTCGGTTTCAGTTTCAGAGATGAAATCATGGCATGAAGCCAAAACTAGTCTTTTTTTTTACATAAAAACAAACTATTTTGTCAGGAAACATTTGACATGGTCTTTCCAAACTGTATGATGAGTACATAATGACACATTTTTATATTCTCATATACAGGCTGTGAAGGTGAGACATGCACATTAAGATACCAGTTGGATAATCCAAGGCCGGACACAGGCAACAGCTAACTTGTCTGTCGACCAGAACACATAACTTCCAAAGCCAGCAAATGCTCTTCCAGACCCAGTGATGGCAGAGCCTCAGGAATACCTGTCGGACGGCAGTCCGCTGATCACGGCAGCCCAGCAGGGCAAACTCCGCCTGGTAAGGCTTCTGCTGGAGGGTGGCGCTCAAGTGAACGAGAGCAATCAGCGCGGCGAAACCCCGCTTCTGGTGGCGTGCAAGGCCATGCGAGGGGACCAGAGTGGCTGCAGCGTCATGCTGAAACTTGTGCGCTTTCTGCTGAAGCACGGAGCCGAGCCCAACGTGCAGGACAAAACCGGCCGCACTGCCCTCATGTACGCCTGCATTGAGCGGGCAGGGGCGGAGGTGGCCTCCACCCTCATCGTGGCAGGGGCTGACCCGAGCATGGAGGACTACTCGGGGGCCTCAGCGCTCGTCTACACCATCAACTCACAGCAACAGGAGACACTGCGGGTGCTACTGGACGCGTGTCGGGCCAAGGGCCGCGACATCATCATCATCGCCACCGACCTGAGCCCAGGTGGGGGTGCTGTGACCCGCCGCTACCTGAATGTGCCCCCGTCACCAGACTCCTCGCCGGTGTCCTGCATGTCGCCCTCGGACATTGAGCTGAAGACCGGCTCCCCTGGCTCCGAGGCGGACGGCGGGAACATATTTAATTTTCGGGCGGTGGAGAACAAAAGGGGCAGTCGAGGAGCTGCCAGCTCCCCTGGTGCGACAGGGGAGATTACCAAGCACCAGCGCCTGCGGTCAGAACCCTGGTTGGCCATCCACAACCTGGCACACCTAAACCGTGCCTACGAGGAGGGCCTAAGGCAGAAGGGCATGCAGGAAGAAGAGGAGGAAGACACTAAAGACTCCAACCTCTCCACTGATATAGCAGCTTCACTGCAACAGATGAGCCTCACTCCTGTCTGTAGTCAGTCAGACTTACATTCTTCTCAGACACCTCATGGTAAACCTGACACTGGGAGGATATCTATGAGGGGGAGCACGGAGAAGCTTTCAGTCAGGCCAGGACCACAGGTGCGTTGTGGCCGCCGCAACACTCTGCCCTCACTGGCCCCGCCTCCCCTGCTCCAGTTGCCACCGTTGACGTTAAACTACTCCAGATCAGACTCTTACCTTCAGAACCAGCTTGGTCTGCACGCAGAACCCAGACCTCTCTCCTCTGCCAGCTCTGAAAGCTTATCAGTGTTAGTTCCTGACGGTGTTCAAATGAACTCAAATGAACTTCCTTCTGGTAAGAAACCGCTACCGGGGCATAATTGTGGAGTGAGGCCACAGGCACGTGTGGGCAGTTTCCTGCCTCCGCTGCCCGTTAACCGTGCCAAATTTTCTGGGTGCAGCGTGGATATGCCGCTGGGCCCCAACATGGCAGAGCCACAGCCCCATGGACACTGCCAGTGGCAGAGGAAGTTCTCTCGGAGGCACTCTGTACAACTGGAAGACATGGGCCACGGCGGGAGCACAGAGGAATACATTTATGTCCTGTAAAGAGCTGCTGTGTTGTGTTGGTGGGACATTCAGGAATATGTCAGGGGAAAAGGCCTAATTTTAACATGAATACCTCGAATGACTCTAGGAGTGAGTTTAACATGGGATGGTCAGACCTGGCACGAATCTGAAAAAATATATCTTATTTATGATGATTGCCTGTAGAATAAGCTGCAGTTATGTAATAAAGTTCTTAGCTGCATGTAATGATAGGTGGTTTATGACCCAAAATGTACATTACTATTGAATAGTATAGACTAGGCCATGTGGATCGAAAAGCAGAAGCATTTAGACCTCGCCTATGCACATAGCTAACTGACTGTTTGGTTACACTGTAGATTGTTAACAGCAGAACAGGCAAACAGTTGTAGTTTATTCATTAGTTCATAACTTGTGGTCTGTTTTTGAAACAAACTTTAATACTAGATAAAAAAATGTACTTGATAGTCTCCTAATGTTTAGCTTAATAAACTTGTGACAATATGCATAGCAATTATGCTGTAGGATTGACTTTCTCTGTTGAGAATGACGTCACGGTAACTTCTGAACACGCAATAAAGGTATCTTAAAAATGGGAAACGGTCTCATGATAAAATTGGTTACCATCTGCCTCTGGAACGTCGCAACGTGCACGTGCCTCATAGAAATGGTCAGCCAACAAGCAATTCAGTTCACAGTTGAACAATTTCAACGTTTTTCAACGCACCACGTCTGTCCAAAGGAGGTATAAACAAGGATAGATCTCAGCTCAACTAAATGGTGACAGAAGGGGAGAGCGGTAAGGTAAAGTGAGGTGCGCTACAAGAATAATGTAGCATGCACAGCATGACTCAACACTGCCATCTACTGGTTGATACGAGGTCTACAGTGTTTTTCAGACCCAGAGCTACGCGGCTGTATGTAATAATGAGCCATTACAATGATAGTATCAGCTATTTTAATCTTTACAGAAGAACAGAAATAGTGGTTAGCTTGTTCCCTGAATATTTCCCCCCCTTCCACAGGTAATGGATGATATATGGTCAACCGTGAACATTCCAGATGCATCGTTGTCAGAAGAGTTACTGAAAGATTTTGAAGACATCCAGTGCAGCGTCCAGACTGTGCAGAATGTACATTTCGCCAGTCAGACAGAGTCCAGAAACTCCAGTCCCATCTCTGACAAAAAGTGTTTATCCTCTGATGAAGAGACACAAAATGATAAAGACAGACTTGACAAAATTACTTTAGTGCTTGCTGCTCTCCAAATAGAGAACACTAAACTTTGGTCGAGACTGGAGGAACTGTATGGTGAGATTGATACGCTTCACAGTGAAAATAAAAAACTCCAGGATGAGGTTAAAAGCCAGTGGGAAGCATTCCATGATGTAAGATGCTGTAATCACAACATGTTTGCTGCAAACTCATTTATATCCACCCTATCAATAGGCCTATAGCCTATATGGAAATACATTAAATATCTTTATTTTTTGTCTCCCAGACACTGGGACTGTCTAGTCCTGCACCAATCAAGAAAATTATTGGCCACAGAGGCATTGATGTAACAGGAGAGACCACCTATAAAAAGGTTTGGTTTTGATCTGCCATCAAGGATACACTGTCTAACCACCCATCTATTAATTTCTTCACTGTATGTGCCTTCTTATTTTTACTTTTTATATTGTTTACTTGAATGTTATGTTTGTCTGTGGACCTAATTGGTAAAATATGTCTTGTCTCCACCGTGGGATAGTAGGAAACGTAATTTCGATCTCTTTGTATTAGGGCTGTCAATCGATTAAAAAAATTAATCTAATTAATTACATACTCTGTGATTAATTAATCTAAATGAATCGCATATATTTTTTTTGCTGTGAAAGTATTTTAAATATTTAAATTCTAATGAATCATTGAATAATCAGCATTAGTGACATTAAAGTTCAAAAACTCTTTTATTATTATTTTCACTGTTCAAATAATTGCCATAATAATCTATGATATGACCTAATATGCTAAGGAAATAAATTCAAAAGTGCTTCGGAAAGAAGTTTTTTTTTTCACATACAAGGCATTTGATTGCAGAGGACTTTATTTTCAACACTTTATTTTTTATCAACACCATCAGGCCATTTTTTAAAAGTAAATGTTCCAATCAATGATCCAGGCAGCACGTTTTCTTCTCTCTCCTTCATATTACAGTCTAAATTTTACTGACTAGAACGGCTCGGGGTCAAAGGTCATACGGAATCGATTAATCTGCACTAATTTTTTTAATCAGTTATTTTTTCTCAAATTAATTAATCGAAATTAATCAGTTATTTTGACAGCCCTACTTTGTATGTCTTGACATGTGAAGAAATTGACAATAAAGCAGACTTTGATCTCATTATTTATGAAATAGCTGAACTTTTCCCTCAGACCACAGCCTCTGCCCTTGAGGGGGCTATCCACCTGGGAATTGCCTACACAGTGCAGGCAGCAAGTCGTATGGATCAGAGAGAGGTGCTTGTCCAGGACTTTGAGATGGTGGAAAGCATATTTTTTCCTAGGTTTGTGCTATCCTAGATGTTCAGTTTTTGCATTTCTCTGTGTGTGTGTGTGTTTTTTTTTTTTTTTTTTTTGGGGGGGGATGTTTGTGTGTGATGTTGTCAGAAAGGGAGAGTGAAAGAGTGTGCTCTCTTTGCTTTTCAGAAAAGGCAGTAAATGGACTCCACCTCACCACTATAAAGACTTCAATTTTACAATCTACGCACCTTTTGCTTTTTGCTATTTCAGAGAGAAATTTGGTATTCATTCTGATTACAAGGTAACCACTAGTCCTCTTTGTCGATCATTTATTTTTGTCTATTTCAGTCTTTTTTCTTTTTGCTTTTATAGGACTTTTATTATGAATTTGGAAAGTGATGTATTTTGGGCTGATGGCTGGTGTGGCTATTAGTAATAGTATTTCTGTATTTCTAATTGTATACATTTTGTTAAAGAGATATTTGTATTGTGCTTTTAAACATCTTTGTTGCATTAATCCTTACTGTAGCTTTGTCTTTATGTTCACTCATTTCCAGGATTCTCTATGTTGCAAAGCACTGATAGAGCTATCAAACTCTGGAGCAAGTGGCTCGTTGTTCTACCTGTCCTCTGATGACAAATTCATCATTAAAACAGTGCAGTACAAAGAGAAGGAGTTTCTGCAGAGAATGTTGCCTGGATACTACAATGTGAGAGAGGGTGTAGTATATAGGGTGTAGTGTTTTTGTGTTTGTATTTTGATTTATTAATTTCCATGTCAACAAATTCTACACATCAGAGGTTTTGTCCCCGGCCTATGCAATAATGCTGCTCTGCACTGGTTCTTGTAAAAAAAATATGAAGTCCAGTTGTTATTTGCTACATACACATGATACACAGATGTATTTTTTTTTAATGTATGTATCTTCAAGGAGATTCACACATTATCTATCATCTTAACCTTCTAGACCCTGCTGCGCAACAGGCACACCCTACTGCCCAAGTTCTACGGCCTCTATTGTGTGCATATTGGCGGTAAGAATATACACATCGTGGTGATGAACAACCTCCTGCCTACCACTGTGCCAATTCACCTCAAGTATGATCTCAAGGGCTCCACCTACAGACGGCAGGCATCACGGGACGAGTGCGCCAGGCCTGTTCCCACTTACAAGGACCTGGACTTCATGAGGGACCTACCCGATGGACTGCTGGTGGAGGCTGGCCATTATGATGTCCTCAGGAGCACCATCCACGAGGACTGTCTGGTGAGTTAAAGGTGCTTTAGGAGCCCTGGAAGTCATATATAGGTGTAGGCCTAATGTATGCCAGAATATATGTAAAAGGCAGGGGTTTAAGTTATGGATTTGACATGGCATGATATTTATCTTGTTATCTACACAATGCAATTCTTCCTATCAGCTTCTGCAAAGCTTTAGAATCATGGACTACAGCCTGCTGGTGGCGGTCCACAAAATACAGCAGGGGAAGGAGGAGTCCTCTCCACTCGTGTCTGATCACAGGTGTGGATTTGTGGAACAAATTGCTGGAGCATTGTCAGACTTTTTTCAGATATTACTTGTACTTGTACAGTATTACTTACCTAGACTTATTTGACATTGACGTTACAGTTTATGCTTGCACATTTCATCAAACAGACCTGTCATAATAACACAGTTTCTCTCTCCTTCTCTCTGCTCTCTCCTCTCTTTTTCCTTTTCTCTCTCTCTCTCACACACACACAATGTGTGTGTCTATGTGTGTCTTTTGTGTCTTTTTTTGTGGATCTTTGTGAGGTTGCAGCATTGGAGTCATCCCAGTGACTACATGCAAGGGTGAGAAGATGTTTGTCTTTGCTGGTATCATTGATATCCTGCAATCCTACAGGTGCCTCTCTTCTATTGATTGTGCTGACATTTAATCTTAATTGATAGACATTTTATTTGTGACATTTTATTGGTGATAGGCCTACTGGTTGTCATGAATGGGAAAACCCTATTTCCCTATAGGTTTGTGAAGAAGTTGGAGCATTCTTGGAAAGCAATATTTCAGGATGCTGTAAGAAAATCAAATACATTTAATTCCAGTTATTCATTATGTAAATGTAAGCTTTTTAAACCACTTTAATCACAATGAAATGCCCTGCCCATGTCTTAAGGATACTGTGTCAGTGCATCGACCAGGCTTTTATGCCGACCGCTTTGAGAAGTTCCTCTGGGATCATGTCTTCAAGCGGATTCCATGTAAGTGTCTGGATTGTGTCCTTTTGTGATGTGTGTTTGTAACCTGCATTATTGCAGCTCAGCCCTACACCCAAAGATTCTAGAACAGAGCTCTGTTCTAGAATCTTTGCCTACACCTGCCCAGACTCAAACCTACCAACTTGCAGACTGGGAGGCAGGAGCACTAGCGAGGAAGCCCCATGGGTGCTAGTTAGTAGCTTCTGTCGCTACCCCTGCAATGTAGATGGAGCTGGTGAGAATCAGCAGTTAAGGAGGGAGGATTATTCTATTGCATTCAAATGTTGCTTTCCTATAACGCACCCCACACTTCCGTTACTGTAGGATGGATAATATAAATAATGTGTGTGGACCTCCATTTCTCTTGATCTGTCTCTGCGTTTGTGAAAGTTTGGCCTAGATGTTCATTCAAATGTTGTCCTGTTATATGTTACCTGAATCAGTCTTTTTCTGTTCCTTCACTTTCTTTGCATAGTGAAGTCTGCCTTCTCTAAGGGCAGCCGAATAGGTTTCCACCAGGATCCGTGGCGGTTCCCGATCAGGAGGTCTAACATCACCTACCGGCCCAGCTACACCAACCTCAGCAGTACTCACAAAACCAGCCCCAGCTACCAGGCCAGCAAGGCAACTGTTGCTCCAAGGGTCAGCTTTGCATCTCAGTGCAAAATTACTGACTGAATAGATTATTTTCCAAATATAACAATACCCCATATAACCCCCTCGCCCCCCACAAATAGCATGAGGGAGTAATGACATAAAGCGGAGACAGACACAGAGCACACTTTGTTGATCATTATTACAGTGCATGGAAATGCACTGTTCTGTTATCCGAATCCGAAGTCTTCTTCTTCTTCTTCTTCCCACCAAATTTCTGCGTCTAATTCAGCTTCAACCGTTTAACGTAGAAACTTCGTTCAAACTTTGTAACGTAGGTCTTGAAAAGGACACTTGAGGAATGTATTTTTCACTTTTGTAAACTTTATACTTTTTGAGACATTAACAAAAAACAAGCTTATTTTTCCCCGTAGACTTTGCATTAGCACTATGACATCAACATGGACTAATCACTTGATTTGCATCTGTATCAACTTCCTGCTGCTCAACTAGGACCCATCAAAGGGCCAGTTAAACTGATTGCACCTGTATCAACTGCTTTCTGCTTAACTAGGCCAACTCTCTGTGTCTCTCCATTCTACAAGGATATAAAGCACATTCCATCCAACTTTCTATCCATTCATCCTCTTCAAACCATTCACTCATCCACCCATTAAACTATCCATCAACATCCATTAAACAATCTGCCTATCAACATCCATTCAACTTTCTGTCTATCAACATCCATTACACTATCTACATTCAACTTTTAAACTATATAGGCCTACTCTGTCTCAGGCTTTAAGCAATCTGGCTCTCTTAAGACTACTATTTCCTCTGCCCACAACTGTTTCAAAATAAATGTCCTCACTACAATAATTTACTATTAAATAATTTAACTATTTAAACTACTCAACTATTTAACTGTTCAGCCATTTCAACTTTCAGTTGCTATCAACTATGACTCCTGCCAACTGTTTCCAAATAAAAGTTTGTTTGGCATTTTATGTTAATATACAGTATGTTTATATTTTCATGCACTGGTAATTTCCTCGAAATTACATTTTCTAGTTCCATTTAATGGTTATGAATCTTGGAGATGCTACTCACAACAATAACAATAAAAGGGGAAAAATAAGAGTTCAAAGTAGTGGCATGGCCTACATACAATCGAGTACAAAACGGGAGAATCCATATGAGTATGAGACCAACTTCAACAAACATTAAACATTTCTCCTTTTAGTGGAAGTCTGGTTTTCGGCTCCTGTAGCCTGAGAGTTAACTGGCCTACGTCATTTTGTAGCTACTAGCTAGCTGACGCCTGACGGAAAGAGACAGCCATGTGTGTGCATGATCGCGTTAGTAGCCTAAGTCCTCTGTGACAAAGCTTTCCAGAAGAAAACGAACTCGCTGCTGTATTGTAAAGGAATTTACGTAAATTGAAAGATTTCAGTCATATAACTAGTAAGTTGTCTGTTTTTTCTTCACACCTTCTTGTGTTCATAAACCCACCTTAAGTTTGCTGTGCAGAGAAGCTATCGTTAGCCAACAGGTAGATAACGTTAGCTAAACTGCCTTAAGGTTACTGTGTCAAAACATTTTGTATTCAGATTTTTTTTTATCTTCAGAGTTTTATATTGGGTAAATGAGGTGACGGGGTTTGATAAAGTAAAACAATCCTTTAGATATGTATTTGTTACAGACAAAGGGTTGTTGATCTAGCTGACAACACAGGTTTTGGCTTTTTAGATGGGGCAGCAAGGGAGTCACAAGCGACTGATGTTGGACTGATGAACACCCACCACAGGTAAACGTGCTAATTACCAACCATTTCGTTCGAAAATTCTATAACCACGATGTTTTTTAATACTTCAAAATAACATTTGCTAAATTAACCTTACATTTTCCAGTAGCCATTGGTGTGTAGATTTGAACAAAATTTACCGGGGCTTTATCCGATTTTGTTCACCACGCTCGGAGTTTAGTGCTGGGCTGGTGGGTGCTTATTCCCAACCTTTCTCAGGTACATGAACCATAGACTATACAGTCTATGACATGAACTGTTAGCCCGAGAATTCTCGTCGGCAAATCAAAATTCCACTGGTGCTCCAAGCGAGTTTGTACAAGCATCCTTAACGTTACAACATTGTTTACAGCTCTTCGACTCACGGTAAAATGTAATTTTTGCTACATATCTTAACACCTTCTTCTTCTTCTATCATCGTAACACCCCCAAGTATCACCACTTTTGTTCAGAAATTCTAAAACAAAGATGTTTTTTAACACTTCAAAATGACATTTGCTCAATGAACCTTACATTTTTCCATAGATATATACACTAGATGTCGCCTTCTGCTTCTCAGCATGCGTCAACACCGCCGCCATCATGGTACAGGGATCTGAAGCGCTAAACTAGTTCTCCTGTATTGTCAGCGTTACCTATTTAGCGACGTTTGGCCATCCCCAGCGATAGAAAACCTTTTTAGCGATTAGCGACAAATTTGGGAACTTCTCACAATGATGGCAGATCGGCTTCTTTGTTGTTGAAACGTAAGAAAATCACCTTTCTCATGGTTTTGTCATTTATGAATTCAGCTACATCTCGTTTGCCCATGGCACTGACCCGTGCATATAAAAGTAACGACTGGCGTAGCCTATGTAGTAGCAGAGGTAAATGTTCTACAGATCTACAGCAACTTCTGGTGAGATTACAACTTACATGAGTAAACGAGACGAGGAGTATGTGGCCTCAACCACAGCCTGTCTACGAAGAGTCTGTTTACTTTCATTGTATCGAACCTGGTTGCAGTTTACTCATTGTTCCTCTAGGGGCCGCCGCTAGCTAGTGCAGAATGAATGGGAGTCTATGGGGCTAGACGGGTAAAATGTATCTTTATTATCGTCTTAAGCTTAGTTTTCTCTAGACTCAACCATAAATACATGCCTGTCAGTTGGAACAACCCAAAAAACTAGATAATTGCTTGAGATTTTGACGATTTATGGTGATTTTATTTTCGCTAGATCTTTGCCCAGATTGACGCTAATGCATTATAGAGGAGTGGATCACTGAAGCAAGATGGCGTCTCGATTGACGCATTCGTTCCAATGAACAGCAGTAGTCAAGGCGACATCTAGTGTATATATCTATGACATTTTTCAGTAGCCAATAGATGTGTAGATTTGAACAAAATCCGGTTTGGTTCTTAACGGGAGCATTTACTGCCTGAAATATTCGATTTTGTTTACCACGTTCGGAGTTATTAGTGCTGGCCTATGGTGCTGGCCTGATGAAATTAAAATTCCACTGGAGCTCCAAGCGGTTGTGTACACGCAGCCTTACAACACTGTTTACAGCTCTTCGAGTCACGGTAAAATGTCATTTTTGGTACATAGCTAATTAAGATACACCTATGGTGTGGGTGGTTGCGTTTCTTTAGGAGTCCGCCGTCTTGGTTTGTATAGAAATAAATATTAAGTGACACATACACGTTGGACATACATGACGGTTGGTAATATCAGACGTTCCGATAGACGTTCCGATAGTGAGGTGAAATAATAGGATTTAATATCAGACGTTCCGATAGACGCTCCGATAGTGAGGTGAAATAATAGGATTTTCATTTTTTTTTTATTGTGGCAGTGCACTTTTTGTGTGTGTCAGAATTCAATGGAAAAAAAGAGACAAAAGAATGTAGAATTGATCTCGGATAA
The DNA here is from genome assembly GCF_046254945.1 of Alosa pseudoharengus. Taxonomy (NCBI): domain Eukaryota; kingdom Metazoa; phylum Chordata; class Actinopteri; order Clupeiformes; family Clupeidae; genus Alosa; species Alosa pseudoharengus. Next base: position 13,090,593 of record NW_027468663.1, on the reverse strand, counting down.
GTTAGCTGCATATTCCATAGACTTTATAGCAGCTATTCATGTTGGCAAAATTGTTAGCGTGTGCTGTGACAACATACAGTGTGACGAGAAGCCATGTGTGCTTTTTGCTCAAAAATGTGTGGTTATTTGTTGGAAGTTCAGAACCCTTTGTCCTTTGAAGATATTTTTTTACAGCTGATGTTGTGTAACGTTACAAGAAATTAACATTTGAAATGTCACGTCTTTACAGTACCATAAACGCACCATTCAATAAATGTCACACAATAACAGTAACTTTTGAATTTAGATGCTGTTGTCCAGCTGAAGTTGCGTGGTGGCTCGTTGGTCTAGGGGTATGATTCTCGCTTAGGGTGCGAGAGGTCCCGGGTTCAAATCCCGGACGAGCCCGCCTTTTGAGAACAGCAAGAGCGGCGTGTTTTTGAACGGGTGCATTGCTGTAACGTTAGAAGAGCAATAGAAATGGAAATAGGGGACATATTGTTCACATGCATATTTCTCTTCAGATAACATTGCTCAGCTATCAGTGTCTGTTTGTCATGAATGGGTAAACATAACACGAGTTGATTAGATTGTCGAATTCCTCGCGGGTTCTTGGTAAATATGTGACATGTTCTCGCAGAATGAGCTTCGAAAACATGTGACATTGTTAATGGAACATACCGGTAATGTTACTTTGTTTCATTTACGCCACAAGGGGGTGCAAGAGGATTGTGAGACGCAGACGCATTCAGCACAACTTAAACGTTTTATGTGTCATAACTCACATTGTTAACTGCAGGGGCAACACATTTGAATAGGGTGACTTAGCATACATTGACGTTTTTTAATTATAAATAGATATAGAAAAGAGTTGACCCCGACGTGATTTGAACACGCAACCTTCTGATCTGGAGTCAGACGCGCTACCGTTGCGCCACGAGGTCCTGTATAAAGTGGGAAATAGCAACAGAGAAAAACACTAGGGAACTCATGTAAAAGACTCGTAGATAAATATTCAAAAGGGCTTAAACGTACTGTAAACACACATTTCTAGTTAAAATAATGTATAGGACTATAACAAAAATGTGGTTTCAAAATGTACCAATCTTTACAAAAGTTGTCTTGAGATGAGTAGTCAGTAACTTTAGCTAACGTCTCATTCTGGTTTAGTAGCAAATAGGCCTATCCTTGATACTAACACTACTGCTCCGCTTCCACCCTTTCCACTAGGACCTTCGGGTAGCCTAATAATTATGGTAGGCTACATATTTATGATTATTTTAAAACAGAAGCTGTGTACAATGTTGGCTGTAATATAACATATACGATGACGTAATTGTGTACGGTGGCCGGTTAGCTCAGTTGGTTAGAGCGTGGTGCTAATAACGCCAAGGTCGCGGGTTCGATCCCCGTACGGGCCATGGAATACCTTTTTTGCCTTGTGCCTTATGGGCAATTCAGTGTTCTTTTGCAGAAGGAAAGTCAGCTTTACCTTCATAACCAGAAATCACAACCAGGAGTGGAGGTCATCATCTTGACTTCTTTGACATTTTAATTTTACCAAACATTGTCCAAATTAAAAGGCTACCTCTGTAATATAAGTGTGCTAAGGTACTGAAATCCATATGTAGCTGTTAAATATGTGCAACACCTGCTTACATTCCATTGAGTTTAGCAATTTTCATGACACTGAAAATGATAGCTATTGATAGCTATTGGAAAATTTTTCCATTCAAATAAAACCTGTAGTTTATATGTTTTTTCATTATTGGGAGAAATTTACAAATTATCTGTAAATTAATATCATTATCTGTAAATTAACTTATAACTTATAATTACAGCATGTTGCAGTGAGAAGAACAATAAAAAACTTTGAAATGAGAAGGTAGTTTAGTGTTACAGTCTGAGGCTGTGGTGGGAGGTTGTTTGTATGCTGTTCTGATGCCATTTGCAAGGGCGTAGGTTTGGTCTGAGCTTTGGTGGGGACACTACCCAGCCCCCCCCCCGCCAAAAATAAATAAATAAATAAACAATGTATGATGCGTGACTGACTTTAACTTTGTATGATGCATTACCTACTGATGCAACAACCTGGCCGGAGTTCCTTTATAAATAAAATATTGATGTCATGAGCAGTGACATATAGATAGATAGATACTTTATTGATCCCCAAGGGGAAAGTCAAGAAACATATAGCACGACTCGAATCTCGAAGAAGACCAGTAGTATTCACTAGCCCAGTGGTTCTTAAACTTTTTGTCTGGCGACCCCACAAAAAAGTATGACGAGGTCTGGCGACCCCACTTTCCCCAAACCCATTCTAAGTCCTTACTCAAATACCCCCCTCAAACGTTAACAACTAAATCAAGCAAAACCTAGAAAGCAAAGTAAATGGAGTTTTATTTACTCCATATGAACAAGATCCGAAAAAAAAAACAATCACGATTAAACAAGTGTAGGCTGCCGCCATATCAGATCAGTGCGCTATGTGCGTATAGCGCGCGCACACACAAGCACGCACACACACATAGCCTGCAGCATTAGGCCTACAACGTTACATTAATTATATTTATGGCGATAACAATAACAATATTTTTTTATTTCCCTTTTCTGGTTTACTATCTTTAACAATTTCAATGGGAAGGGTGGGCATGCTTCCGTGAACATAGCAAGTTAATTCTAGGAGGAATGCTGCATAGGGCGACACGGAGTTTGCTGAGCCGACATCTGTATTTTGAGATGTCGTTTCATTTTGACAGGTTTTAAGCTCTCATTCGCCAGAACATCGCCGCAAATCACACATTGTGGGTGGTCGAGGTTATCTTTAACTTGGCAAGTGAATCCATATTTCAGAAATTCTTTCTGATAAAGCCGACGCGCCTTTTTTATTCTCACCGGCCTGTAGACTTGTCCCATCTGAGGATCACGGAGTAGACGCACTGGAAGATGGCACTTCCGAGCTTTTGTTCATTTTTTTTAAGCAGCCACCTGTCCATTTTGGCTAGTAGGCTACCTATGTCTTTTGTTTTGTTTTACTTAAAATAGCGGGAACAAGTTGAGTTTGCGTAGTGGAGCAGATAGTTACATTGTTTCTATCAGCGGACCAGTAGCCCATAGGCTGAACCAGATCTCGTTGAAAGACGAAAACATTTCTCTCTCTTCTCTTAACTGCGTGTAAATAAGAAAAATGCCAATATTATTTTCCTTTGTTTCACCTAATAATAATTTCAGACTGAATACAGAAAATAATTGGCGACCCCACGGAAGTTTTTGGCGACCCCATTTGGGGTCGCGACCCCTAGTTTAAGAATCACTGCACTAGCCTATAGCTAACACTAAAAAATCAATGTCCTTATTCAAGTTCACCTGCTGCTGTTGAGTGACCCTGCCACACCACCGCTGTCTGATAAAGGCTGGGTTGCTTTTTCTGTCATCTGACAAAGTAACATCGATTGAGTGAGAAAACAGTTGGAAACAATGTTTTATGTCCACCACGTCAAGCCCAAAGAAATGCATTTGTTTTCACTGACATCCTTGTGTTTTTGCCATTTTCATTCATTTCAGCAAACATTCATAGCATTGCTGGTTAAAAGCATGCATTTCCTTTCCTTTTGTAACCATTGTTATAGTAGGCTACACAAATGTGCTATGACGATATAGCTGAACTATTTGGTGGATTTCAACGTCCATTTAGGCTATATACATATAGGCTAGCACTGTCAACTAAATGTGTATCAAAAAACGAGGTTTCTGACATTTCTATGCCTTGAACTAGCGCATAATATTACGACTTAGGCCTACACTTTGTTTCTTAAAATAGCTTCTGATGTCCTCCACCTTTCTTTTCTTGCCCGACATCCTCGAATTGACAGCCAAGCAAAGATTGTAGAGCTAAGATCTTTGCAGCCAAGTGTGCCCAAAACTTCTAATCGACAGCATAGGCTACAGGGAGCTAAGCCAATCAAAAAACAGACCTGTCTCAAAGACGTATTTTGGGTGGCGGTACTGAAGTGGGAAATTATTTAACCCTTTGTGTACCGCATGAGACATTTTTTTCCATTTTAACCTGAATATTGGTGGGGACATTTCAGTCATTATTTGATATTGGTGTGGACACGTCCTTCGGACCCCACGCAAATGGTTTGCTTCTTTTAGTACAGCTTATTGCTGATGAATCAACTTTTCGGCAAGTAATTATAAATCGCTAAATAGTGCAATCGCAATCATGGCTGTGCACTGTGTAGCTTATTGCGCAGTCATCTTTATTCATATCTAGCTAGTCTTTTCCAATAGAAGAATCAAAAACTTTGAAATGAGAAGGTAGCAGCTTAGAGTTACAGTCTGAGGCTGTAGTGGGAGGTTGTTTGCTGTTCTGAGGCTATTTGTTAATATTACCTTCCGTTTAACTCACATTTCTGTCCTATCAGTGTTAAGGGAGTTACTTACTTATAAAGGTACCACAAACCTGACTGGACATGAAGTAGAAGACGAGATTGTCAGCCCTCCTGAGTTTTACAAACCATAGGGGGTGTGAGTCAGTTGTATTTGTAAGCGTTGGTGGTATAGTGGTGAGCATAGCTGCCTTCCAAGCAGTTGACCCGGGTTCGATTCCCGGCCAACGCAGTGTGCTTTTGTCTACCATGAATACACAAACCTGGCAACATAAAGTGTCATCTTGAACAAGGACGGAATGCACCGACCCTCTTCACTATGGAATGTAACACACTTCTCAGGAAGCAGTCATACCTACACACAATGAAAGCCCTGTGAACTGGAATGTCCAGCTCCATTAACATCACATGTGAATAGGCCCTGAAAGAATATTTACTACTAGAAAAAGAAAAGTAAACAGAATTTGACGTGAGGCTCACTTCTTTTAGCACAGCCAATTACCGATTGATCAACTTTTCACCAAGTAAATAAAAATCCCAAAATAGGGCAACAAACTGCCTTTGTACGGTGTAGCCTATTGGCGTTATCTTTTCATATAAGTTATATTTTCCAATAGAATAATCAAAAATTGAATTTCCCCTGGGGATCAATAAAGTATCTATCTATCTATCTATCTATCTATCTATCTATCTATCTAAAACTTTGAAATGAGAAGGTGGCAGTTTAGAGTTACAGTCTGAGGCTGTGGTGGGAGGTTATTTGTTTGCTGTTCTGAGGCCATTTCTTAAAATTACCTTCCGTTAAACTCACATCTATGTCCTATCAGTGTTAAGGGAGTTACTTACTTGTAAAGGTCCTCAGGAGGTCCAGATGCACAGATCTGCCTGGACATGAAGTAGAAGATGAGATTGTCAGCCCTCCTGAGTTTTACAAACCGTAGGGGGTGTGAGCCGTATGTTTTTGTAAGCGTTGGTGGTATAGTGGTGAGCATAGCTGCCTTCCAAGCATGACCCGGGTTCGATTCCCGGCCAACGCAGTAGGCTTTTGTCTACCACGTCAGAATGCACAGACCTGCCCTGACATTAGTGATAAGGTTTTGTTTTCATAAATTTGGCCAAACAATCACCTCTCACAGAGGCCTCTCTGTAGAATGACACACATTGAGTGGTGGTCTAAGATCATGATTTCATTTAAACATCAAGTACATATCCGGAAACAGAGAAAACTGTCAAAGGCCAAAGGTTGAAGTTATGCCTTTGTGTCATGTTACAATAATGCTAGTTTTGTGTTTTTTCTGTATAAGTGGGAAACAAAGTTTGTGGCTTAGACCAACCCATGAACAATTCAGCCAGTCAGCACGTTGTGTCAGGGAGGAAGGGCGATTTGATTGGCTGTTGAGCTCAAATATTACAGGCGCCCCAAAACCACATACTAGCCTTTTAAGCACAAAACCACATACTAGCCCTTTAAGCACAAGTTTTCTCTACTATGTCAGAGTGTACAAACCTGTGTGACGTGTCACAGACCAGGCTCTGTGGCGCAGCTGCAACTCTCCTCCTGGGGTTTCCACTCCAGTCAGGGTTGTGAGCCAGATGTTTTTCAAGGCGTTGGTGGTATAGTGGTGAGCATAGCTGCCTTCCAAGCAGTTGACCCGGGTTCGATTCCCGGCCAACGCAGACACCCTTTTTGTGTTTGACGTCTGAAGCAAAAAGTTTATCAGCATTTAACAAACATATTAGCCTACATCACATATTTCCATATTGTCTTTTTGGATGAATAACATAACATGCAGTAAAACTATGCAGAGATTTTTGACGACATAAAATTGTGGAGTTTGTCCACTCCAGTCTTATGCTGGGGAGATTTTCAGGAGAAAACAGTAGTGTGGCCAGATTTGTCACATCATATTAGCATAGAGAAGCTTTTATAGGCATGTAATTATTACTAGAGCCTGAGACTGTTTTAGGCAGTTTCAGGCAGACGTGGCATAGAGGGTGGAATTTGTGTGTCCTGCTGAAGGGCCTGGGGGTTGGGATGAGGGACTCCACAGTTTGCAGATACTTGAGAAAAATACAGAATGAAATGTTTTTAATTGGTGGTTTGCCTTTGAAACTTTGCTAGAATAAGCCTTTTCAATATTGTAGTCTTCAGTGAGATGGACTGACAAATACACTTATTATGACTTTATAAACTGCGTTTCAGTTCTATGTGAAATCTGTAATATTTGTGTGAAAAACATAGTGATCAACCATAGGAATTTTTCAGCGTTGGTGGTATAGTGGTGAGCATAGCTGCCTTCCAAGCAGTTGACCCGGGTTCGATTCCCGGCCAACGCAGTACTTTTTCCACACAGGATGAAAGGCTTTATGCCTTTATTTTACATAAATCCAGGGCCCCTGTAGTTGTTATCTTATCCTGTTGGTTTTACGACATGGTTCACTGTCAGTATGTGTGTTAACAGATTTGACAGTCTTTACTTTAGTAACAAACTATGATGTAAGGTCATAACCTTCCACAATGCAACATTGGTTTACTGTTTGTTCATTTTGAAGTGATGTGCTTAGTTATTGTAGCATTCCTTTGGGTGATAGAAAATTATTTGGTACACTGTCAGTATCACATCACCGTACTGTAAAGTGTCAGACTGGTAGGTGTGCTAAGGAGCTGGCCTGATGGCTATGTTGCAGGGCCAGATGGGACAAGATGTGTCTGGGGACACTGACAGGGGAGAGTTTTTCTAAAATGGACCCACAATGTATATAAGAAGTCCAGGGAACTATTTTTTTTCTTTTGTTGCTTGAGGCAATGCAACTCCATCAAAGCAAATGCTAATATCCAGAACAGTAGATGGCAGTAGAGAAGAAAGTCAAAAGGGCAGGCAGCCCAGATTTTGAGTTGTTGATGTTATTGTAACCGGTATAAACCCAGTCTAACATTATTCCACTTTGGATAAACTGGAATAAAGTGTGCAGGATCAAGTGCTTCATTTACATTACATTGTCCAAGCAGTTCTGTTCTAGACTACAGAACAGAAAAAAGCTTTGAAAAATGTAACACTTGATATAAATTAAAGTAATGTGGTAGATTTGTATGCACTCCAGGAATAGAAAGACCTCACTTTTAGCCAGACGCTGACTATCGAGCCAGGCCGAGTTAAGGCTATATTCGAGCCTACTGGTGATAATGGCTGAGCATCAAGCACCGAGATGTTTCCTTTCCCATTATCAGGCTTAGCCCCTCTGTCTTGTCCTAAATCCTGCCCACAAAGCTAACATCATGCCTACATTAAGGGAAGGAAATGGCTTAAAAAGTTCCTGTTGCCATATGTTTTGCTCGGTGGAATATTAAAAGTTATACCTAGATATTATGTTTCAATATTTGACAGACATTTTTACAGTTTTTCTCAGTCACTTTGGTGCTTTTTTCAGATCAGAATGAAAATTCTCATAACTATTAGTTCAACCTCCACAACATTTAGTCATTTATGCACATCATAGTAGCAATTTCTCCTTCCTCTGAACAAATTGCAAATACTTTTGGACATGTATCAGTTGCTTTCATACAATTCTCTGCTGTTTTTTAACATTATCATTTGCTTATGTCATGTCAGTCAAAATGAACTATACTTATGAATGCTGAATAGTCGTTCCCAATAAAACTAATTGTCTTCATTTCATTGCTTGAGTCATTACATACAAAATTGTTGAACTAGTTATCAAATTCTGTCACAATGCTGTAGAATTGCAAAGAGCATACAGTAAAAATGTACGTATTCAGTGTCTTGTACTCACTTACTCACCTAACTACAGCAATGTGTAACTTTACTGTAGTTTTCAAATGGCTGTACAAGTACTGTATAGTGCTGTCTTGAGCATGTTCAGGTAGTGTCACCGAGTTCTGACCTTTTTTTGCATTGGAAAACACTGAGAGAACTGTCATAATGAAAACATGACAAAGCCATTTGACTATCTTGTTCATAAACGATGGTGTCAAGACTTCTCATTTTGATGACACTGACAGTTTTATTGACATGAATACCTGCTTTTGAGGAATGGACTATCCATTTTGAGCAAGTGACGTGCTTTTGCAGGTCATCCACTAGGTTTTGCAGTTTGCACTAATTGTTTTGAGAATTGCACTAACTGCTGTGCAAATGTTAATAGTGATGTGAGAAAAGCACCAAAGCGACTGAGAAAAACTGTAATATTTTTATATATTTTAATTAATTGAAAGAATTTAGATATTGTTAAAATGTTGTTAATACTAATAGTTGATTATAAGGGGAAAGTAAGTTGCAAATCATTGTAATTGTCTGTTCATTTCTTTGGTCTTTGCCATGTGTTCTGGTTACTCGTAAAGCCCTTACAAGTGTTCCCTTGCTTTACATTGTCTTAACTACAAGCATAGTGGAGAGTGCATGTTGATTTGGTAATTTGATTGACAACTTTATACCAGACAGTAAGAAGTATTTGATCATGTTTGTTTGGATCATAGGCATATGATGACCTGTATAAACTCTTTTTCATTCATGGCTTCATAAAATATCAACATCTCATGTAGCTTTAAGACTATTCAACCATTGGCCCAAGCACTGTGAAATAACTCAAAATTAATAAAAGTAAAATTGCGTAAGCGTAAAAGCTGAGACCTCCCACATAGCAAGAAACTGGTCTGAGGGCAGATTTGGCGTTCTGCCCATCCTCCAGTTTTGACAATTTTGATCAAAACTTATTATGAAAATAATCAATGTTATTATCTTACGTAATATTCTGGCAAGCTTAAAATATTATGATGGTCAACAGTGGGTCAGAAGTGGTGGTCCGATATCTGGAAGCCAGACTGCACTATATGGGCTTTTGCTTACAATTTGGTGCCCCTCACTTTGAAAATATCTCCTGCGCCCCTGTACTGTCAAATTAAAGGTGCCATCAGCAATTATTGATGACATCACATCTGTGAACCTCTGTAGCTAAGATAGTTTTCAGTTCCAGTTGTTGCCTGCAGAAAGGACCCTAAACCACTGATCTAAAAAAGATTGAGATATAAACCAAATAAGTATCAATGAGCTACAACAACTTTCGTAAAATGAAAAACTCATAGAAGTAAACTCTTTTATCCCCACACCACACTGGTGTGCCCAGCAGAGGGCAGTCTGAATATCAGAAGTGAACCTACTTGTCAATTGAGAGTCTGCTTCAGTCATTCCATGGGCCTATTTCTTCATTCATCTATGACATTTTGATATTAAACAGAAATGTATTTGGGATGTACTGTATAGTGTACATATATTTTTACATTTAACAAGGCATTTGGCAAAGCAATATTTTTGTGGTGCACATAATCAATTAGGACAGAAAAAATGAGGCCGACTGACATTAGGACAGATATGAGGTCGACCATCTCTTTTTTTAATCAGTCAGACACAATAAGTTATGAAGGACTTTACAAATCAGCGCTCTAATAACCATTTAAATACATCTCCGATTTGTTCTTTATGAAGCTTACAGATATTTCATATGAGTATACCTCAGATCATTATCATAGTCATTAACCTCTGCGGTGGACAGTGCTCCTTTTGATCATTATATTGCGAAATAATTTGGCATTCATTTACAGTTATTAGGAGTAGGCCTATATTTGGAATCAGAGATGTTATTTATTGACTTAGTTTCACTCATTTGCAGTTGATGAATGAATAACGTATAAACACATGTCCTAGCATTTGTTTTAAAACTGTGTGTGTGTGTGTGTGTGTGTGTGTGTGTGTGTGTGTGTGTGTGTGTGTGTGTGTGTGTGTGTGTGTGTGTGTGTGTGTGTGTGTGAGGGTGCCAAAAGGAGGAGGGGGAGAGAGCGAAAGCAAGCATGTGTGACTACGTCTTCGCACTGAGTGCCCGATAGCACTACACTACAGTTCATGATCGCTCAGTCCCGATAGGACTGTACCGCTAGATTGAGAATGCCCAGTGCAAAAACTCAGCGGAGAATGTAGGACTGTAACGGACCTACTATACAAGCCGTATATTTATGCTGTCATTTCTGTTCTCAGTTTTTTTGTGTTTGTGCATTTAGGCTACTTTACTTTTAGTGGTATCGATAAAATTATAATAACGCACGGATATCCCGCTTGAGATGCTGCAATGTCCCTGGGATTGGTCACACGCGTTAACTTTTGGTGGATTATCCTGGTAGTGTCTCTGACGATAGAGACTTCCCGTGTGAGATGTCACAGCTGTCATGAAGTTAAAACGGCTTTCCAGCTGCGACAGATTGGACCGCTGAAATGGGTACCAGAAACACCTGGAACAGGTCAGTGAGAGCGGCTACAAGAAAACCGATGCGGTAACATACAAACCCCGACGAATAGTTCAGTGTAGGCTAATAATAACAATGTCTTTCAGACTTAAATGCAAGTCTCGTTTTGAGCCACCAACATCCTACATTGTCACTGCCAGTGGAACCACCGGTGTTGTATGAAATAGACGCTGAGAACCTTTTGCGGAGCGTGTCTGGAGCTTTGGCTTGTAGGCTACAGGCTCAAGGAACAGGTGTTAGGCTACTTGATTTTCCATTTGGTCGGCAAAAGGTTGGGGTTACGTCAAAACCACTCGAATGAAACCAATCGGAAAATCGATTAACCAACTTAGAGATTTCAGCGGAGTATCGCTCTTTCTGCCCCTCACACAATTTGTGTCAAGATAGTGACCAGCATGTGTAGGCTACATGGCCATTTCTCGAGACACTAGACTTAGGCTACATTGTTATTGATTAAACCAATATGCTAAAATGAAGTCAGGCAAGTTAACTCGGTGAAGGGTAGGAGCCTTTTTGAGGCGGATGCGGGATTTGTGAGGTTAACCAGCACACGCGTTGACTTAACCACTTTCTCTGTGGGAAGTTTCATAATGTGTGCGCGACTGCTGCGGAGACAGCAGACACTGACAGACACCTCTACCGCTTTGACATATGACTCAGCCCCGAGGAGTAGGCTACGCGACGGTACGATGCTAAAACGATAGCTGGTGACCTCACTGACTAGAAATACCCGATGTCTATGGCCGTGACACTTGGTGTTGAGGGAACAGCCGAAAATGTAATATAAACGCCCCATCGCCAAGACTTTGCAGACAACGGACACCTGTCAAACATGTTGTGACCAGTGTTGCCACAGTTACCTTGAAAAAGTAATCTGATTACTGATTACTGATTACTCCTTTAAAAAGTAACTTAGTTACTTTACTGATTACTTGATTTTATTAGTAACTAAGTTAGATTACAAGTTACTTTATTAGTTACTTTCAGCAGCTGCCGACAACACCCCCAACGCCTCAACATAAAAATGATAACCGGTTTTGCCAATACTCAATATACTGGAAATGCATTTTAACAGCAGACATCCCAACCTAACCTACTGAAATTCAGATGTTTGTTCAATAATGTCTAAGTACACCAAATAAGGAAGGCCTATTGATAGAAATTGTTATAGTAAAATATGTAGATTTTTTTTTCATGTAGCCTTGGCAACTAGCCATCTTGTAGCCTATAGGCCTGAGTAATATGCAAATGAAATTACACTTGTTAAACTCACCTCAACAAGTCTTTTGCAATCATTTAACCTGCCGTGAGCAATGCTAAAGTTGCTGTTACAAACAGTGCAGTGTGCAAGATTATCATTATGTTTTAATCTTTTGAGACAATTGGGTACACTTTTGTGTAGTCTGATGTGAAATGGGTCTTAAATCTTCCTTTTTGAGGGGCACTGACGCTGCCATGACGCTTCTGTTCCTAGATACACTGACTGAACTGATTAATTATGTTTGGGAGAAAAGAGATATAAGCACTTACACTGAAAACGGATTGGTTGATATAGCAAAATAGACCAGGATGCTCTCTGTCTTGGATGCGCTTCAGGCACAAACGCACCACTCCTCTCTCTCTCCCTCTCCGTTGTGTGCGCATTAAGCTATGCACACGCGATTTGAAGCAAAGATTCTAGAATCTTTGATTTGAAGTCCGGTCTGGCTTGCGTGCTCTTGTTCGCTCTAGGTTCCGGGAGATTTTATGTAATTTGCGGGCGTCAGGAAGCCGCTATCAATATGTGGGAGACTCCCAAAACTTCGGGAGACTTGGGATGTCTAGCTAGACAGCACTTTGTCGCCAGCACAGAATGTACAATGTACCTTAATGTTGTCATGTTTAACTGACACAAACTCAAAGTAATGACTGATGAAATGTGCATCTCTCTCTCTCCCTCCATTGTTGTTTACGTTTGTGTCGCTGCACGTGAATTGTCCTCATGCTGAAAACGTGAGCATAGCCTACATGACATTAATACCCAAGACAAGAAGAAAGCAAAGAATATATCTTTTTATTAAGGAACATGACAAAAATAGTAACGCACAGTAACTTAGATAAGTAACTTTAATCTGATTACTGGTTTGTAAATAGTAGCGCGTTAGATTACTCGTTACTGAAAAAAGTGGTAAAAATAGACTAACGCGTTACTAAGTAACGCGTTACTGGCATCACTGGTTGTGACACACTTGCTTTAAAATGTGTTGGTGTTAGCTGCTATATTAATATGCCATTGGCAAGAAGCAATAGTAGATAACCTGCATCTTATTAAGTGATTTGTAACATGATAGGGGAGTCAGATTTTTCTTGTTTATTGTATAAAGTCTCCTTCACCACCACCATCACCTCAATAACAATGGAAGGATGCAGTACCATGGGAATAGCATTACTTCTAATGTTCTCCCTCCTGCACCTGTGCACAGACACCACATGGGCTGTACAATCAAGCCTGCTCACATAGATACACAGAACACACCCATTTTAAATGCATTACTACGGAATAAATAACATAATTTGTATATGCAGGCTGTTCTAACTGCTGGCTTTTACCTTGTGGTGGCCAGAGGAAGTAGACAACCAGTATCAAACATACCCACAAGGCCATTCAAACCACATTCTGTTTTGTATATGGTTGCCCTGGAGACAGCATCCTTGTGGTCATATTTGGGAGGCACAGGATGTGCAGTGAGTGTGGGTCACAATGCCGTGTGGTCCTGAGGAGAGGTCTCCATGTTCTGACATGCTTTTTTTTTTTACTGCATCCAATAAAACTCAGGGCATGCAGCAGCTGACTGTCTGGGAGCAAAAGTGAGTTTTATCAGTGTGTGGTCATGGAGGGGAAGAAGGCGAGACCCTACAGAGGGGAATCTGTGGTATGCGGTAGTGTTTCAGGTCACTCGGAGAGTGCAAGCATGTCCTCGGCTAGCATGCCTGTGGCTGCCTGCGGATGCAGACCTTTTGGCTTGGCTGTAAATGTGTTTTTTCTTTTCTCTGTCAGGTGATTGGTTTATGGGTTGCCATTCCTTGCCTTCCACTGCGACTACACCAAGGACCAAAATAAATAAATGAATGAGTAAATACATACATACAGACATATACATACATACTGTATATGTATGTATGTATCTTATAACAAAGCCATGCACATATATTGAGTAGCCCTAGACTCTGTCCTCCTTAGTGACAAAGGTATTTCTCCTCAAACTCTTCTTTCCTCTCTGTCCTCGGGACATAATGAAGAATAGGGCTTTTACTGCTGACAGTTAGCAGAGTGTCCTGAGAGTTTAAGGTGATCAGTCAAATAAAATATTTTATCCACAGATTTTAGTTTCCTGTAAATTGCAGAAGTACTCCTGCCTTGGCATTATGCCAGGTAAAGCATGAACATGTTGATGGTGTCTCTTTGACAGGTAGTTATTATACCATTGACATGTAATAGACTTGCTCATTGTCTACCAATTATTATATCCAAGGCTGCAAAATAGTCTGCCGTGTAGCTGCCAGTTTAGTTGGCCACATTGAAAGAGAGTGGGAAAGGGTATTAGAAGTGAAAAATGACTAACTTCAGTCTGACATGCTGTTGATGCTTAATTTGTACCACATCAACGCTCTGCTAAGAGGAACATCAAAGATATTTGGCATGCCCTCAAAGTTGTTCATGTCCTTTGATGAGTGGCACAGTTGCTGCATTCATAAGGCAAATGTAGTCAATCTCTGGCGGACGAAGAAAGAACTGCACTGCTGCTCATAACTCTCCTTTTGCTGTTTCTGGCTTTGCCTGCTGCACGTCATTTTGCTACCTTCACATCTTCTGACCCTCACTACAACTTCAATAAACATAGCCTGAAGACCAATATTGAATTGGCACAGTGGTCAAAACTTTATTGGTTAGTGCCAGGGGGCAGCAATCTTTCTATAGATTCAGTTTGTCATCCCACTGCTGTCTTCTCTCAATCAGCTCTGGCTTTTCCCTGTTTTCACCAGCCTGATCCCAGTCTTTGTCCAGTCTTTGTATGTGTCTGATTCCACATCACAGGCATCTTTGATTGGGTTCGAGGTGGACTTTGCTGGGGTTTGCTCGCATGTCAAACCCTCTTTCCTCCATGTGGGCGGAACAGTTCAGTCAGGTTTTACTGTAATAGGCTGGAGAGATTCCTCTCCTCCTCAATCTTTAAACTCTACTGCAAACACCTAGTGAATAACTTTATACAAATATAAGCTGTTTATTATCACAGTATTTACATTCTCTGATGTAATCAGAATCTCATATCTTATCTTATTTTCATCTTGTGATCTACTGCAAGCATAATACTAAGCTGAATTGTATAATGAGGTCCATAAATGACTTAATTTTGGCATTGAGTCATAGGTATTGCCACATTGATATGCCCAGGCCAGCGCCGACCGTGACGTAGCACTCAATACTTAGGGGAATTGACCTTTAAGAGTGAATATGATACTGGTTGCGGTAGCACCAAGGTGCTGATATGTTTTGACAGAGCAAACATGCTCTTCTTGAATGTTTCCCGCTTACTCTATGAAACAATATAGTTTAGAAATGCAGGTGTTGTTGTTTTGTGAGTGTGTGTGTGTGTGTTTGTGTGTGTGTGTGTGTGTTTGTGTGTGTAAGCTGTTGAGTCTAGGTCAAATTATTCTGAGTCTGCAAGTAAGGGCTGGTTTGGCGAGACAGCTGTGTGTTGTGGTGATATGTTGTGGGCACGAACACCTTTCCAAACTGGTCAGGCCTTCATACCCCTGTACCCACTTGATGTGGCTCCCTATTAATGCTTGACTTTGCCGTGGGCACTGCTGAGCTTGAAGTAAAAAAAAAAAAGAATAAATAAATAAATGGTCATCCTCGTTGGTACTGGATCAGTAAAGCAGGGCCCCTCCAACCCCAAAAAAGAGCAACTATGTACATTTTTGTCACCAGGATACCTCCCAAACACAACAACAACAAAAATATTTTCAAAAATATTTTCTCTATATCAATATAGAGTAAATGTCCTGCCATTTTAAGTACATGAGAGAACATCAAAGAGAATATTGCCTCTGGTGCAGGAGGGCAAGAGTAGTGTCTAAGAATCCTCCCCTGTATTAATTACCATGCTCCCATTCCCAGAAAGTTATTCCTGTCTGAAAAAAATAAGCAAAGTCAGGAGATTACTGTCCCCTGTCTGCAAAAACACTGAATAAAAAAAACAAAAAACAAAAAAAAAACGGCATTGCTTGGATTCCTTATAGACCAACGAGCGTTCCACAACCGTGGATTCGGTTTGGCATGCATCGTGTACACAGTTGTTTTTTTTAAATCTCTTCCAAAATACCAAACAAGTGGGTATTTGACCTCAGTTAGTAAAAGGGCAGAATAATGGTGCCAGCAAGGGGGCTTACGAGAGCACTGGAGCAGCTACTTAATACGCTCAATTAATCAGGGGGTATTTGTCACCTGAGAGAGCTTAGAAAGATAGGGGGGTTTGACCGCAAGTCTGAGGGGTTGTGGGGTTGTCTGTTGAGGCAGAATCATGGGCACACACTATCAGGCTCTAATTGAGCCATGTCTCTGGAATTCGTTTTAGGGTTACACACACACACACACACACACACACACACACACACACACACACACACACACACACAATCACAATGACAATTGAAAATGCACATCATCAAAAAAGAATGTCCAATATAGAGAAATTAAAACACTGAAACATGGTGTAGCCTATGTCAATGTTTTGTGTGAAATATTGAAAAAACCCTCTACAAAACATTTGGGAAGAATATGGCTAAATACATGGCTTCATATACTGAACAAAAATATAAACACAACATGTTGAAGTAAAAGATCTAAGACTTCTTCCATTCACACAAAAGGTTTATTTCCCTCAGTAACAGACGTCTGTTGGACGTTTCTGCAATCAGCATGTCAGTTACTCGCTCCCTCAAACTTGTGACATCAGTGGAATTGTGTTGTGTAATAAAACTGCACATTTAGCTTTTTCTTGTGACCGGTCCATATCTGTGCACTGATCATGCATTGTTTATATTCCACACCTGCCAGGTGTCGCATTATCTTGGCAAAGGTGAAGAGCCCACTAACACAGAAGTGAACTAATTTGTGTACAATATTTTAGAGAAATAAGCCTCTGTGTGCATTAAACAAATCTTATATCCTACTGCAATTGATCAACAACAAGAAATAAAGTCAGAGCAAAGACAAAAGTGCTGTGCTTATAGTTTTATTCAATATAAATAAAACCAGACAACCTTTCCAAAGTTTTATATTACATCCTTTAATGGTAATACAGTTGTTTTCATTCAGTTTTACATTCTTTTCCCACAGAAGTTAAATACAAACATCATATTGTGGAACCACAAATTATTCTCCTGACAAATTAGATATGTGGAAATTGTAACCCCATCAGTTTTGTTGTAATATGGTATTGAATAAGCAAATCGTTTCTGAGGAACTTCCTTGTAGTTTCATGAATATATTTGTTGCAAAGCTTGCCTTGTCTTTTTGGTCCTTTGTCTCATAATCATTTCAAGGTCTGTCTCTGTGTCCTAGGGCTCTTCATAGGGTGTCAAATTATGCAGTTCGAGTGGCTGAGTTTTCCCAATTAGATAGACCGTTTTATATTTTTCTACTGAAATGAGGTTATGAAATGTATTGACAATTAAGACGCTCTTGTTGGGCTGACTAAGGACATCTCACCTGGGTATAATCCTCAAATAATTTCAATTCAGTTCAATTCAATACAATTCAATTCAATTCAATTCAATTCAATTCAATTCAATTCAATTCAATTCAATTCAATTCAATTCAATTCATCATCTGTCCATTATTGTTGACCCCAACTGCAACAGTAACTTGCAGACCTCGGCGCCCAGACCATTTGAGCAGGGTGGTGGTGGGGCTGGCTGATGTTATGGAATATTCTCGCCCGATCCTCCTGTCAGACTTAGACGTTGAGCCAAAGTCTTTTGCCTGGATCATTTTCCCCCTGCCGTCCCCGGTCCCTGGTCCCCGCTCCACGCTCCACGCCAAGCGCTAGGCTGCAGAGGCCAGTTAGTGGGCTGGATTCCGCGGCGAGTCCCTGCATATTAGTTTCACGCCGGAGATAAAGTGGAGGGCTGAGGCCAGCCAGGAGAGTGCGGGTGGGGAACAGAGGTCAGCCATGACTTCATACCACGGGGATGAGACCAGCTGGTGCATGGGGAGGGGGGGGGGGGGGGGTGGCGGCGGTGATTTAGGAGACGGAGCATAATTAAGAGACAGCGATGTGAGTGGGCGAGAGAGAAAGGGAAAGAGAGAAAGAGAGAGAGAGAGACAGAGAGAGAGAGAGAGCAACTGAGGCTATTGTATTTCTGGGGTGGATTTGCAAAAGGGGGCACAAGTCCTTTTTAGTGGTTGGAGGGGGTTGGTGGGGAAACAGAGAGAGAGAGTGAGAGGGATATATTAACAAAAGAGAGAGAGAGAGAGAGAGATAGTGATGGAGAGTGAGAGGGATATATTAACAAAAGAGAGAGAGAGAAAGAGAGAGTGATGGAGAGTGAGAGAGAGAGAGAGAGAGAGAGAGAGAGAGTGATGGAGAGTGAGAGAGAGAGAGAGAGAGAGAGAGAGTGATGGAGAGTGAGAGACAGAGAGAGAGAAGCGTGCTTGTTAGGCCACAGCTCTCCAGCTTTTCCAGAGGAAAGATGGAAGGAGAGAGTGACTGAAAAGTGAGAGACAAAGAAAGAGACCATGGGAGAAGGAGAGTGATAGACAAAAAGAGAAAGAGATAGATAGATTCGAGCGAGAGATTTGGGATTCGGGGCTCTCGGGTTTCACAGCTCCCCTCTGCGCCCCGTCTGGGGCCCCCGAGGTGTAGCGCAGCGAGAGCCAGGGGCCTCTCGTCCAGTCCAGGAGCTTTAATAGCAGCCGGCCGGACTAATTATGGTCGGCCATGATGTCACCGCGCTGCTCTCGCTCTGCTGATGTCCCCAAAAAGATGAAGGGGGAACGACAGCGAGGAGGCGAGCGTCACGGTGAGGTCTTTATTTGGGGCCGGCCGCTGATGTCAGGCCCAGGGCTGTTAGGTAATGGCCTCGCTGTGGATGCGAACGAGACTGTTATGGCTAAGAGGCTGAGATGGTTTAGAGAGGTCTTATGAAGTGTGTGTGGTGTGGTGTGTTTGCTTTATGTGTGTGTGTGTGTGTGTGCGTATATCAGTGTTTGTGAGCATGAAAGTGTCTCTGTTTGTGTGTGAGTGAGTTTGTGTATGGTGTGTGTGTACTCTCCCATGCGGCCTTCTCTCTATTTGTGTATGTGAGTTTCCTTCTCAGTTCGCTCCGGGTCTGCTTCCAGGGCCAAGCCTTTGGGTTTAACTGTCCAGTTACAAAAACTCTTGCCGGATTGATCTCCTGATCCGTCTCTTCTCTGTCCCTCTTTATCTCTCTCTCTCTCACTCTTTCTTGCTCTCTCTCTCTTCCTCTCTCTTTCTTTTTCTCTCTGTCTTTCTTAAATATAATTCTTAAATGTCAAATTCAGGACAGTAAGTGTTTATTTATAAAGGGCATTTTTCATGCAACACAAGGCGCTTTACACAGAGAAATTCAAAGCTGTTTTATTAACACGATACAGTGCTGACATACAGTGCTACATTGAGAAAATAAGAATGTACTGTAAAAAAGTAACGTGTACAATACCCCCCCCCCCCCGCCTCTCTCTTTCTCTTTCTCTCTCTCTCTCTCTCTCTCTCCTCCCAGATGTGGATCTGCTGGTGTGCAAACACCAGGGCCCATCCTGCTGCACCCGCAAGATGGAGGAGAGCTACCAGGTGGCGGTACGGAGGGAGACGGTGCAGAACATCCGCTCCTACAGCTTTGAGCTCAACTACCTGCTGCAGGGCCACGCCACAGCCTTCCAAGGTACACACGGGTGGAGGAATGAGAGTGCCTTTTTGAGTGCTTTCTAAAACTTAAAAAAATCAAAGCTTTCAATTAGAAAGATTGAAAGAATATGATAGCAAGAATCATGATGGCATGATCGTCTGCCATGTGGAGGATACACAAACAATTTATGTTGATTGTCCAACCACGTGTGCCTGATATTATCCACTAACTGAAGTGCATAAGTACAGCAGTCTTCACTAAAATGCCTTGTTGAGATCAGCAGTTTGGGAAGGGAATGTGTTTTGTAAGATTGCGGTACAGGTAAGAGGGTCCTCAAGGACTCAGATCCCAGTTGGCTTTAAGGTCTCACCATCTCTGAGTCTCAGTGGTATCCGCCATCATCAGCAATATTGAACGCGCTGCCCTTTTCCTGGCAGTGTGCGGGTACACAGGTTTTAAACACGCTGCCCTTGAGAGCAATGTATCCGGCACTAAATGGCCCTCTGCTTGATTCTGCAGTTGTCCATTGGTTGGCACGGCGCTGGTAGATTTGGCTTGTTCGGTCCAGCCTATCCAGCTTCTGT
>NW_027468663.1:13055413-13065413 GCF_046254945.1 Alosa pseudoharengus | reverse complement strand
AAAGAGAGAGAGAGAGCAAACAGGATGATTGGATGGATGGATATTGCTGGTGGTCGTAGATGAAGCAGGGATAGAGAGAGATTAAGAGGCTGAAAGAGGGTGGAGGGTGGAGTGGCGTATTTCTCTCCTCCCTGCAGTACACAAGGTTCCTTCCTGTTCTCTTTTGTTAGTGCGATGGTCTGAGTCCTGAGGTGTTTGTAGAGCAAGCCCCCCACTAGAGAGAGAGAGAGGGAGAGAGAGAGAGAGAGAGAGAGAGAGAGAGAGAGAGAGAGACAGAGAGGGAGAGACAGTCACAGTGAGAGAGCGAGAGAAAGAGAATGAGAGAGTGAGAGAGAGATGCAGGGAAGGAGAGCGAGAAGGAGAGAGCTAGTGGGGAGACAGTGGTGAGAAGCACGAGAGGAAGGACGTCCAAATGCAACAGAGGAAAAATGAATAGTTTCTGTGTCTCTGGGTGACCTCAGCTGTGTTTGGAGTTGCACCAGGCATAACTATGGAGTTTTATCCTGGCCTTGCTAAATCAAAGGGAACTGTTAGATCAGCTTAGATATTATTTATGGCTATTCAGTTGCTTTCTGTGTTTTTGTGTGTGTGTGTGTGTGTGTGTGTGTGTGAGAGAGAGAGAGAGAGAGAGAGAGAGAGAGAGAGAGAGAAGCAGACAGAGAGGAGTGTGTGTCTGTTCCCAGTTTAGAGGCCGCTAGCTTCTCCTTGAGCCCATATTGTTTGAGCTGTTGTGGTGACCAGGCAAAAGAAAGACTAAAGTGTGACACCCTACGTTACGCTCATTCACCAGTGGGTGTTGCCCACACTGGCCTTTGGCTGGCCAGTCCTCTCTGTGGACCTGGATGCGTATTTGTGAATGTGTGTAGGCCTATGTGTGTGTGTGTGTGTGTGTGTGTGTGTGTGTGTGTGTACGTTAGATCTCACGTCAGTGGTCATTTCAGACGATTGCAGTGTGTCAGATCAGGAGACGACACGTCACCTACCAGGCAGTTGACATCAGCCAGAACAAAGGGAGGTAGGGAGGTGACAGAGGAGGCCTCGCGCCCCTCGTGGTAATAAAAACCCCTGGCACAAAGGCCCTCACCAATTACTGCAGGGGCCTGTGTGCAAGGATCATTTGTTTTTCCTTCTCACATGACTCTGAGGGGCCGTTTACACGAAACCGCCGGGTGAATTTTCTCTTACCGCTTTCACACCTTTAACGACACCGGCAAGAAAAAACCTTGCGTGTACACACAGAGGTGTAACCGGCTAAATGTGCTGTAGTGCATATGCCAGACCAGTCGATGGCGCCGCTGTGCAGAAGCTTCACGATAATTTCGCGTGAATCGCGTAGAAGAAAACATTGTTGAAACTGTTTGTTAAGCCAGAGAATGTCTAATAAGGGCTCTGGTTAAGCAGTCGCATGAAATAAGGAGACTACAGACAATTCGGTTTTCAATTCAACTGTTAAACTAATAAAGTTCATTTTCAAGGTATATGACTGCTATGTGAAATTTCAAATGCTTAGCCTACGCATTGCATTAGGTCTGAGCACCACTGGAGAAAACACTAACATGCAGTAAGCTAATGTTTAACTGAGTTAAGCTAACGTGTGCTTCTAACTTAGCCACTAAAGGCTGATAGGCTACATTGTGCACATAAATCATGACAGGGGAAAGAAAAACATTTTAATATGATAAATAAATGGTTTGGTTTGTTTTGAGGTGGGGCTATGTCGTCATAAAGTTGCCGGCTTCGCACCTACAGGCGTCTACACGGCGAAAG
Organism: Alosa pseudoharengus; assembly: GCF_046254945.1. Lineage (NCBI taxonomy): Eukaryota > Metazoa > Chordata > Actinopteri > Clupeiformes > Clupeidae > Alosa > Alosa pseudoharengus. The sequence continues at coordinate 13,063,646 of NW_027468663.1, read as the reverse complement.
TTAGCCGGCGGTTTCAAAAGTTCCCACTTTGGAAGCCGGTTTCAAAAGCTATCGGTTTCAGACTCCTAAACTGCCGGCGTCGTGTACACGCAAGGCGTAACCGTTAACAGACCGTGTGTCTGTGTGTGTGTGTGTGTGTGTGTGTGTGTGTGTGTGTGTGTTTTGTGTGGGATGTGTGTGTTTTGTGTGAGACTTTTCAGGTCTCATTGGTCATTAATGTGTGTGTGTGTTTTTGTCTGTGTGTATGTGTGTGTGTGTGTGTGTGTGTGTGTGCGTCTGTGCAGTAATGATGGTTTCTTTCACTGAGACTCCTGTGCACTATCCCAGTCCTCCCTGTCTCTGGTGAGAGTGGTGAGAGTTGTTTTTGATGTAGGCAGAGAGGAAGGAGAAGCCAGTGAAGAGGTAGCCTCTCCAAGCAGGCCCTGCTGCCCCCCCCCCCCCCAAAAAAAAAAAAAGTAGGGGACCCTTGTTTCTGAAAGATATGACAGCTGCCAAGATCGCACACCACAAAGAAAAACGTAAAAACAAATTCTTCTACAGCCCAGTTCCCACTCCCCCCCCAACCACCTCATTCCTTGTGTGCATTCTTTAACCCTCTACACACACACACACACACACACACACACACTTTTTTTGATTGGTGTTTCTCGTCAGAATTCTCTCTCTAAGTAAGAGAGTAGCCAGCGTGTGACTGCTACGGGAAGCGTGTGGGACTTGCGAAAACACCAGGTCCCTCTCCCTCCCCACCCCCCCCACGCCCAGGAACCTCTCCAAGACAGAGCGGCCCGGGCCGGAGTGAGCTGGGTCGGGCGGGGTCGGGTGGGGTCGAGCCCCGCCGGACAGACTCCTCTGCTGACTGGAAATGGATCTGCGTCCTAATTGCACGGGCCATGCTCCTTCCTCTGCTCCGACTGAGTCACCGAGCCGGGTCGGTTCCAGCGCCTCCCCCGAGGCTCCCACTGGTGCTGGTGCTGCTCCGCATCGCTCCGCTCGGGCCCAGAGCCAGAGCGCACGAGTCACGCTGCCGAGGGATGGATCACCGTCTGTGGATTCTGGGATTCGGCGGTGGTGTGCGACTGTGGGGAGGGGAGGGGAGGGGAGGGTGGGGTTTGTGAGAGTTGGGTTTTGCAGCTGCCCGTCCCTTCAGGGTGCCAATGGTGTTACTGGGCATGTCCAGTTGAGCACAATAGACAGGCCTTTCTCTCTCTCTCTCTCTCTCTCTCTCTCTCTCTCTCTCTCTCTCTCTCTCAAGTGGGTCTGGCACTTCCTGGCTGTATTCAGCGCTTAAATACTCTATACGATCAATCTTCCTTGATTCAGACGCCACAAAGCGCCTGTATGAGTTCTTTAGAAGGTTTGCTATAAGTAAGTATATACTTAGTGTAGTGGAGTATGGGAATGTTCAAACTGACTCCATAGTGTAGTGGAGTATGGGAATGTTCAAACTGACTCCATAGTGTAGTGGATTATGGGAATGTTCAAACTGACTCCATAGTGTAGTGGAGTATGGGAATGTTCAAACTGACTCCATAGTCTCCTATCCATTGTGAACATTCCCACACTCCACTACACAATGGATTCAGTTTGAACATTACAGTCCCGAGCTCGTTCAACACCAGGGACCAACACACACCTTTACTAGCGTCTTGCATTGTGGGTGGGATATTATGAGTTGTAAATATGGCATCGAAATGGCCCTATACGTCAATTTATTAACAGCCGAAGAGATTAAAACATGTTCTGAATTGAAATGAAATTAATTGAAATGAAAATATGTCGTTTTATAGGAATGTGCAGGGGTGGAAGTGTAAGCCATCGCTAAAATTGGATTGTTGAAACAACGGCTCCTTTGAATAAGTCAGTTTGAACATTCCCATATACTCCACTACACTATGGAGTCAGTTTGAACATTCCCATATACTCCACTACACTATGGAGTCAGTTTGAACATTCCCATAGTCCACTACACTAGTCAGTAGTCAGAAGAGAGAGAGAGAGTGAGAGAGAGAGAGTGAGAGAGAGAAGAGAAGGGCGAGCGGTCTGTGGGAGTGCGTAGGCCGGTAGACGTCAGTGGAGAGAGCAGAGCAGCTGAAGGTGCGAGGGCGTGGCGCTGTCTCGGGGGTGTCGTTGCCGCGGCGTTCACACGCTCTGGGCTGCGCCGCGCTGAGCGGCTGAGGGAACGGCGCTCGGAGGCCAGCGGCCAATGGCAGCCGCCGCGGCACGGTCATTACTCAGTCCATTACCTCAGAGCGGTCTCAGCTGCACACACTCGTCCCCACCATTCAGCTTAGTCGCACACACACACTGACAAACACACACACACAAACACGCACGCACGCACACACACACACACACACACACACACACACACACACACACACACACACACACACACACACACACACTCGTCCCCACCATTCAGCTTAGTCGCACACACACACTGACAAACACACAAACACGCACGCACACACACACACAGACAAAACACACACACTCATCCCCGCCATTCAGTTTAGTCACACAAACACACTGACAAACACGCACACACACACACACACACACACACACACACACACACACACACACACACACACACACACACACACACACACATCCCTGCCATTCAGTTTAGTCACACACACACACACAAACACATACAGGCAAACAAACACACACATGCAGTATGTTCAATTTAATTTCATTGCATATACATATGCACATGCTCATACAGAACACATGCAGAAATATACACAAGTACAAGCTCAAACATAACATACATATAAACATACACATACATATCTACACACACATGCACACATATTCTCTCTGATTCTCCATCACCTAGCCCAGTCCTCCCTGCATGCACACACACACGTACACACACACACGTACACACACACAGACATGCTACTCCACCACCCAGCTAACACCCCCCCCTCTCTCCACAGGCCCTGTAGACTGCCTAGCCCAGCCCCGGTGCCAGTAATAAGCCCCCCCCCTGCCTGCTTAATGCATCTACATGCTTTGGTCAGAGTCGTTCCGCCACACTTGAGAATGATATGGAAATCCCCAACTTTTTTTTTATTTTCAACACTTCATTTTTTTTTTCATTTTTCATTGGTCTACCCTTTTTAGTGGTTTGATGGACTTCCAACATGAAATCACGATTTTGTGTGGCTGCCAGTCCATACTCTGTGCTCATATATGTCTTATATGTGAGTTATTAGCCTGGCTTCTCAAGAACAGCTTTCCATTCTATTTAAGCCCATTTGTGGCAGCCCGTGATTACAGTGCTGAAGTTTGGTTCACTGAAGTTCGGTCAGATTCATCAAGCCGAGTCGTCTCGCCCTGGTCGTCCACTGCGCCGCTCCTCAAAGGAGGGTTTGACAGAACAAAGCGTTCCCCTCTCATTATTATCAGTGTGACGTCCGGCTCTGTCCGGTCTTCCTGTTTGGACCTCTGCTATCCTTCTCACCTCTCCGACTCAATATCCTCTCCTGCAGACTTTGCACACCTGCAGTCCTTAGATGAAGAGTTGCTATTTTTAGTCCGCTTTCATCCCGCCAGGCAGGCTCTCGCCCCTCTCCTCCAGCAGAATGTCTGTCCTAGTTTAAAAAGTTGCTCCAACGTAGTCCTCACGGACACCCATTTTATTTTTGGTCTGTCCCCGTCCATCCATCTTTATGGACAACACCTATATCTGAATGAGTCAGACTGCCCAGGAGTTCAGCCGCCCAGACCGCAGCAGCCTTTGGGGAAGTGGGGGCTTTGCTTTTCCACAACCCATCCATAGTGCGATTTCTTTTTTCCTGCATTGCTCAGCTCAAGCGTCCTCCACAGTTTTCCAGTTCCCCTCCAACCCACCACCCGTTCTCCTTGGGCTGAAGCATGCTACTGCCCGCTGGCCAGGCCTGTGATGGGGGGAAGTGAATAATGAGGACCGTTGTGACCTTGCAATGTTGTCCCACAGCAGGAGTCCGCTCACTGTCCCAACTCAGCCCTCCTGCTGTTCCGTGCGGGAATGTTGCTATCTGATGGACACTGACCCCCCCCCCCCCCAAACCCCACCACCTCCATCTCCTTCCCAACTTCTCTGTCCTTCCCACCAGCAGCACTCCCAGACTGCTTCCCAAACCCCCCCCCCCCCCTCACTCGAACATCCCCTCCAACACACACACTCTCCCAGTGAAACACAGAGCCCCCACCCCCAGCCCCACACGGCATCTGTGGAATTGTTTATGTTGGAGCGTTTTGATATAACGGGGGCTGCCATGTTAATTACAGCCCTGCTGATGGAGAGGTGGAGAGCACATTCCCGCCTCCACTGCACCCCCACCTCCCACCTGTTGACCCCCTGACAGGAGCGCCACGGGGGGCTCGCCGAGCTCGGAGTGGGGGGGGGGGCGGGGGGGTGGAGACGAGAGGGGAATGCAGCAAGAGGTGAGAGGGGACAGAAGCAAATGTTTTGCGTTTCTCACTGCACAGCTTTTCCACTACCCCTGAACACTCTCACACACTCTCTCTCTCTCGCTCTCAAATGCACACACACACACACACACACACACACACACACACACACACACACACACACACACACACACACACACACACCACATTTAATTCCATTGTGGTCAAGTCCAATTTTTTGTAATTTTCATTGAAAACTGAAATAAAAGAGCAGAACAGCATGCGGGTGACTGTCTGCATTAGTCCTAATTAAAGCAGGATATTTAATCATGGGGGGGATGAGTGCGCTTCACTCTGTCCCGTAGCTGTTGCGTGACCTGTCTGAAACACAAGCCGGGGGCCTGGGATTAAAATGCTCATTGGAGTGACTGGTGGGCAGGCCAGCGCTGTCCCCTCAGCCCTCAGCCCTGCCTGCCTGCCTGCCTGCCTGCCTGCGAGAGCCTCCTCAGTGCCAGGGTCAACAGTGTGCCCACGGTGCCCACGGTGCCCAGCTCTCACCACTGCTGCTGCTGCTGCCGCTGCCAGCGCAACTGCCTCTGCTGCTGCCCACAACTGGCCCGGGCAAGCGGCATTCCTGCACCACCACCACCCTCTCTGGCCATGCTGGCCCACTGTGCGTGTGTGTGTGTGTGTGTGTGTGTTTTTCAGTTCTTTTAGTCTTTATTTCTTTCTTTCTTTCTTTCTTTCTTTCTTTCTTTGGAAGTGGGGGCTCTGCTTGACCACATCCTCTCCCCCTCCCACCACCTCACCGGTGTCGCCACCCCGAACTGGAGCCACGCGTCTGGTGCCCAGGGGTGACATGGCACCGGAGGTGCGGTGGCGGCCTGGAAAAGCCGGCGCTGCTAAAAGGGCTAATCAGGTCTGCGACTGGCTGCCTGCTGGGAAGTGGCTTGGATATGAGCACCGTCAGTGGGAGCGGTGGGGTGGGGGGGGTGGATCGGCCATTTTTGTCGGCCATTTTTGTGGTCGGGATTGTGGGGCAGCCTCCATAATTATTTGTTTTCGCGTCAAGCTGAGGAGCTATTAAATCGTTAACTTTCGCGGGGGCCTCAGCGATTGAAAATAGCCCGGGTGATTCAGATGATTAGAAATGTCTGAAAACCCCACTCACGGCTATCTTAAGAGGCTGTGTAACGTCCCATTACAAGGTTGTAAATCTTAGGTCCACCATTGCCAGTGTGTCACTTACCCTCTGTCGAGCCATGCTGCTACCAGCCTCTTAAACTGATTTATATTGTGTTTATGCAGTGAAAGACTGTGCCCTATTAATTCAACAGCCTCCACAGAAAGGCTGCTGCCGATAATTGTGGCGAAAGCAAGCAGTGATCAGGGGGCTGTACAGTATCACTCTCAAGCATCTAATTCATTCTTTGTCTGTCTAATGAGTTAAACTGAAATTGAGCTAGAGTGTCTTGAGTTAACTTTGAACTTCTGATTTTAATTGAATGTTCAGTGTTGTTGCTGGTTAAAGGCTTTGGTATTGGAACAAAACTGATGAACTACACCTCATTTAATTCCTCCTGAAGTAAGGTGGCTAGTTGGCCCAAATAGTGTATTGCTTGGTTGAACCCACATTACAATAATCAAGCAATGAACCTTTAACCCGGAGTGCCTTGATAATTCCTGAACCCCCTGAGTCTCACGCTCGTCAAAATGCCGGACAGTCAGCCGCGTCTCGTGTAACCCGACCCGCACCACCAGTGCTCTCCGGGGCTTCTGGGAACCCACAGCCCTCGCTTGTCCTTGGAGAGACTGTTCTTATCCCATCATCACCTCCACGTCCCCACATGGTCAGGACCTCTCCATTACCACCTGCGCTGAAGAGCAGAGTCGACCTTTACAGAATTAAATCGGATGGCTCCTCTTGAGGTGGACGCAATATCATCCCCCGGCCCCACCATCTTATCTCAATTTCGGATAGAATTCATTTTTGTCATCTATACCAGTAGCAACTGACATTGTGTCGAGGTGATTTACAGAGCCCAAAGACTTAATTCCCTTAAGCAAACACGTTTGTGTGGATGTGCACATACAGGTATTTAACATGTCTTGTTAGATTGAAGGCTTAGATCACAAAGGTAATCCAGGATGTGCCAGGATAACAGATCATGACCGAGGGAAGAGAGGTGGAGAGCCTTCTCACAGAACCTCTGGGTTTAATAGTCTGTTTCTTGCCGAGGCCCGAAGTGATCTCGTTCAGACGTGTCCCCTGATTTAAGGCAAACTCCACAGACAAAAGTGTCAAGAAAGAAAACAAAGAACAGCTAAAGAAAGAAACCTGGGCTTTGTCAGAGGCTTCACTTCAAAAGCATTCAGCCCTGACAAAAAGTTCATGGGACGGAAAACTCCGGAACAGAACGGCTCGCCATGGAATGATGAGCGTTGTGTGGCACAAGAGGGAAATAAAATCTCACTGCTGCCCCAGAACTCGCTTGCTTGCTTGCTGGCAGACGTCTGCCGTAACTATAGCAATGAAAACTGTATACACGCACTAGCTGTCTGTTGTGGCCAAACCATTACTCGCAGTTAATACCCTCACCAAAGATGGTCGTCCAGCTACACCTAATGGTCTCCACCTACGTCTGCGCACAGCTTTTTTTTTACTTCTTTCTCTTGTTCACTCATTCTTTCCTTCAGCTAATTACACCACCTCTGTTTGTGTACCTTTCTCTTTGAGCTTTTTCTCTTTCTCAGTCTGTATTTCTCTGTCTTTCGCTCACTCTTTCGCATCAGTCTTTTCACTCTCCTTCACAACCCCTTTCTCTTTCTTTCTTTCTCTCTCTGCCTGCTTTTCGTTCTTTCTCTCTCTCTCTCTGCTCGCTGCCGTGTGGCGTTGCGTGCCTTGGAGCAATGTAGCGCGCGGTGCCCGACGGGCCTCGGGCTGCTTTTGGCAGTTTTACGGAGGCCCCGTGGCATGAGGCAGCCTCCTAAAAGCTGTAACGTAACCCTGGCACATTCTGTGGTCCAAAGTGCACTGTGGTTTTTCGGCTCTCGCTCCAAGCAGTCTCGCCTTTACATGCTGGCACCGGCGCGAGGGCCCCGAACGCTGGAACGCCATCTCTCAGGAGCTGGCACCCGCTCCTCTCGTCTCTCTTACGCTTTCTCTCACTCTTTCGCTCTTTCACTCCTTCTCTCTGTCTGTCTCTGCTTCTCAGTCCCTCTCTTTTTCCTCTTTCACATGGTATGCTAACAGTTCCTCCATTTACATTTTCCATAGAATCGTGGATAGCAACGTATATGTCGTCTGAATGTTAGGCCCTGTTCCTTTATCCTTCACAGCAACTATCTCCATGTCATGCCCTCTCCTCCTCTCTCTCACTCTCAAAAAGAGCTTTATATTATGATGATAACCAAAAAAGTGTGTGAATGGGATACAAAGCACGTCTCTAAGGGTACAGATAATAAAACACAACCCCTCCCCCCGTCACTCCCCCTCTCTCTGGAGTAGTAGCGGAGGATGAGCCCGGGCGCTGTGGTCCCAGGGGCTTCTCCGTCTCTGTGATTCCAGGACCGGGTAGGATCCTGCTCCTGAGCGTTACAAACGAGCCCTCTCTTCTGGGGAAGTGTGACGCTGCGCTGCGCGGCACGGCGCGGTGCTCCCTCGGGCGCTCCCTGGGCCCGGGTGGTCAGAGGAGCGGGGCAGAGAGGCTCGGAGCGGCGCTCGTTTGTGCAGCTGTTGTGTGGGAGAGAGCACGGCTGCTGTTGTTTTTGAGCCCTGTGTGCAGGGAGGAGGCAGGGTCTTCCTGCAGCGCACACAAGTCTGATT
>NW_027468663.1:13045413-13050413 GCF_046254945.1 Alosa pseudoharengus | reverse complement strand
TGGAGTATTGACACCCCAGCTCACTCTATGAGTCTGGAAGTTCTCTTTCTCAGACATTAGTGCATTGAAGTACTATGGTAGCCTGTTGTGCGTTCTCTCTCTCTCTCTCTTTCTCTCTCACTCACACTGTCACTCACACTCCTTCACTCTCACTCTCTCTCCTGCTGTGGGTTGTATGCAGCCCTGTACCCCCCCTTAGTTAAACTTCACCCCCCGTGGGTCCTGCTCTGCCCGGCAGGGTAACCTGACCCCCCCAACCCCCCCCAACTCATCCTCGAGTGCCAGCAGTATCGCCAGCATCCAGCAGTATCAGTGTGCTCCCGCTGCTCCAAGTGCCAGCTCAGCACTGATATCTTAGATTGGGTACACCACCACATTTGCTCTTACACACACACACACACACACACACACACACACACACTTGCTCTGTTTATTGGCTAGTCAGTGATATACACATACACACACATACACACACTTGCACTCAGTGACACACACACACACACACACACATACTCACTCTGTTCATTGGCTATTTAGTGATATACACATAACTTACACACACACACACACACACACACACACACACACACACTTACACTTGCACTCAGTATGTAAAAACAGACTGAACATGAATGAAAACGCACTCTGCTGGACAGAGGCATGCAGAATGGCGGGCTTGGCTTTTCTTACTCATGCATACATTCATGGGACGGCTGAGGGAAAAGTGGGACTTTTGCTCATGGGAGGAAAGACATGGGAGGAAAGGTGTCAATAGCAATTGACTAGTTATTCTGGCATGTATGAGAGCAACGCATTTCTGTTTTGTTATGAAAAAATCCTGCATGTGTAATCCATAATGCCGTTACAGTTTTTCTTGATCGCTTTAATCCTTGTGTCAACTCTGAAATCACGTTTTTAAAACAATTAGCATGCAGGTCTAAACAAAAGCACTCTGGCCAATATGACACTTTTTGCTTTGCAGTAAATATTGCCTTTTACTGTAACAACACACCCTGTCATCAAATCACTGTGTGATTTCAATCATTCATTACACACTGGACAACAAAATGCAAAATATAGTTCTCAAAATGAGCATTTTTGCTACGTCTGTTCCATTTCTTTCTCATTTTTCTGATATCAGATGGAACTGTGAAAAGACAAAATGTACTGAATAAAAAATAATTATACCGGTATTCATTCATCCCAAGATGTAACTGTCATTGACTTGTAAGACCTACAGTAAGTAGGCCTACCTAGAAGAGACAAATTTAATTGAACTACAACTTACAGACTGACTTACAGTAAACACATTTTGTACTGTTTTCTTCACCAAATAGCCAATACAGTACTTTCTCTAAATGTGCCTTAGATCCAAACTTGTAAATAGCAACACAGAACAGACATGGTATTTATGGATAATGTATGATTGCTGATTGAAGAATTGTGCAAAGGTGTTTCACACAGGTGTATCAGAGATTCAGATTTATGCAAGGAATCTCTACCACCTGTGAATAGTTTTCCTTTTGTTTAGCATGGGGAAACCAATAGAAATTGGGGTCTTTGAATGACATCTGTGTGAACTGTTTTGCAAAAGGGTGTGATAAATGTGTGAACCCAATGAAAATGTGTGAGCACATTTGCAAAAGATGACTTCTGCTGTGCAAAGGAGGTGTTAATGAAGTCTAAGTGGATCCCAGTTTGTTTAAGCAGGTCAAAGCAATCGAGAAAAACTGTGTCAACAAGAGAAACTTTTCGGAAACAACAGAATCAGTATTCAGAGCTCTAGTTTTGTTTTGTTGTACCTTGTCAAAAGCAAGCTTGACTTTTGATTATTTTTCTAACGTCTTACTATCCCTTTCACGTCATCCACTTCAATTCACCTCCAATACTGCTAGACTATTGAATCTGTCAAAGTCTATGTGCACAGATAGTTTGAGTAGTACTTGAGTAGAACTTCAGCTCTGCATTAACTCTCTTCTTGTTCAAATATTTGTAATCATGTATTGTATTATTTCATGATGGCTAAACTTTTGATTGCTTTAATGTTGTCATCGGTTGCCTCCATTCAGCTGCACTTGTGATTAAATTAAACCATTTAATTGTGGACACCGCAAATTACGTTAAAGGGGTGGTTTTGGGCAATGATGAACACTGTTTACGTGATGAAGTGATAGCTTAGTAAATTCCACGTAATATTGGCAAGACACACTGTGCACTTTCTGCGGACTGACAAAGGCGGTATTGGGAGCTAGCTTCGTACATCTGGTCCTCACTCTCTCTTGCACACACCAGCATTCTCAGTCACAAGTGCTCTTAGATGGAGCGCTTTCACAGCGGCCCTGTAAGAATGTCTCTCTGGCATGGCAGGCAACGCTGGGTCTTTATCTCCAGAGGAGCGCAGCTAGCTTGAGTGTCAGATTTGTTGTAGAGACAGACGCGGTTGAGAGAATCGTAGAGACGGAAACATTGCAACCGAATGCCCGGTGATCTCATGGGAAAGGATGAGGCATTTTTATTACGTTTATTATGAGTAATCACTTACACGTCCAGCTGGATTTCTTGTCTTCTCTCTTTTTTTTTCTCTTGCCCCCCTGCCCCCCTGCCCCCCCCCCCGCCCCCCATTTGAAACATCTTCAAATGTTTGTAGTATTTATTTCAAGGATACAAGGTAATTATAGGATAAATCCCCTGAGTAGCCCCATATTTTTTTTGCAGTGTAATTCTGTATCGTAAGAGGACTCCTCCACTTTCTTTCTGCCTTTCCTCTCATGCAAACTCTCTCTCTCTCTCTCTCTCAAGTTTGTCTCCATGGATTGAGCTTGCAATGCATTGTAGTGGGAACACAAAAGCCATCAACAGGGTCTGTTCTTCAGAAAAGTAGATGTCTCTCTCTCTCTCTCTCTCTCTCTCTCTCCTCACTTCTCAAATGAGCTCCAGAGATCTCTGCAACCACTAATGGATGGGCATGGATGAGCAATGACTGATGTAGCCGCATGCCCCCCTGCTCCTCTCTTGAGGTTAGCGCGCCTCATCTCTAGGCCAGCAGTATCTGGGATGTCAACCACCCACACACATACACACTCACGCCAGTTGATACACCACACAGGCACACACCACACACACATAGGCACACACACACAGACACACACGAAAACACACACTCACACACACATGCACGCACGCACAAACACACACACACACACACACACACACACACACACACACACACAGACTCACAGACTCACACACACACAGGGCAGCCAGCCATTGTGGACAGGACTGCTCCCTACCTCAAAACCCACCAGACTCATTCTGAATATTTTTGTGACCAAGCAATTTTTGTGCATGACACGCTCTCACATAGTTCCTTGTGTCGCTGCACTGTTCCACTCGTGTGGTGCAGTAAGTGCCTGTGTCTCACGCGAACGCCGCTCCTCTGTCACAGCCTGCCTTTCTCACATTTGCCTTTCTTTTCCTCTCTCTCTCTCTTTCTCACTCTCTCTCTCTCACTCCCTGACTTGGACAATCTCTCTTTCTTCCTCTTGCTCACTCTCTTCCTCCCTCTAAATGTCTCTCTCCTCCCTCTCTCTCTCAGCCACTTTCTCCTTCCTCTGTGTTACTGACTGCCTATCCCTCCTCCCTCCCTCCTCCCCCCCGTCTCTGTATTCCTGAAGAGCTCTGGTGGCTTTGTGTGCGTTGGACGCCGGAGCCTCCAGCCCTGTCTCGTCCCGTGGGGTCTGTAGGCATTCGCGGGCCTCTCTTGTCACGCCGCGCTGCCCCTGGCTTAATTGGCTGCCCAGAGAGAGAGAGAGAGAGAGAGAGAGAGAGAGAGAGAGAGCGACAGAGAAAGAGAGAGAGAGAGAGAAAGAGGGAGAGAGAGAGAGAGAGAGAGACAGAGAGAGACAGAGAGAGAAAGAGAGAGAGAGAGAGAAAGAGGGAGAGAGAGAGAGAGAGAGAGAGAGAGAGAGAGAGAGAGAGACAGAGAGAGAAAGAGAGAGAGAGAAAGAGGGAGAGAGAGAGAGAGAGAGAGAGAGAGAGAGAGAGAGAGCGGAGGAGGGGTTGCCAGGCTGGGAGCCTGACCCAGGCCAAATATGCAGGCCCTGGGCCGGGGGCTCGGAGCCACTGTTTGGTATTCATGAAACGAGGCCCGGCAGACAGAGAGAGCGAGTGAGGGAGGGAGAAAATAGAGAGAGAGAAAGAGAGAGAGAGAGAAGGGGGAAAGAGGGAGGGAGAAAAACAGAAAAAAGTACAGGCGGAGAGGGAGAGAGGGAGGGGGAGATAGAGAGAGTAGGAGGTAGTGAGAGAGTGAAAAACTGAGGGACTGCGAAGACAAGGGGGGGGTGAAAGGGGGGAGTCAGAAAGCCAGAGAAAGAGACATAGAGAGGGAAGAAAGGGACAAATTTGATAAAGCTGACTGAGCTCCAGCCATCCAGGCAGAGAGCAGCCAGTGAGCTGGAAACAGCACAAGGGGCCTGAGGAGCGTTCCTGCCCAGAGGAGGAGCTGGCCACCGGGCAGCACGAACGCTTGCCCTCTCTCTCTTTTCCTCTGTGTTCATCTCTAGCTCTCTGTCTTGCATTTTCTCTTTCCACCTTTTTGTCAATCTTTCCTTTCCCACTGTATCTTTCCCCTTTTCTTACTCTTGGTCTCTCACTCTCTCACTCTCTCTCGCTCCTCCACTCGCTGATCTTCTGTCCAGCTCACTTTACCTGTCTCTTTGTCTGTCTTTCCAGTCTGTGTCACTGACTGTCTAACCCCCCCCCCCCCCCCTCACCTGTGTATCAGCAAGTTGAGGAACAAGTTGAGGAACGGTCTAACCCCCCCCCCCCCCCCCAGGTTTGTCAAACGGAGGTCCTACCCTTCAGATGATTCAGATATGATGCTAACCTGCGGACCTAATACTGACCTTATACGGACGTATGTGTGAATGACATACACGCAGAATACAGAATCTCCGTGTGGTTGTCGAGTGAGGGGTGGGGGCTTGTAGAGTTCACAAGAT
>NW_027468663.1:13022913-13040413 GCF_046254945.1 Alosa pseudoharengus | reverse complement strand
CCACTAACCCCTCCATACACATACACACACACACACACACACACACACAGTCATAATCCCCCCCCCCCACACACACATACACTCAATGGTCTTTCTGTCTCTTTCTCTCTCTCCCTCTCTCACTCTCCACGCACACACACACACACACACACACACACACACACACACACACACACACACACACACACACACACACACACACACACATTTCTCTCTCGCTCTTCTTCTACCACCCCCCCCCTCTCCCTCTCTCTCCCTCACACACAGTTCCACATCCCCTGCTCATGTCCTTGGGTCCTGCCAGTGCTTCTCTGCGTGAATGTGCTGAATGGGCGCTCCATCTCCCCTGTACTGTATAATCATTTTGTTTTAGGGCTGAATTTATGGAGATGGTTAATATCATAATAAATTAACCTCTCGAGTCGGGGGGGGGGGCTGTGTGAAAAAAGTAAATGTTTCACAGCACTGTATGACTAACGTTGGTAAAAATAAATCTTTGCACTTTATCCATTTCAGTTGTGTTGGTAATGGAAATGTTCAGTTAGGGAAAGACAAGCACAAGTTGGGCCAAGGAGTTTTCTCCCCTCCAAGGCATTGATTAATATAAATGAGTGATGGTACCACAGTGACCCCGCAGTGCCTTCCACGAGAATAACTGCAGATTTGGCAGTCATCAATCAAGTGTGGGTCTGTTAGTAGTATACGCAAAGTTACAGCACATCAGGCACTTTTAAAGGAACCAAAAGTATTGTCAAGTTGCTGCACAGAATGGATGCATCAGTTGCACAATGAAAGAATAATAGGCTTTATTTTAAAGTGAGATGATAAGACAAAGCAAAAAAGCTCTTTAAAAGTAAGTGGGGAGAACCGCAGTAGAGCTGCCAGTGGACTTCAGCTCCCCCAGCTTCCTCCTCCAAAGTCAGATCCTGAGACTTTAATCTCTCCCAGTGCTGTGCTAATTGTCAGTGAGCCCAGCGTCAGTTCAGAAAGGCACATCTCAGTGTCTGGTGCTGGGACAGATCCTGGAACCCATTTAATGTCATAGTTTCCAAATTTGTTTACTGGGTCGGTTGGAAAGACAGAGGATGTGAAAAGAACATCCGTTTTTTTTTTTTCTTTGGGTGAACCAGGCAGCAAATCATACGCTGATGATTTTAATTATGGCAAACAGCTATCACACAAGGTTGGAAAAACAGAGCCATGTTTATGATTCTGTTTATACTGTACACTGGAGCTCAAAGGACTATTTATAGGAAGAGATGAGAGTGGTTTTGTCTGTTAAAATTGCCATTGACATCCCATGGAAAAAAAAAAGCTGAAGAGCGGCGTTGATGAATGCAGGGACAGAGCGGGAGGAAGACGAGGGGCTGGAGAAGAAATGATGCCAAAGATGAAAGCAGGATGCAAAGTGGAGGAGAAGAGGAGAAATAAAATAGACAGATTTAATAGGATGAAAAAGAAACAGTGAACCTTCAAACGAAAGGGAGGTCCGAGTGTGAACTGAGGACATTGAGCGGGGAGTGGAGGGAGGGATCAGAGAGAGAGGAGAGGAGAGGAGAGATAGATGGATGAAGAGTGTCAGAAGAGTGGAAGGTGAACTAGATGGAAGGAGGCCAAGGGGAAAGACAATGGAACTGAAACAAGGTGAAAGGTCAAGTGGGTTATAAAAGAGAGGGAACAAATTGAGAGGGAGACAGGTGTGGCGGTCAGGATGGCTGGCGGAGTTTGGACTAGAGCTGGCCCTGTTCAGGCTGAGGTCTGGGCAGCAGACAGCAGCACTCTGCGATGAAGAAAAGCAACGCAAAATCAGAATCCGTTTTATCGCCAAGACACAGGGTAGGAGTGGAAGGAATTTGCTCTGACGTTAGCGGGAACCGAAAAAAGAGACACGATAGCACCGGAGATAAGGAAAATGAGGGGAAAGGAGGAGCAGAGACAAAATGGGGAAGAAAAGAGAGAGAGAAGATTATTTGAAGCGGTCGGAGACCTCATCGGGTGGGTTTAGGACAGGGTTCTCAGAGGAGAAAAGGGCTATGGGAAGGCAAAACACATGTGAGCCAGGTAGTGAGGGCATGAGGGGTCAGTGGGTTCCTCTGGGTCTGTGTGGCGGTAAGGACACGCTCTGCTACATGGGAGCGGAAGGGGAGATGTCGAGTTCCAGTCGATCAAAGACGCCCCTATCAGGAAGTGTGGAGGCTTCCAGGCCACAGGCTCGGCTGTGAGAGGGTGCGTGGCGAGGCGAAAACATGGGGAAGTCAGATGCTCTCGGGATTTATTGTCTTGCTGCCGTGATGCCTTAAGTGTGGAATTTTCCTTTAGTAATGCGCCTGAAAGGAAACTAGGGATCTGTGAAATCTCTGTTTCCGTGTTGAGCATCATGGCAGGTCTGATTGAACACATCACATTATGTAGTCTACAGTACAGTAGAAACCAACAGTGAAGATAGCTTTTGTTTTTAATGAATAAAAAAAAAAAACATTCTACTTAAATCAAATCAAATAAATTTCAGTATATACACCTGTTTAGTTTCCACCCCAGGCCATGCAGCGTCTATGCTGTAACACTGTGCTGCCATTCATTATAGTGCCTGATGCTGTGGAGGGGAATCTGATGAAGACGTTCGTTCCTTTGGGGTAATCTAACTAAGTGGGGCAGCACTGGCTATGGGATCTCATTTTGGAATCCACGGCTGGAAGCAGAACCAGCCCCATACTCCCCACATAGTATCAAACATATTTGGAAATGTTCTAAATACTTGTTTCCAAACGCACTATTATACATTTAGGTCTGGATGCATTTCGACACTGCATATTACCATGGCTTGCTCTCATCTTCTTAGTCATCTAGACCAAGCCTCTCTCTCTCTCTCTCTCTCTTTCTCTCTCTCTCTCTGTCTGTGTAGATCAGGAAGCTCTTTGAGCTGCACTTTGGAAAGGATCAGTCAGACAGTTCATATTATTTAATGAGCAGCAGCTTTGTGGCTGTATTCCTGGGCTGGCTGTATTCTCTGGGCTCTGTGCTCTGTGTTCTGCCTGGGAAGCACTAAGCGATAGACCTCACTCCTGGATGCTCTCGCTCACTGCCCGTGTGACTCACTTCCAGTCACTAATGAAAGGCAAATGAAGTCTTGCGTGTTGGGCAGAGGCTGCTAGATCAGATACTGTCTGCAGAAGTAATGGTTTTTGCTATCAAACTATCAACTGTTTGGAAAGGAGAATCATGCATTCTGCCGTTTGAGCAGCTTATTTAAAAATGAACAAACAGAAAAACAAGTAAATAGATATACCAAGCGTTGCACTCTCTCAACTTAACTAAACTGGGGAATTAACTCCTACTATTTTCATTTTGTGAAATTCGGTTGTTAGATACTGCTGAAACTAGCCGTACAAGATGAAGAGTTGGTTGCAGGGCAATAGAGAGTGATGGCGGGGTGTCTGAGGGTGGAGGGCATTTACTGTTGACGCAGTCCATCAGTTATGATGAGGTCATCTCTACATCGCTACGCTACTGAAGGCATTATCACTCTGCACCATCCAGTAGATGGAGAGGGATAGTGGGAGAGGGGAGAGGGAGCGTGAATGAGCAAGAAGGACACCTAAAGGGAGGGGGTGAGAGAGAGAGAGAGAGAGGAAAGAGAAGAGAGCAAGGGAAGAGGGAAAGTAAACAAGCACAGCACTGAAACAGCTCTCATTAAAGTTTTCAATGACATATGCCTCAACACAGATTCAGGTAAAACATCAGTCCTAGTGCTACTGGACCTTAGTGCACCATTTGACACTGTTGATCACAATATTTTACTACACAGACTAGAACACTGGGTTGGATTTACAGGCATAGTTATCAGCTGGCTAAAATCATATCATTTCACACAATTGACTTTAAAGCACTATTGCTTGTTTATAAATCAGTAAATGGAGCAGGACCTAAATACCTATCAGACATGCTTCAGCAGTACATACGTTCTAATCCTCTCAGGTCACAGGTGAAAAACCTGTTAGAAAACCTACTGTTCACCTGTCTCACCTGTACACAATTAGAAAAAGGTAACAGAAGCAGCAACAAAGGAAACAGCACCACCAAAGGTAGTGGAGGGACACAACAACATCCTATTCCCCAGCCGGGATTAAACGAGAGGCAACGAGAGGCCAGTCCCTGCTGAAATGGGCCAGCATTTTACCCAAGAGTCCTGCCCATGTCATCTTTTGAATGCTAACAAGCTTACAAGAGCGCTAACCAGAATACTAACAAGCAGAGAACAATGCTGATTTGGAGAAAAATGATTTGGCTTTTATCATCTCATCCCATGCTTATCCACAAGTTCATACAGGAACTCTTACAGAAAGTTAGCAAGAAGTTTGAAGACAGACAGCATATTATGAGATAAATATAGACAGACGGCTTCTCATGCAGACGAGTCATTGAGGGCGGATGGGAATCTTTGTAATTCACAGTTAATCTGCAGGCCACCTCAAGGCCCTGGCAAACAAATCCTCTTTTTTTGTTTTTTTGTTTGGCGCACAAAACTGTGTCTTTGGTGCTGTGGTTTTTGTATGCAGAAAAGCAATTTGGTGTCTGTGGCGGACATTTTAATTACAACCAAGACTAATCCATGACGGTTCTTAATTACTGTAAACACGGTGTTGTGCTGAGCGGAGTGTTCCGAGAGAGAGAGAGAGAGAGAGAGAGAGAGAGAGAGAGTGAGAGAGAGAGAGAGAGAGTGAAAGTGTGTTTTTGTGAGCTTGTCGTGAGAAGAGTCCTGACCATCAAAACAAGCTTGAGGCTCTGAGCTCCTGTATTGTGGTCTTTGGCAAAGTCTGGAGGAGCAGTAGTCTTCTTTGTGCTGTGTGTGTGTGTGTGTGTGTGTCAGTCAGAGAGAGAGAGAGATAGAGAGAGAGAGAAAATCTGAGTAGCTCAAGGAGTTGTTGTAGGGTTTGGTCTCCACCGAATACAAACCAGAAGTGGACAAAAGAATTGGCGTTAGCCGGCCCGGCAGTGCACACCCACAATGCATTGCATCAAAACCAGGGGGTTGGGGTGAGGATTGGGGGGGGGGGGGGGGGTTGCTGAGAAAGTTCTTGCGCATTTAGGACTAATCCTTACACAAATAAACCTCTTTGGAGGACCACCACTGGTAGCTGTAAGGAAATACTCCCAGAGAGGAAAGACAATTCGGACACAGACAGCCAGATTCCCTTGCCTTCTGGCCGCCTCCTCATAAACCGACACACACACACACACACACACACACACACACTCACAAACATACATACATTCAAATGGATATAATACCACATACTGTATATGCATACATACTGTATGCACCCAAGAAGCAATACATTTACTGTTCATATGGATATACAGACATGTAAGACTTACACTTACCTAGGAACACGTGCACTTGCACAAACACTGCACGACACAAAAAGCTTTGAGATATATCAGCATTTTCAACTATACACGCATGCACAGAAATGCACACACTATACAGATAAACGTGCGTGCGCACATGCACACACACACACAGGCGCACACACTCACACACACTGTTAAACGTATTTACAGAATAGTAGAGATGCCCACGCTCAGATAGACACAGTTGTACCCCATAACCATGACAAATGCAAAGCAGACACAAGCACTTGATGAAAACTTGCACAAAACTGACAGTGACAACCATGCATACTCTTCCCACAAATTCAGGGAGCAAGGACTATTTCATGATGTGACCGTGTGAGTGAGTGTGTGCGTGCGCGTGTGTGTGCGTGTGTGTGTGCGTGTGTGTGTGTGTGTGTGTGTCTGTGTGTGTATGCGTGCACAGAGAAAGCACATGCCTCCGCTCTCCCCAAAGACTGAGAGAACGTCCAGTCAGTGGCACCAGCCCTTAGTCAACCACAGTAGGAATGTCCGAAATGGAATAGCTGGGATTTTAAAGATATAACAAGGATGGACAGGTGGTCTGGAAAAGCCTACCACACACACACACACACACACACACACACACACACACACACACACACACACACACACACACACACACACACACACACAGACACTCACTTTCTCTCTCTGTCACACACATATAGACACACACACACACACACACACACACACACACACACACACACACACACACACACACATAAACACACACACTTTCTCTCTCTGTCCCAAACATATAAACACACAGGTCTGTGCTATAGAACATTCCGGATCGTTATTGCTGTGAGTCAGCACAGGATCAGAGGCGTGTGCTCTTCAGGGTCGAGTGGAGCGGGAGGACGAGGAGAGTCATTTTACAGTATCGTTCCCCTTCCCCGTTCATCTCCCTGTTTGTTTGACAGATCGTCAGGCCAATGCTGCCATCATTTTATATCTCCTCTTTAGTTCCTTCATTGGCCCTGGCTTTTTAGTGCTGTTCTTCTCATCCTGGTCATTTGTTTGTGATCCTCAGCCCACGCCTTGGCTTGAAATGTGTTTGCTTCCCATATGCTTTCATTTGAAGAGCTGTGTGTGTGTGTGTGTGTGTGTGTGTGTGTGTGTGTGTGTGTGTGTGCACATGCACATGCACATGTACGCGTGTTTGGTATCTGACTGTTTTGTTCTCTCCTTTTGTTTAAAGTGCTTCGCTCCCATCCCCATTGGCTTGGCATGCTAATGACAGAGCTCTTTCTCTCTGAAGCTTTTCCTACGCAGTTCTGCTGTAAATATTGCTTTTAAAGGGGGGCATAGAGCAAATAACACTAAGACTGACCTCCACAAATTTTCAGTTGTACAGGCAAAGTTTGCATATTTTCTCCTTTCGTAAACAGCTGTGATTTTTCCCCCTTTTCTCTAACTTGAGGCCAGCTAGAAATGGCATCAGACTAAATTACACAGGGAAACTCAAGTGCATATGTGGGGTCCTGCAGTGGGAGGACTTCTGCTGGTTCTCTGTGTGTTTTCCAGTTGCACAGTTCAAACATGTTTTTTTTTTCTGTGCTGCCTTGGCAGTCAGACATCAGACATTATTTTACAGAAATGACATCAAAAGACTCAGGTTTTATAAGACTGATGTTAGCAATAAGCCACAATTCTTATTTCTCTTTAACCGAAATACAATATGTCATTCTCAGTGGATGTGTAAGCATGCACACAGATATAAAGCTCTTTTTGTAGACGTGGAAATGTCAGCCATTTTAAATGGCCCTTTCATAGGGTATTTGCGGTGCTCCAGTTTTTATCACCATGGTATTCTTAGCTAGTGTCAGAGTTTTGTTGAAAGAGTTACAGCCCCCTGACACAGTGGGGAACATTTCTGCTAAGCACTTATTACTACAGGAGCCTTCAGTGCGTCTGAACTGATATTTATTGTCTGTGAGACGATGTCGAAGAGCAGGAGTTTGACAAGGAGCATTTGAGGTTTCCTAGGTACTAGCGAAATAAAGGAAAAAAAAGTCAAGCGGCAGTATCATATTCATAAAAAAATATGGAACAATAAACACAACAGCAAACAAGTGTAGAACAGAAATATAACATCCCATCCTGGCTCCCACAGGCATCTTTAAATAGGCTGTGTTTTTTGGAGGGTGGGGTGGAGATGAGGAGGGTTGTTTTGGCGCATTCTCCCTACCCCCTCTATATACAGTGTCTGTTGGAATCAGGCTAAAATACTTTCTTAGGAGGCATCAAGGATCTTACAAAACAGATTAAACTCTCCTGTCTGCTAAGATGCCTTCAAACTGACCTCGCTCCGTTTAGAAGGCAGCATCAGTGTGTCCTCAATGCTGCCCGTTGCCCATAAATCTGTTTGACAGCTTCACCAAGCAATTGGAAAATGTCAACAAAGACGGCAGATGGCCTTTGCCCACAATGTAGGAAATATGTAATTTGTCTCAACACTTGCTGCACATGTTTGTAATTAAATGTAATTAGTTTTTTTTTCTCATGTAGATTTGTGAAAAGTTACAGTCAAACAGACACCGCATTACACTGTTAATGTAACCAAAAATAACATATGATGTGATTGGAGAGGCTTCCAACAGTCTATCTAATTTTGGATGGTAGCTGGCATTAGCTAGCCTGACATTCTTGTGACATCCTGATGTAATATATTACTGTAACGTAAAATGTTTGTACACCTATCTATTATAGCAGTGAGGCAACAAGGCAGGCACACCCTCTGTTATACAGAATAGCCACAGTAAGCAGGAAGTGACATCAAAGGACCTGACATTCTCTCAACCTAATGGCAGCTCTTGTGGCTTCATGCAGCTTACTTTCATGGAGGAAGAACTGCCCCTTTATAAACCAGCTCTGGCTACCTTGGCTACTCTACCCCAGAATATCACAGAATAAACAAGGAAGTCACAAGCAAGTGAGATATCATGGCCTGTGGTGGCAGCCGTTCAGGTCTGCGCCGTGTTGTAGTTGAGCCCATGCTGAGCCCTGGCTCTGGACTGCGCTGGTTTGTGTGGGGCTGGATGAATGAGGCCATGGGGCTAGCTGCATCTCCAGCCACATTAGGATGGCACTGGGCATTGGCAGGAACTGTTAAGTGGAGAAGGGGGGCTTGCCCTGGCCCCAGGACCAGTGTCCATTCCCCTTTTGTATGTGTGTCTCTGTGTGTGTGTGTGTGTGTGTGTGTGTGTGTGTGTGTGTGTGTGTGTGTGTGCGTGTGTGTGTGTGTGTGTGTGTTTGCTCCGTCCATTCATGCCCCAGCACCTCCAGCCTAGCCAGACTAAAGTCAGGCTGTGTCAGACAGCCCCAGGCATTCCAGACCCATAATAGCCCTGATTATTAATACCAAGAGTGTGGGTATTTCCCAGCGCCAACGTGCTTGGCATCCCACGACCCAGTGCCATCCTGTTTAGCACCGTGCCACACTCGGCAGCAAACAAGCCACCTACGGCTTACCCAGACTCAATAATGGAGGCCCTAACATTGACTCCTTAGCAGCTTCCAGTCTCAGTGTTAACATCCAGTCTGCAGACAGAGTGAAGCAGCCAACCTCATGTTGGAATCAAGCTGTCATCAATCTCCCACCTTCCCAGAAAACCCTGAAATTCAGGCCCCTAGATTCATCACCATAATCCACTATTAAGGCGTCAGCACATTTCTATCCACACCCTGCATCATAACAGATCATTCCTATCCACCGTCACCAATCTAGCTCAATGCATTCAGCCTGAAAGTGAGTACTGCTACCGGCACTTGGGTCGAGATATTAAGAATCACAGAAAACCAACTGAATCAAATAGAAAATACCATTTAATAAAACTGAAAAAGTATTAAACAGCACTCTAAAAGCAAAAAAAGAGAAATGGGTGAAAAGTGTTTTAAATGTGGTCGTAAGAATGATTTAGATTACTTTTTTTTTACAATTGAAGGTTTCAGATTAGTTAGCAAAGCTACATGGGGTTCCGCCAGCTTCTTCATATGGCTTTTTTGGCCACTCTTGAAGGCCAAAGGGTGTTTGAGCAGCGAGTGATGGAGCCTCTGTGAGCACTGCTGCGGTGCTGGCCTTGCTCTGCGGCGGTGGTGTCTCCAGACTGAGGGTCTGTGTTTAATCTACGAGCCCGCGATGCCCGAGGTTAATGCCTCACCGCTGGCTCGAGCCGAGCCAGCTCCTCTCCTCCGTGTCTGCCTCCTGACCCCGCTCCGCCTGGCTCAGCCCTGGCTTCCACTACAGGGTGGGGATGGATGGAATGGAGGATGGATGAGAGGAGAAGAGAAGAGAGAGAGAGAGAGGGTGATGGTTAGAAAAGACAAGTAAGGAAACGTCTATTAAATGCACATTTTAAACGTTGGCTTTGCATGAACTGGTGTTTCCTTCAGGACATACATCCCTAAGTATGAAAGGGTGAATCAAAGAGAGATCTTGAAGAGGAAAAAGAATTCCAAATGGATCAAATGAAGCCAAGGGGTGGGGATGGGTGGAGGAGCAGGGCGAAGTCATTACTCAAAGGCAAGTATGGAGATGGAGAGAAGTGAAAAAGAACGAAGAGAAGGCCAGGAAGAGGAGAATGATATAGTCGGATTTTGAACACAATTGTGGACAGTGAATCAGTGAACTACCTCTCTACTCACCAGTAACCCATATCACTTAGAAACTGGGAAATATTGCTCTGTTTCCTTGCTTTCTTTTTTTGATCCTTTGATTCTCCATCTTTTTTGTAATATAACACACATGGTTGGCCTTCCTCAGTGTTTGTGAGCAGTTCTCATTTAGGGGTTCAAACATCGTGACATACACACTCGCACAGAAAAGGGCTGTTATTTTGACACTTCCGTTTAAACAGCCTCTACTGGCCGCCTCGGGTTGACTGACTGGTCCACCCCTTGAGGCTGCTGCTGGTATTTTTAGCTCCTTTGGCATATGGGCCCCGACGACCTGCGGTTTCACAATTGTTGCACACATTTCTGCCACTCTGAGGCTGTGCTGTTTTCTTCCGCATCGCGCCTGCCTATGGGCAGTGTGTTTATGTAGCTCTTTAGTTGTGTGTGTGTGTGTGTGTGTGTGTGTGTGTGTGTGTATTTTACACTCAGAGTACTTCCCTGGACTCTTACAAAACACGTTCGCCCACCCTGAGGAGCATATATGTAAACACCAACCCATGAGTTGTGTGCGTGTATGAATGTTGTGTGTTTTTCTGGCACTTTTGAAGTCTCCCAGCACGAATCTTCTACTGCGTCAGAAAGCCAAAACCTTCGCTGGGTAAACAGGCACGGGCCGCCGGTGGCATAAGCACAGCCCGGCCCAGTGCGATCGGTGGAACCACTTCACTCAGCACCCTCTCCCCCTTGCTCTCTCTCTCTCTTTCTCTCTCTCTCTCTTTCTCTCTCTCTCTCTCTCTCTCTCTCTCTGGCGCAGGCAGGGCCTTCTGAAGTCAGGGCCAGGGCCGCACAGGAATGCCTCAGAGCAGTGGTCCCTGAGCGAGAGAGGGAGAGAGGGAGGGATAGAGGAGGGGGGGGGTTGTCTACACCCAGGAGCCCCAGGGGTCTGGCGAATCAAAGAGATCCACCTGTTGATCTAGGCCCTTGAGCAAACAGTAGTCCAGCCCGGGCCTCTGCCTGGAGAAAGCGATGCCTTTTCACGTCAGCCCCGTCGCTCGCGCTACAGTAGCCTGTTTATTTTCACGGCCACGCCGCGCCGTGCCGAGCCACTACGCTCACTTTACCTTCACTGCCCATTCACTCACTCACGCACACGGACAGTTCATCGCCCAAGTTACCGTCTGAAGCCCTGAGCATCTCAAAACAACGAAACCGTAAACCACACAGTGCCGCACTATTGAATAGCATTCACGTTTACTAATGACACTGTCTGAGTATGATGTAATGGGTGCAGTTTACTCCCACCACTGACTAGACAGTAGCTGCAATGCTATCTGCTGCCCCCCCCCCCCCATCCTTCTCTCCGTCTAGTACCACCACAGAGAAAGCACTGTCTTTTGAACAGCTTGCTTTATGGAAAGCCTGTGTGTGTGTGTGTGTGTGTGTGTGTGTGTGTGTGTGTGTGGGAAAGCTTTTAAGTGGATGAAATGGCATTGATTGGGCGGTGGCGGGATCGTTGGGCTTTTTTCATTACCTGCCTGGCTCTTAATTATGGCAGGGCAGCAGCAGGGGGTGGGGGTGAGGGTGGGGGCAGTGCAGGCCTGTCGATAGCTTGCAGCGTACACTGATCATCATTAAGGGCTTCTGATTGTGTTTAATCCCATTAGAGGAGCTTTATAGCAGACAGGGAGCAGATCCATCTCCCAGCTCTTCTAGTGCATCACCCATACCATTATTCTTCTCTCCCTCTCTCTCTCTCTCTCTCTTCTCCTCACTCTCTCTCTCATTCTATCTTTTTTATTTATTTTTTCCCCTTCTCCATCTCACCCACTCTCAGTCTGTTTCACTTCTCCTCCTTTCTGTCTCAGTTCATCGCAACATTAGCCTCCCTTTTTTTTCTGTTGAACAAATGAATATGACACCCTTCACTACTCCAAGATTTTTTTTTGAACGATCGTATGAAATGGAAAGCTCCTCTCCTCACCCACTAGCCGTGTCTCATCTTAACTCACCTCCTCTGTGTCCAAAAAAAACCCTCTCAGGTGGATAAAGTGTGTGGCCCATCCACAGCGGAGGCACCCAGCTCACACACTCCAACGGAGGGACGCTGGTCCGTGTCCACGGCAACGGCCACGTCCACAGCCACAGCCCCCTCAGCTTCAACGCCTTTCTCGGAGGGTCCAGATGTTGAGCTTCGGGGAAGGCTCGCCCACTTGAGAAGGTGAGACCACTACCTTTGACCGTGACTATTAAAGAGTATCATTTTTTTGCTTCTATTTCTGACCCATCAACACCTGTAATACCTCAGATTCAGATTTTATTTTGTACGGTGTTAATATCAACAAGTGCTCCAGTTAGACTCTCCAGTTACAGTAGTTTGCCCTTAGCCTAAGCCTGTCCATGATTATCATGTCTGACCCACAACTATATATACAGCACCAGTGACATATCGCTTGTTGTCCTTCAGAGTGGTGTGCACATTATGATCCCATTTAAGTGATCCTGTGACACACACCCACAGCCACTCACCCACACACACACACACACACTGACACACACACACACACAGTCATGGGAATGGAAGTCTGAGTCAAGTGGAGATCTGATTTCTTACGTGTGCATAGACCTGGTACATCTCTGTGTATAAGCGTCCGGCGTGCGGGACACTGGTGTTGATGACATTTCCTCTCCAGCTGAGCCGGGGCTTTGCTGTGGCACGGGGAGGCTCTGCCGGTGCTGATTTGTACCACTCACACTACAAATGTCAGGGGCTGATGATTTCATAACTCCCCCACCCCAGCCCTCTATTACCCTCCCTCCAACACTCTACTGCCCCCCCGCCCATCACCTCTTCTGCCCCGCAGACATGCTGGCTCCTTCGGTAAGTGGGGCTAATCCCGTGGGGAAATTGACCTATCCTAAAGGACATATTTGGGGGCCAGTCTTCATGCTAGGGGGCTAACGTTGGGGTGGTTGGGGGCAGGGGGGCAGGGGAGATGATTTGACAGAGGCCTCTCACTGACGTCACCCAGGGCAAGAGATTAATTTTGCCCCCTTGCATCCGTCCACGCGGGGTGTTTTTAAGTTGCCCGCGGTGCTGCTGCCCATGGCTGGACGGATGTTGTGCTTGGCCTGGTGGGCAGTTAGGCCCGTGTTTGGTTGTCAGCTTGGCAGGGCGAGAAGGCAGAGAGGGCAGGACGAGACATGCGAGGCATTAATCAGGAGGGTTCAACAGTTTCCTTTTTGGGCCCGCCAGTCTGCCCACTCTACTTATTACACACACACACACACACACACACAGACTCAGACTCAGACACATACCCAGGACCCACACTTGCACGCCAGTTAGCTGGCATTAACTACAAGGGCATCCACTCGTGCCAGTCTGAGCCGTGTAGTGGCACACCGTTCAGACCGCATCATTACCTTACTCTTTGCCTAATGAAAGAAAATGTCCTCATCTTCCGATTATCACAGCAGGTGCTGGGTCAGCATCAACCCCAAAGCCAAAAGCTGCTTCCATGCTCTGTCAGGTAGCCAGATGAAGACAGAGAACTAATACAAGAGGAGAAATGTAGCGAGCCCATTTAAAAGAACATCGTCATTGGCTCGAATATGTTCTATAGCCAGAGTGATGGTGAAGAACTTTAAAGCTAGGAGAGTCCAGGAAGCTCACATATGTTTAGAAGTTTGTTTAGTTATGATAGAAGGACTTTAGGTTTCTTTGTGAGTACAAAGAGGATGCCAGAGTGGAATGTGAGATATGCTGTGCTGTTCATTAAATCATGTATGTTATTGCACATATGCTTGCAGTGCGGTGATGCTCCACTGCACATGTCGGTGTGTGTACTCTCCTCTTCTTGGTGGTGGGGTGGGCTGGTTGCATGTGCATGATGACTTATTTTCCTTCAGGATCATGACTCTTTCTCTCCCCCCTCCCCTCCCCTTTGTCGTATTATCCTTTTGTTTTCCACCTGTCTGACCCCCCCGTCCCCCCTCTCCCTCTTCCCTTCCACCCCCCCCCCCCCCCACAATCCTGCTTGCATCCACCTTCCTTGGACTACTCCATTGTCTTATCCCGGGGGGTGTCGACTCTCCCCAGCTCTCTCCCCCTGAAACCTTCCAAGAGTGATAAACCTAAAAGTCTGAAAAAGATATCTAGGTAAGCATGGGTCTTCTGACTGCCGCAGTTGGACTGTGAACTCTTTCTCTTTCTTTCTGTCTCTCTCTGTCAACAAGTACATGAATGTGGACATAACATAGCAATGAGTGATCTGTATGCATTGGTCTGTGGTTGTGTGCTGTGTACTGGATCTGTTTCTGTGTGAGTTTGTGTATGTGTTTGTATTGTCAGTGTATCCATGTGTGGTTTTGTCTTTATGGATGTAGTAAATAGGGGTGGGAAATATAACAACTATATAAATACATATGATTACAGTTTGTAAACAAAACAGAATTCATTTTCCCTTAGGACATTTGCTGTCATATGAATCATAGCTAATCACTGCTATCTTATCTAAGTTTATATCACATCATGATCACAAATAACTGAAGGAAGTAAAGGGAAAACAGTGATGTCAGTTTTGTTAATATTTGTGGAAAGTTTGTCGTTTTAAGATTTGTAGTGTGTGTTGGGTGCAGAACACTGTGTTTTACATTTGCACTACTTTTAAGTATTTTCATTTATTGTTGAAATCATAAAGTTCCCAAGTATTTAAGAACATGCCAGTTGTAACTGTGGCAACGTAAAAAAAAAAGAAAAAGAAAACTGATACCACTGGTTTTCCCCTTGTTTTTGTTTTTCTTACTAAATGTTTACTAAATGGATTGCAACTCTTTATACTGACCTCAACATCTCCACACACACAACTAACATCACATGACTCCAAAAATGTCCCCAAATTGATGCATTGGAGATAGCCGTGACAGACCGTACATTACAACTTACAAACGATCTGACCCAGGATGTTTCCGCTGTGACTGTACTGGTTTTTGCATAGAGTTCACCACTAGGCATTGGGGCATTGTGAGATGAGGCAAACTTTAAGACAGGGCAATAACCAGGACATCTAAACAAATGGCGTAACTGGTTTTCCCCTTGTGGCTTGCAGTTGTAAATGCATTAGTTGTCTTATGGGTTTTGTGTGATAATAACGTATCACAGACCCCTGGAAATTTATAGCCAGACTATCACTGAGTATCTGTGTGTGTGTGTGTGTGTGTGTGTGTGTGTGCGTGCGTGCGTGCGTGCATGTGTGTTTGTTTGTTTGTGTGTGTGTGTGTGTGTGTGTGTGTGTGTGTGTGTGTGTGATTGTCAAGCGGATGTTCCCTGGGGTGATTTATGGTGTGTGTAACCTCTTCCAAAGGCCAGTTGGTCTCTCCCTCCCCGTAGCCCAGGCGCTGGAGTCTTCTCTGATGACAGGCCTGATTGATGGGCCTCTTACTCAGCACATGACCTTGCCTGAACCCCTCGCATTGTTAACCCTCCCCTCTCCACCACACACACACACACACACACACACACACACACACACACACACACACACACACACACACACACACACACCCCTGGGTGGCCCTAACAAGTGTCCGATCAGGATCCACTGGATCCAAGACAGGGGCTCAAGACCCAAAGGTCCAGATTCCACTAATCGCTTTGACCCCGGCCGTATAACAAAGACATGGGATGCTCATGGAGCTGGTTGACCATTGAATGGGAGATTTGTAGCCCTGTCCTCCCTTACAAGATTATGTGGTGAATCACTGCACCCGCAAATACCAGCCCCATTCCCCTGGCAACATGACCTGAAACAGAGAATAGTGAAATAGCAGTATTCTTCGGCCTCTCTGTTTGTTTAGTGCAGTTAGTCTGGCACACACACACACACACACACACACACACACACACACACACACACACACACACACACACACATACACACAATGTGTGGCTTTTTCCAATACTGAATGGCTGAATATTTTTTTACAATACTGAATGGCTGTAACCCTATTACCTCAACCTGTTCTTGCACTGACATAGTTTTTTATAGTTTTTTATATTACCTTGTCTACATTATACTTTACTCTCCTATTTGTCCATATTATTTATGCTGGTCTCTAGACCTTATTATTGCACTGTTGCACTGTTGGACTACTGTTGGACTACTTTTGCACCTTCACCATGACACTCACTCTCTTGAGCACCTCACCATGCACACAGAACTACAGGCCCTGTCACTACAAGCGTCTCATGCTTGATCACCCTCAAGCACACTGGATTTTTTACGTTTAATTTATGTAGTATATTTAGTATTTAGTTTTGTTAGTTTTTCTTATCTCCTACTATCTCTATTGTACAGTAGAGTTTGGTTATATGTTTATACTTATACTTATATTTACCATTTCTGCTGTGCATGTTGTGTGTGATGTCTGTATGCTACTGAGACCCCCTGAATTTCCCCTTGGGGATCAATAAAGTATCTATCTATCTATCTATCTATCTATCTATCTTTCCATGGGGACTGGTTTGATGTAACAGCTCCTATTTGGTTTGTTTGTTTGTTTTTGCAGGGAGTTTGTGGGCTACATCCCGCGTTATAAGACCTTCTTCGGGGCGCTGCCGGAGATGCTGTGTGAGGGCGAGATGGGCATGGAGTTCACCTGCTGGAGCGGAGACGAGGTGGTGGAGAGGTGAGAGCCAGAGCAGACGCTTTCTTTATTCACTTCCTGTTGGCCAGATGGCAAAATGGCCTCTTGAGCATTACATATCTGAAATACCTCAGAGTGATGACGGAACAATGGAAACAAAAGTAAACTGTAAATGGCAATTAACTATATCACCAAACGTCAGTGTGTTCAGTCTTCCTATATGCCCTGTATTACACAGGTGGTTTCCTGATTGATTGCTTTTGCTTACTGGTCAGATAGCGATATGTGGTGGCCTACCCCCAAGTTGAATCAGAACAGACCCATGTGAAAGCTCTGCCTTCTGTTGTTGTTTTGCCCTGGTGCTGACTGATGTCTTCCATGCAGTCAACCCAACCTTTGATGTTTGGCCTCTAACAGCAAAATAATGGAGTGTTTGTAAACTTTCTATATGTGTTGATGCTAGGTAGAGGGCGAAGAGGTCACCATTGGGGTCAATCGGCCAGTATGACACAGACCTTTGTAAGGTGAAAGGTCGGGGTGAAAGTTTAGGTTAGGGTGAGGATGTCAAACCGTAGGCTAAGAGGCTCAGTGTGGTCATGGGTCATGTTCATACTTTTTGGTGTCAAAACTGAGCACCATGACCTGAGTTTCCAGCAGTCATGTTTCATTCTGCCTGGGTGGACAACGCTAACGTAGCATTGGCCGCTGCAATGAGTGAGAGTGGTCATTGTCACTCTCTCCAGGTCTACATGATACCTCCTGTAAGGCCTGTCGTATGCACTGCTTGTCAAAAAACCCCACTGAATTTGATTTGACCAGT
>NW_027468663.1:13015413-13017913 GCF_046254945.1 Alosa pseudoharengus | reverse complement strand
CCTGGTGGAGAGCACAGGGGAGCGTAACACAGGGATGAAGAGAAGAGGAGAAGAGTCAGGAGGAGAACAGAGGGACACAAAGCAGAAGAGTAGAAAGAAGGAAGGAACAGGATATTGGTGAGGAGAAGAAGGGTAAATACACACACACACACACACACACACATAAACACACACACACACACATAAACACACACACACACACACACACACACACACACTCACACACACACACACACACACACACACACACACTCACATAAGCACACACACACTCACATAAACACACACAAACACATAAGCACACACACACACACACACACACACACACACACGAACACTTAGGTTTTTGTTTAGCCTTACACATAAGACTTACACAGTACACACGTATGCATAGTCCATGATCTAGTTTATTACCCCCACAAGCACGGAAATTTGATTAAGGAGCAAGCACGCGTAACAGTGGGGCAGATACATTAAACCACCTCCAGCCTGTGAACTCAAAAGCCAATATTTGGCTGTATTTGAAGATAAAGTCAGCTGTAAAATGGAAACCAGACGCTTTGAAAGAAGTCCTATTACCTCTGAAATCTAAGATTAACCTTGTGACGTTAACATGTAAAGCCCTCGCTGTGTACATTTTTAGCCGTAAAGCACAAAGTCAGGTGTTGTTCTGGGTGAGAACTTGAAAAGGCCCTAATCAGGAATGTCCCTTTCATGTCTGAATATAGCAAACAGGGGGTTCACCAGCATCATGGCCCATGTTGCACACATGGCACACCGCTGATACAATGAAACTGGCTAGCACACTGTCACACGTGTTGCTCAACAGCTGGAAGTCTCATTCACACATGTGTGAAGCATGCACATACTGTACGCACACACACACACACACACACAAACACACACACACACACAACACACACATTCATGCATACACACACACACACACACACACACACACACACACACACGCACACACACACGCACACAGACACACACACACAATATCACACTTCAAATGACTTCAAAGGGACTATGAACCCTTGTATTCATTTGCTACATTAGAAGGCAATGTTGGGGGGGGGGGGGGGGCTTGGTGTTCTGGAAACATGAAGCTAGCATATGTAGCAGAGTTCATAACTCATGTACTGCGTGTGCGTGTATGCATGTGTGTGTGTGTGAGTATGTGCACAAGCATGTGTTAGTGTGTTGGGCACATGTTTCCTGATATTCCAGCAAGCCCAGAAACGCACTGTTGTTTCCTAAAGAGTGTGATGTGTGTGAAGAGGTAGATGACAGTGTTGCCATAGTGATCATGTAGTGAGTGGACATGAGGAGACAGGCAGGCAGGGCTGCACCTCCTGACAGATTAACCTCCTAATCCTCCCGTGGCATCACTGCCATGGCGGGAGAATGCAGTCAACAATACAGTTCACTGTGTTTGTTACTGTTGGGACAGAGTGCACAGTGCAGAACCTCTCCGATGAATACTAGAGGAGACTGAATGGGATATAACGCCCAGGGGCGCGTTTCCCAAAACCATAGTTGCTAACTAAGGTAGCACCTTTGTTGGTTGCAATGCAATTTCCCATTGCCAACCAACTAAGTTGCTAACTGGTTACGCTGATCAGTACAGAGCAGCATTTAAGTGAAACAATTTAATCAATAACCATAAGGAAATGGAATCAGAAAGAAAAATGAATGTGGAGTTGATAACAGAAAGCAGCACTGAGAATGCACTGAAGATGGTAAATTAATGCAAAATACTAAAACAAAATGTACACCATCAATAAAGCAAACAGGAAAATCTGAAACTATAATAAGCAAATCCCTGTAATCACACAAAACCATAATAAACAATTTTCTACAGCGCACATCTACTGTAACACATGAAAAACGAAAGTAAATAGACAGAAGAATCACAAGTAAACTGGAATGAGAAGTCAGCCCTGGCACTGCAGAGGGAAGCACTTTTCTCAGAAGGGAAGAGAGGTTTTTGCTCTTGTGCAGACAGAGAGAGAGAGAGAGAGAGATTGAATAGAAGGAGAGTGCCAGAGAGAGAGAGAGAGAGACAGAGAGGGTTGGGGGGGGCTGAGAAGGAGAGAGCCACAGAGGGAGAGGGAGAGATGGAAAGACAACTAGCAAGAGAGTCAAAGAGAGAGACACTGAGAGCAGAGGTGCGTTCAGAATAGCAAACAAAGGCAAACGACTGCAGAGTGGACATTTTTAAAGCAACACAAAAGAGTTTTTTGTACCTTAAAATAATGTTTCCAAAATTGTTTCAGTGGTTCATCAACTTGTAACAGGGTGAACGACACTTCTGCATTCGCTTCGCAGCCCTCTATCGGCTATAACCACACTATGTAAGTTTGCCAGATCGGGTAGCGGATCTGTAGTTCGATGGAATGAGACATAAGAAACTACAAATTTGACTTGCGTTTGATGTCGCAATACATCGTACTTTCATAAATCATGCAACATATTCTACCTTGTCTGTGGA
>NW_027468663.1:13002913-13010413 GCF_046254945.1 Alosa pseudoharengus | reverse complement strand
GGTAGGGGTGGGATGAGGGTTGCACTGGGGTAGAGGTGGGGTAGGGGTGCACTGGGGTAGGGGTGGGATGAGGGGTGCACTGGGGTAGGGGTGGGGTAGGGGTGGGATGAGGGGTGCACTGGGGTAGGGGTGGGATGAGGGTTGCACTGGGGTAGGGGTGGGATGAGGGGTGCACTGGTGATGGAAGAAGCACAGCAGTGGTGTGGATGGTGTCCTGCTGTGGGGGCTTTTTGTGTTCTGCTTATATTCTGCCTGTTAGTCCTGCCTGCTATACCTCCCAAGGGAAACATACATAAACAGCGATGTCTCATAAATGTTTGCAGTCCCATATTCCACTCCCCCTGGATGCTGACTGCATGCATACTGAGAGTTTGCATTTAGCATACAAATCTCCCACAGCCGCCCCCGGAGTGCTACTTGGGATTAATGGCAGGGTGATATAGCCGTTGTGAAACAAGGACGCTTCTTTTCTTGTTTTCTCATGTTGATGTGTTTGTGTCACTTGTTCATCAGAGAACTTCAAATGACTTAATTATGACAAGAAAAATAAAACAGTTTGACACATAATGAATAGCTGCTTGAGTCTATTTATGTTCATTAGGAAAGCCAGACGCTCTTTGATGAGGTATTTGTGTCAGTTTTACCGCACAGCTGCTTGAGATGTCTTAATGGTGAACAGAAAATGCATGGTGTGACACATAATGAATATCTTATCTTATTATAGCAATATAATGAATATAAATTGAGTTATAAGGACATTTTTTCTTGTGTTGCAGTGTTGTGCAACAGAGACAGAGCAGCTTTGAACTAATGTCTAATGTGTTAATGATGAACAGGAAAACATAGTGGGAACGTGGGACCCATAATGAAAATCCTCTACCATGATGACTTGATCCCAAACAAGGAAACCTAAACAAGAGCAGTCACTGGTCCGTCGGCGCTGCTAAGTGTCGTTAGGTTTCCATTATGTGTAGGGTTGTTAAATTCAGAGCTCTTGAAGTTTAATTGAAACCTGTTGTACTCTTCCAAGGGGGCTCATTTCTCATTTCTCTTCTCTTCTCTCTTCTCTTCTCTTCTCTTCTCTTCTCTTCTCTTCTCTTCTCTTCTCTTCTCTTCTCTTCTCTCTTTTTCTGTTTTGTGGGTGTGGGGTAGAGTTATTTTCCATTGTGTGGCACCAAATGTTGAATATCTGAGTGTGGAGGATAACTTAGCGGTCAGATACGGTTCCCGTCTCTGGGGAGAAGCGGAGGGAAGGATTTCATTGAGACACACACACACACACACACACACCAATACTGCACCAGCAGGTGGCCCGGAGCCCCGGAGCATGCGCCCCAAATCCCCCTCGCTCTTTCTCCTATTGTCTCGTTCCTTCTTTCTGCTTCTTTCTCTTTCTCTCTCGCTCCTCTATCGCTCCTTCTCTCTCTCGTTCCCTTTTGTCAACATATCTCAGCCTCACACTCTCTTCCTTTCCTTTCTCTCACTTTCTCTCCATCTCTCTATTTATCCTCTCTTCTGTGCGTTTTTATCTCTCCCCTCGTCCTCTCTTGACCCTGTCTCAGATGACTTCCTGTGGCCTTCTCTGTTGTGGTCGCCCTGGTGTTCCTGCAGAGTGCATGACTCACGTTAGCTAGTCACATTCACACTTGCTGACCAGCGTTGACATCCCAGCCTTCCTTCCCAGCCTTGCCCAGCTCAACCAGTTGCTGAGGATCCCCGTTACTGCCACACAGTCTCACGCCAGGGTCCCCTGAAAGCTGAGCGATGGGTGTTTCCGCAAGCTCTCAGGAGTGCTGACCATGGCCAGGCCATCCTGCCTCGCCCCTAAGCCTAGTGGACGCATGTCATCCCTGGGCAGCAGGGGTCCCTCTCTCTCTCTCTCTCTCTCTCTCTCTCTCTCTCTCTCTCTCTCGGTCCCCTTAGCTCATCTTTTCCATGGAAACAGACTATAAATTCTCGCGGATTATATCATTTTGCGCAGCGCCGGGCCATGTCACTGTATATCTGAGTCGGTTTGCTAGCGAGCGAGCCTAGAGCATCAAAAAAAACAAAAAAAAACTGAGTAACAATGAAAACAAACACCAGTTTAGATAACAGACACACAGAGACACTCGAAAGCAAACAAGTGTGTTCTCTCTCTCTCAAAAAAACAAAAAAATCAAACAAACAGTCCTGGGAGACCCAGAAAACACAATGTGATATCGGCTCTCCAAATAAGCTCCGGGCTTAGTTGGAGGGAGTTGAAAGCCCTCTCCTCTCTCTGAGCGGCAGATGAGGGTTGGGGTTGTGTGCGGAGCACTCCGGGCGGATATCTTGGACAGGCTCGGTTCCACTTGGTCCGGCAGAGACTGGGTCCAGGTTCCCAGCGCCAGGGGCCCAGCCGTGAGAGAGAGAGAGAGAGAGAGAGAGAGAGAGAGAGAGAGAGAGAGAGAGAGAGAGAGAGAGAAAGAGAGAGAGAGAGAGAGAGAGAGAGTGAGTGAGAGAGAGAGAGAGAGAGAGAGAGAGAGAGCGTGTCCGGTGCCTGTCAGGTCCGTTTGTGGGTGAGCGGCTCCCGGGGTCAACTCCCTATATCCCCATACCATACATCACTCCCAATCCGCCATGACGGAGTCACGACCCACCAGTGTGCAGGAATGAAGGCCTGATGTGAGGCAATACCTAATATAAAATAAGAGAGTGAAAGAGACACGCTCTATCGTCCTTCCACACCCCCAAACACACACACACACACACTCCCCCCCACACACACACACACACCCCCCACACACACACCCGTCCCCCCAACTGCACTGTCACTCCCGCAACTCCCGTGGCAACCCTTAATCTTCCATTTGCACACTTTTTTCTTCCTCTCTGGTTTGGTTGTTCATTCTGACACTCCCTCAACTGTTCTTTGGCTCAGTGTTCACTCATACACACTCAATCACTCATTCTCACAATATTTCCACTTACTTAACACACTCACACGTAAAACAGTGCTACTTTCTGACACACGCACAGACACACACACACACACACACACACACACACATACACACAGACACACACACACACACGCACACACACGCACAGACACACACACACCGTCCCTGTCTCTGTTGTGTGTAGAGGGTGTGAGTGGGGCACCTCCTCTCAATAGCAGCAGCAGTAGTATCAGCAGAGGAGGGGGACGTGACTGCTCAGCCATTCCACACATCGGCTCCACTGAGCCCACATTCCTGCACACGCTCCTGGGCCCGCCACCACCGCCGCCATGGGGCTCCCTCCAGATCACACCGTCCAGCCTCAGAGACATCCCAAAAATGCTCTCTCTCTCTCTCTGTCTGTCTCTCTCTCTCTCTCTCTCTCTCTCTCTCTCTCTCTCTCTGACTCTGAATCTGACGCTCTCTGTCAAATCAAGTCATTTTCGACTTAATGCATTACATTGGTTTAAACATTACATTAATCTTGATTTAAGGAGAAAAGAAAAAAAAAAGAAAGACCTTCTCTCTGATTCTGTTGTGGTCTGTCTCTCTCTCTCCGTCTGTCACCTCTCCTTACCCTGCCCCCTGACCTGAGTGTGCACCATGTTCACAGAACCAGGGTGAAGTGGAGACGGTTAGCAGGCTGGCAGACCCAGCTCGACATTGCACAGTGAGTGGCCATTCGCCAGAGAGTTATGCTGGGCCACTGTGGGTACACAACGCCAGACACATGGCCTTTTACCCACTTCTCACTGTGTGTGTGTGTGTGTGTGTGTGTGTTTGTACTGTAGATAGATAGATAGATAGATAGATACTTTATTCATCCCCAAGGGGAAATTCAAATTCATGTGTGTGTGTGTGTGTGTGTGTGTGTGTGTGTGTGTGTGTGTGTGTGTGTGTGTGTGTGTGTGTGTGTGTGTGTGTGTGTGTGTGTGTGTCTGTCTGTCTGCGTGTGAGAGAGAGTATGTGCATGTGTGTGTGTGTGTGTGTGTGTATGTGCTCATTCATATGCTAGAGTGTGAGTCTCTCTATACGTGTACTGAATGTGACTCTAACGTGGGACCACTGCTGTGTGTTACGTGTGTGGGAGTGTGACTGATTGCTATCAGCATCATTAATGCTGTGTGTTATGTGTGTGGGAACACAGCTTTGCATGTGATTACATGTCTTTGGCTGCGATTGTTAGGGATACAGACATGATGTGTGTGTGTGTGTGTGTGCGTGTGTGTGTGTGTGTGTGTGTGTGTGTGTGTGTGTGTGTGTCTGTCTGTGTCTGTGTCTGTGTGTCTATGTGTGACTGAAAAACGTGTATGCAGAGTAAAATTGTTAAGATATATATATATATATATATATATATATATATATATATATATGTGCTGCATTATAGAGCCAGTAAGCACAGCGTGGAGTTCCCAGTGCAGTGCTTGCTTTGACGCCTCCTATAATAGTTGTGTCACAGGGCAGTTCTGCTGCTGGTGGCTATTTGTGACAGTGCAGTCATTCGTTTTGGCTCTTCAGAAAGTCCTGCCAAATTTGCCCCTGGTCAATGTGTCACCTGTTTGTCAATTGACCCCAGTGCGATTGTAGCCATATGTTCCCATTCCCCTAAGCCCTCTATTGTCTGTCTGCCTACTCTCCTCTCTCTCTCTCTCTCTCTCTCTCTCTCTCTCTCACACACACACACACACACACACACACACACACACACACACACACACACAGTTTTTCTCTCCCTCTTAGTCAAGATAATGTGTGTATTTGACAGTGTATGTGTGTATGTTTGTTTGTGTGTTGGGAGAGTATAAGTTATAAGATAAGAGGATAAGAGTGTGCATACATGTGTATAAGAAAGCGAGTCAGAGAGAAAGTGAATGTGTGTGTGTGTGTGTGTCAGAGAGAGAGGGAGAGAGAAAGTGAGGGAGAGAGATAGAGAGAGGGAGAGAGATAGAGTGAGAGACCGCATGTACTGTATGTCTATGCTTACATGCCTGTGTGTGTGTGTGTGTGTGTGTGTGTGTGTGTGTGTGTGTGTGTGTGTGTGTGTGTGTGTGTGTGTGTGTGTGTGTCTATCAGGACAGCGGGTGAGAGCTGTGGTATGAAACCGTATAGCTGTCCTCTCCTCTACGCTGGCAGCAGCTGACAGAGCCTGATCCCCGCTGACCCTCTCACTCAGCGCCCTGACCCCCTGCCAAAGCCCCATTGTGTGTGTGTGTGTGTGTGTGTGTGTGTGTGTGTGTGTGTGTGTGTGTGTGCGCCTCTCGTGGAGATGACAGCCTGCGCTTACATGTGTATCACACAGACTCATGTCACGCACAGGCACTGGACGTGTATGTATATACTAAGGCGTAGCCATGCTGTCACTTTTGCGGTTTTCACTGTGTGTGGTAGTGGAGATTAGGCAGTACACATGGCCTCTCCAGCAGTCATAAAATCTGTGTGTGTGTGTGCGTCTGTGTGTGTGTGTGTGTGTGTGTGTGTGTGTGTGTGTGTGTGTGTGTGTGTGTGTGTGTGTGTGTGTGTGTGTGTGTGTGTGTGTGTGTGTGTAGGCAAGAGTATAGGTATTGCATATGGCTTCCTCAGTCATAGGATCTGAGTGTGTGTGTGTGCATGCGCACAAACAGATATGTGTGTTAGAGGAGTACCAGTAAAGGCAGTGCGTGTGGCTTCCTCAGTCACAAGACCGGTGTGTTATTCTGTGTGTGTGTATGGTGTGTGTATGGTGTTTGTGTGGTATGTGTGCGTGCGTGTGTGTGTGTGTGTGCGTGTGTGTGTGCGTGTGTGTGTGTGTGTGTGTGTGTGTGTCTGGGTATGTCTGAACGTAATCACACAGACTCTCAGAGGACGCTAGTGCCTGGCAGAGGTTTGTGGTGGAGAGCACAGAGTGCACACTCCAAAATTTCCAGCACATATGTGTGTGTGTGTGTGTGTGTGTGTGTGTGTGTGTGTGTGTGTGTGTGTGTGTGTGTGTGTGTGTGTGTGGAGCACGCTCCGTCTGGCCCGCCGTGGCGCGGTCGGACAGGCAGACAGGTGGCCCATGCTGCCCCAAGGCCCCGGTGGGCTGTCTTTATGAGCAGACCCACCCCAGACCACAACCATCCCTGCCCTGCACGGAATGCCCCTGGGAGGTGGGGGGCACCTGTAAAACAAGACCGGGGGGTTGGACTGGCCTCGGGGCTAATAGTGGTGATGGCAGTGGTTTTGATGGGGGGGGGGAGTGGACCAGGGTTTGGGTTTAGGATCTTGTGGTGATTCTGATCTAGCTTCCCCTTCAGACTGCCTTTGATAGGCCGCGTCTTGAGCTGGGATCTGAAGGTGCTGGGTAAACTTTCGCCCAAGGTGGCCCAGGTGGTCACTCCACCTGCTTTATTTGGTGCCTTTGATGTCTGGTTCAGCTTCAGATTCGGCAGCCTCTAGCCGTAATCTCAGCAATTGTGAGCAAAGCACCCAGGCTGTTCCCGGATCATATGAGAACTCTAATGCAGAAGCTCCTTTGAGCGCTGCAACACAGGAGAGACTTGTCAGGCACTCAAACTATTCAACACTCAGGACAATAGCACCACCTAGCGGATTATCATAGTAACAGCAACGAAAATCAGATTATTCAGTTATGACGGCTGTGAATGAGCTCTTCTTATGCCCTAGAGCAGTGGTTCTCAACCTTTTTTCAGTGATGTACCCCTTGTGAAATATTTTTTCAGCCAAGTACCCCCTAACCAGCGCAAAGCATTTTTAGTTGAGAAAAAAGGCTTAAAACAGAGCACTGTGCACTGTGCCATCGCTACACTTCAACCACGACTCCATCGTTTGGAGCGGGTGGCATGTGACAGGTTGGGTCGAACCATCCTAGTATGGGTTTTTTTTAGGATAATGAAATTGAATAGCCTACTGAAATATAAAGTTCATTTTATGAACTTATATTTCCCTTAAATATCTATTAAATAATTGTTTTTAAAGTATTTTTGCATGGATTCTACTTTTTAAATATATGTATATTTTAAAATCTCACGTCCCCCTGGAGTGCCTTCACGTACCCCCATTTGAGAACCAGTGCCATAGAGGATGCTGTACTATGATTTGCTCCAGTGTGGCTATTTGAGATGGAGGCCATGGTAGCATGGGATGATTTGCTCCAGTGTGGCTATTTGAGATGGAGACCATGGTAGCATGGGATGCTTTGCTCAGTGGTGGATTGCTGTGATATCTGAGGTAAACTGAAGAGCTCTGTGTGTTTGTTTGTCCAGAGTGCATCTGGCTCGGGAGCCACTTTCCTCCTCAGTCCTGCCAGGACCACGCTGAGGTGCATCATGGGAACGAAATGTGCTGCTTATGCCCGCTGCTTATGGTGTGCAGCTACGCTAACTGCCCAAGGGGCTCACACTCTTGCTCTGGACCGACTTGCTTTGATGTCTCTCTCACACTCTCCCTTATGTTCACACACACACATACACACGCACGCACGCACGCACGCACACACACACACACACACACACTCCCTCTCTCTCTCTTTCTCTCTCTCTCTCTCTCTCACACACTCACA
>NW_027468663.1:12990413-12995413 GCF_046254945.1 Alosa pseudoharengus | reverse complement strand
CGCTGGATACCTGTGCCCGCCTCCAACTCAGAGCGGTGGCGTTTTTATGCGCTCTGACCTCTGCCGAAACCTTTGGTGGGGGGGGGGGGGTGTCGAACCCAAACGCGGTTGGCGAGGCGTGTTTAAAGCTCTGGCACAATAAAGGCCTCCGATACTGAAGCAGTTCAAAGCACAGGAAGTTTGCAGCCCAGCCACCACCACCACCACCACCACCACCACCACCAGCAGCAGCAGCAGCACCAGCAGCAGCAGCAGCAGCAGCAGCACATGCTCAATTAATGTCACATTGCGATTGGTGACATGGCCATTCGTCTCTGTTGCTGGCGCTTTTATGTGCGCGTAAAGCTGTTTGCGCGCGGCGGCCGCGCCTTTGAACGGCCGGTGGTTTCAATTTGGGCTGTGAGGCGCCGTACAGTATATCCATGGCTGCCTCTGACAGTAGCTGCACAGGGGGTCACTTGGGCTCTGCTTCCTGTCTGTCCCCTCTGCAGAAGTCCTCGTGAAAAAAAAGGGACAAGGACATAAAAACGCAGACTTCTTCAGTTCCGCGCTGTAAAAAAAAACTTTTCGCCCATTAAACAACTATATAAGTGGAGGATGCGTACAAGAGAGAGTGAGAGAGAAAGAGAGAGGGAGAGAGAGAGAGAGAGAAAAAGTTTAAAGATCTTTACTCCAGCCCACTAACACCATTTAGAGTAATTTAACCATTTGAAAGGGGCCAAAAAAAGACACTTCCTGAGCCTCAGCCAATCGATAGTCCCTCATTTGTAGTAAGTGGAGAGTAAATGAAGCAGTTGTTTGTGTCGAGCGTTTGTGGCTGCTGTTCTGCTGCTGTCTGGGTGGTGGTGTGGAGTGGCCCGATCGAAGCGCATCACACACGACCCGCACCCAGAAACAGCACGCAAACATAATGAAAATGTCATAAAGCTAATGACCGGCTATCGGACCAATATTGCCCTGAGGTACCAGTAGTGCAGAGAAGCCTCTCTCTCTCTGTGTGTGTGTGTGTGTGTGTGTGTGTGTGTGTGTGTTTGAGTGATCAAAGTAATGCAAGCAGGTATCAAGCTGCAGCACTTTGTCCCAGAGCGGTGTCAAAGAGCGTTTAGAAACAAAGTTGCATTTTTTCTGCTGTCGTGCATGCTCACCATAATGCTTGTGCACACATATTTACAATATTAACTTTTTTAATACGTTTATATTATCAATTTCTATGTGCTTATAATTTTTTTTTACTTTATCTTGCAGAATATTTTGATCCAGATAGTTTGCTAGGTTAATGGATCTTCTCTGATATGGCATGAGTTATTTGTTTGTACTTTGGTATGTTCTTGAATTTTTTGAGTGTGCATGTGTGTACCTGAAGTTATTTGGGTAAATGAGGGTAAATGTGTGTTTTTGTGTGTGTGGTAAAAGTGTGGTGTGTATGTATTTGAATTTAAGTGATGAAAGTGTAATGTTTGTGTGTCAATAAATGTGTGTTTTGTGTAAAGAGTAGGGTTATACATGTGTATGTGTTTGATGGTTGATAGGATGATATTGTGTGTGTGTGTGGCAAGATATGTGTGAGTTGATGTGTGTGGTAAGATATGTGTGAGTTGATGTATGTTATGAAAGCAGGCTGTGTGTGTGTGTGTGTGTGTGTGTGTGTGTGTGTGTGTGTGTGTGTGTGTGTGTGTGTGTGTGTGTGGTAACGGGGCTGCAGTGGCGTGTCCCCTTGTGACACTCTCCAGAGGAATGCCACTGCCGCCCTGCTCTCTCTCCCCCGCCACCACACAGCTGCCGGCCACATGGGCATCTGCCACAGGCCACCACACATCCTTCCCTTCCCAGCAGCCTCTGGGGGAGGACTCGGCCTGGCCAGGCATTGTGCAAGGTCTGCTCTGCGGCCCTGCTCCACACCCAGCTCCCTGTCTTCACTTTCATATGCCTGATGGGCTCTTTCTCTCTCTCTCTCTCTCTCTCTCTCTCTCTCTCTCTCTCTCTCACACACACACACACGCTCAAACACACACACACACACACACACACACACACAGATGTATCCACTCACTGCAGACCCCCCCCCCCCCCCCCCACACACACACACACACACACACACACACACAGATGTATCCACTCACTGCAGACCCCCCCCCCCCCCACACACACACACACAAACACACACACAAACACCTTCAGAGTCTGCAGTGTCTACCGTGCCCATGCATGGCTTGGGGTTGTGTCACCGACTCCTACCCTGTTTTCGCTACCCTTCCATTTTGGTTTTATCTCTAGGGCTCTGGAACGTTCTTCGGCGCTGTGTCATTTGGGATTTAGTGCGGGGTTGAAGGCTAGTATGGTTTCAGGTTTGCCAGCAGCTGACTTACAGTAAGACATCCTATCTTATATTTGTTATTTATTCATTTCTCCTATGCTCGCTTTCTTGCTTCCCGTATGTCCCTGGCACCGCGGTCAAGCGCCGGGTCACTCCCAACAATGCCACAGGGAATGCTTCTCCTTCACTAAGTGTCTCCGGCCGGCCTGTCTGCCTGCCAGGCCTCTACACTCAGCCCATCTGACATGGCACAGCAGCAGCAGCAGAAGAGCCAACCTCCCTGCTGAAAAAAACAGCCTGACCAGCTAAAGGTGGTTTGCTGGTTGACCAGCTTGTTAACCAGCTTGTTTGACCACCCTATGATGGTTGACCTCCTAGACCAGCAAAACTCTTGTGAAAACATACCTTCAGCTGGTTTTCCCAGCTTATGACGGTAATTCAGCTGGTTTTGCTTGTCGTACCACCTCAAGCTGGTCATTTTAGCTGGTGTTGCTGGTCTATAGTGCTGGTTGCATGCAAGCTTATGTTGGTCATTCTAGCAAACCAGCATGGCCAGCTTGACAGGCTGGTCACCAGCATGACCATCTTGCACCAGCTGTATCCCACAAGACAGGCTGGTCACACCAGCATGACCAGCTTCCTCAGATGGTCACGCCAGCATATCCAACTGGTGGCCCAACCAGCTACACCAGCAAAGACCAGCAAGAGCTGGAAGAAAACCAGCAAAGACCAGCTAAAACCAGCTAAAACCAGCTACCAGCATAAGCTGGTTTCTAGCTGTTTTTTTCAGCAGGGCTATGTCAGCTGTTTGTGTGTGTGTGTGTGTGTTTGTGTGTGTGTGTGTGTGTGAGTGTGTGCCATTTCTGCATAATGCATATCATCGTATATATACATGCTGAGGAACAAAACCTTGTTCCATACATGATCACAGTGCAACAACAAGCAACACACCTACAGGTGCATATGAGAAAAACAAAATAGAATGGGAGAATGAGAAGCCAGGGAGATGAGCACCCTGCCCAAACTGCCCAAGGGGCACGAGTCAAGCCGCGGCCTGCCTCTAGTGTCACTCATAGCAACGCGCCGGGGTCAGCGCAGCCGCACCTATTATGCCAAACAATCTAGCAATTAAGCTCCAGGTAAATTAAATACCTGTGAAATAATGGATCCCAGACAGGCATGTGATTATGGGTCATTATGAAGGGCACTTTGATGTCGGCGCACAGGTAATTCTGCTTACTCTGAAGTAGCTGTAGCTGTGCCGCTTGGCGGGGCTGGGAAAAGGAAGGGGAAATATCAACCCTTATTAGATCCAATGTGGAATAATGATGGTGCTTACATTGTGCTGATGCCCATGTTTATCGCACAACTAAATTGAGGTAATGACTGCTATTCACTTGGAGTGTGTTTGTGTATTCTAGTTGGAGTGTGTGTGTGTGTGTGCGTGTGTGCGTGCGTGCGTGCGTGCGTGCGTGTGTGTGTGTGCGCATGCGTGTGTATGGGTAGGAGACGAGATTTCAGTGGAGATTACAGAAGCAGCAGAAAAGCCTGCCTGGACTTATTGGAAAGGCGGCGTGCACAGCCTCTCACACCAAATGTATTTTCCCATGTTACGCCGCCCACAGTTGAGAAACAACCTGTTTTGTTTTCCTCCTTTTTTTTCTTCTTTATT
Source organism: Alosa pseudoharengus (assembly GCF_046254945.1). Classification (NCBI taxonomy): domain Eukaryota; kingdom Metazoa; phylum Chordata; class Actinopteri; order Clupeiformes; family Clupeidae; genus Alosa; species Alosa pseudoharengus. Next base: position 12,991,427 of record NW_027468663.1, on the reverse strand, counting down.
CCCCTTCTTCCCCCTTCATGGCCTTTCAGGCTTGATTTGATACCTGACGCTGTTTGACCTGAGGCAAAGCACCTGTGCTGGCTGCGAATATGCCGGGGTTTAAAACTATGCAAACATAACAGCCAAAGAAGCACGCCTCTAATGCTGCTAGACAACACGGCCCTCTTGTGAACTGTTTGGAGTGTGGAGCGCCAAGGAGCACCTTCAGTTTGTTTAGTGCTGTCAGTTGGCCTCCCTGTGCCATTGGTGTCAGTCGTGGGATGCCTTGTCTGACATCTCCACTGAAGGATAGTCAGTGGCAGGGGCCCATTTGTTATCTCTCTTGTCTCACAGAGGGAGATCAGACAGAACACTGAGATCAATGCGCCGGGTGGATGTCCTTCCGTGGCCCTCCGCCCCCCACCCCCCCCCCCCCTCAATATTTACTCCACAGATGCTGACCAGTGGTCCTGATTACCGTTTCTTCTCCCCGCGTAAACAACCACGACGCTCGGTGTTTGTGTTGTGTTGTGTTATGGAGGACACAGCCTCCACCCCTTCTCCCAGCCAGGCCCAGCCCTGTCCACATTCTCCACAGACTTGTTACTCCAAGGACAGGATTCAACAGCCGTGCAGGGATTCCTAGCTAGCAATTTCCATGTCTCTAACGCTGTGCCTTTTGCCAGGGACTATCGCGGCAAGCCTATCATTTCCCCCCAGATTTGATTTGTTCATTCTGGGGGGATATTTTCATTTGCTTCTGCCTTCTCTCTCCTCCCCATTAATTGCTATTCAGCATCTCTTCTGTCCGCTCTTCTGAATACAACTGTCCCATTCTTTTTTCCCATAATTGTTTAACAAAAGAGTGTTAGGCCCCTCTATCCTTCCTCTCTCTCTCTCTCTCTCTCTCTCTCTCTCTTTCACTCTCTTTCTCTCCACCCCTCTTTCCCTTTCACTGTTTCCTCTCTCCTCCTCGTTGTTTTCCCTGAGTGAACAGCCTCAGTGATGTTGGGCAGCCACATAGTGCTGTGACAG
>NW_027468663.1:12952913-12985413 GCF_046254945.1 Alosa pseudoharengus | reverse complement strand
TGCTCTCGGCCTTCCAGACGCTGTAATTGATTCCCTGGTGAGCACTGAGCCCTCGTTAGCGCTTTAGCATGAGCTCCCTGACTCCTGTGCAAACCAGCCGGGCCCGCTGCAACCCCATCAACCCCCTCTCCCTTTTCCCTCTCCCTCTCTCTTGCTCTCTCTTGCTCTCTTTCCACCTCACTCTCTTTCTCTCTTCCCCTCCTCTCCCTTGCCTGTCTGAGTAACAAAAGAAATTAAGAATTCTTTCTGTATTCTTTATCTGATCAACCAACCAGTGATTTCATCAGTCAGCCAATCTCATTGATTGTCAATTTTCTCCTTTGATCGGTCTTGTTGTCCAAGAAATTTTCCCCAAGCTACGTAGCTCTCACCACTCTCTCTCTCTCTCTCTCTCTGTCTCTGTTTCTTTCTCTCCATATCCCTTTCTCCTTTCATCCCCAATTTCACTTCCCCTCAACTGTCCAGTGCCACACATTTAACTTCCTCTCTTCCTGTCTCTGTCTTTCCTGAGGTGTATGATCAGGGCTGTAGTGGAGTCCTGAATTTCAGTAATAGCGTTTACGCACCTCTAAATTGCGCTTATGCACCTCTAAATTGTGTTTATCCACCTCTAAACAGCCTACTGTTCTTAAGCCATTCTAAATTAAGTTTATGTCGTTTTACAACTGCCTATTTCATAGTGTTAGTTTCATATGATTGAACTTGCACAAGATGTAGTTTATCCATATTGTGCTGTATTATAGACTGTCAGTGATCAATCAACTTGGGGCAGCCAACAGGAAGCAGCAGGCTGCATCAAAGATGGATCACAGTCACTATACCAGGCCGTATGTCACGAATTTGAAAACATTATAGTGCTTTTGTTATGTTACTCGATATAACCGTGTTTATGTTTCACAAATACACCAACAATCATGTTAGCCATGTAAATATTTGCTTTTGAGGCATTTTGAAGCATTTTGAGCAAGATACCTGCTTTTGCAGGTTATCCACTATGCAGTGCAGTTTGCACTAATTGTTTTGAGAAATGCACTAACTGTTGTGCAAATGTTCATTATGATTTGAGAAATGCATCAAAGTGACCGAGAATAACTGTAAGTGTTTCCAGGCGAAATAATCACTAGGGAAACAAAACGTCATGCAACAGAGTTAAAATAATTTAAAGTTGCAGTTGGCAAGTGTGACAGATTGAGGGGACTTAGCCAAAATGTTTAATGTTTACAACTCTCATGCCCCTCCCCTACTACCACCGAGCACCCTCTCATAATGAGTTTGACGAGTTTGTGCTCGTCAGTGCGCACCAGACTGCACGAGACTGTGATTGACAGTCAGATCTCACACAGCCCTGCTCTGATTTGACCAGAAGAACTGGGAGCTGTGGATTTTTGCAAAACAAATAACAGGCTCTAGGTGGAGGTAGAAGTGTGGGGTTTTTTCTAAAACTGGCTGATTTATGTTGTTCTGTCGGAGCATAGTGTCGGTTTCAGTGAATATGATCAAAACAATCTTGCCAACTGCAGCTTTAAGCTTTTAAGGGTAACGGGCAACAATTTGCAAATTGCCAAATGTGTGAACAGGGATTTAGAGAAACGAAAGAAAGATTTAGATAAAGGGGAAACGAGGAGAGGACATGGAAAAGAGGGAAACCGTCAGAGAGTTGAGTGGAAAAGTATGTGCGTAAAAAGAGAGAATGGGCAGAGCTCTTGAACCTCAGCCCTTGCAATTATCTGAATGAAGTCCCACAAAGTAATCGATTATAAAAGTTATTCCCCATTACCTTAGTGCAGTAGACCAACAGGGTTTTTTTTTTGGCCTTAAAACATGCTATAATGTGTTCTTCGATCCTAAGCTGTTTTGTCATTACACTAACCTCTTAACTCCATATGCAAGCAGAGGGGGTCAATACACATCTTTTAAGCCAACAAAGCAACTTTGGTTTTCAGAGCAAAGGAGCACTTTTAATTAATCATTTATGTCAGGCAAGTAGGTAGTCCAGACCATTGATTATTTTATCTGTCAGGACACCCACATCAGACTTTCAAGTGCAATTAAGCAGTTCATTTGCCGGTGAGACAAAGCAGCAACACATTCACAATGCAAGGAGCGGTAATTGCAATGTTCTTACAAAAAATAACTTAATGTTTAATAAGGGGTTTGCTTCCATAAAACAGGTATGTTTTTTGTAAATATTGTGGTCATGAAAAACAGTGGCATGCATTTCTAATTAGTCAGGATGTGTTTTTTTGTAATTTAGTCAAATCCATCTTTCCATGACAAAAAATACAAACAGGCGCAGGGCCCTATCAATGTTCACTCTCTCTTGAACAGATGATAATAGCCTTTGGATGGAAAATACACACTCACTCAAGCACAGTCGCGCTCTCTCTCTCTCACACACACACACACACACATAGTCACGCACGCATGCACGCACGCACACACACACACACACACACACACACACACACACGCATACACTGAGGCTTATTTTCCATTAGTGTTTTCATGGTATCATTTGGCCAAATGGCAGCGGTTGCCGCAGACGGTTGTGCCAGAACTGTTAGTGTGAATTCACCAAAGCCCAATTAAACAAGCAAGGAGCCATTTCACCTGCAGCCAGCTCGGAGTAGTAAAGACTCACATCCATGGAGGGGTGGGGAGGGAGGGAGGGAGGAATGGACGCTTTATACACCATCTCCTGTGGAGTTTAGCCTGCATACCAGCCTGGCTTTACAAAGCACGGAGCTTTTTTCAGTGCCTTCTCTCTCTCTCTCTCTCTCTCTCTCTCTCTCTCTCTCTCTCTCTCTCTCTCTCTCTCTCTCTCTCTCTCTCTCTCCCTCTCCCTCTGTCTCTCTCTCTCTGTGGTATAAAGCTCTGCAGATGGTATCAGGATGGAGTGCATTGTCCGCATCGTTCTGCCAGGGTAGGGAGGTCAGGCTGACTTCTGAGAGGAGCCTGTATTAGAACAGGCCGTCCTAAGAACAACACGGGCTTGCCCCCTCTCCGTGCCCAGCCTTCTCCAGACCAAAGGCTGAATGTTGACTTTGATGCCGTGATATCTGAGTGTCTCATGCACTCCCACAAAAGCTCTGGGAATGTCTGAGTTATTCTTGACCCTCAGTGACCCCTCTGTTTCTCTCTCTCTCTCTCTCTCTCTCTCTCTCTCTCTCTCTCTTTCACTCTCTCTCTCTCTCTCTCCCTCCCTCAGTTACACTAAGAAGGTGGTGGGGAACGGAGTGCACGCTCAGAGGCAGAATCCGGAGCTGAAGGTGCGGGGAGCCGACCCTGCCCTGATGGAGGTCAAAGACAAACTGGAGCAGTTCAGCCAGGTAACACTTCTTTCCTCAGCCTGCACAGTGGACCTTATCCGCTGGCCTCGAGCCCTCTCACGCCCACACACCACCGCACAACTCTATCCTATACTCACTCAACTCCATCTACCACCACTCTGGAGTCGCTGTGAAAAGTTAAAGTAAAAACGCTGTGCACACATCTAGTGTTTTCCAGAAGGTTCCACATGGCAGTCGGCATACCAAACTCAACTTTTTATGCAATATGATAAGACTTACAAGAAAAGAACAAACACTTTGAGAAGTTGTTAGATGTTTCCATATCAAAGAGGCTCTTATTTTCAACCAGATGTAATCGAATATTAGCTGCCTCTGCATGAGGCTTGACCGGCAAAGCATTCTGTTAATAATGGAGGCAGAGCCAGAGAGAAGGAGAGAGAAGGAGAGAGGAGAGAGAGAAGGAAAGATAGAGAGAGATAGAGGGAAAAAGGAGAGAGAAATAGAGAGAGGGAGAGGAGAGAGAGGAGAAAGAGAGAGACAGAGAAGGAGAAAGAGAGAGAGAGAATGAAAAGCAGGATGAGATCAAAGTTGAGAGCATGTTTACTGCTGGAGAGGCTGACTCAGCAGCGGTGCTCTGGTCATATGCCTCCCTCGTGAGAGGAGGAGAAGAGGCCATGACTTCTGCAGGGCCTCACAAGACGGTGTGGCCCACACACACCCACAAGGGAGACGCAAGCGGACACAAAGAGAAATGCATGAGTACAAACTGCATACATGCATGCATACAGACTTACAGTACATACATACATACAGACACACATACAAATACATACTGTACATACACACATACTCATACTTATGCACACAGATATGTACACGTATTTAGGATGAACCTGCACTTGAAAAAACACTGTACAACACAAAAACAAATTTTCAAATGTGCGTACATGCATACAAATGTGCACACGCACAAACTTTACAGATACACGCGCACACACACACACACACACACACACACACACACACACACACACACACACACACACACACACACACACACACACACACACACACACACACACACACACACACACATTTAGACACACTCAGGATGCAGAAAGTAGATGAAACAATATTGCTATATGCAAAGCCCCCACACGCATCCTTTACTCATTATCATCTCAAGAGGCACCACGTAGAATGATAAGCCACTCACTTAGGGCTAGCAGGCTATTCATAAACTTCTCTTCTCTAATGTGTTGAGATAAAGAGTTCTTCATTTAATTCCATCTAGAGTATGGAGAACTGCATTTGAACTGGATAGCTAACAATTTAGACACTTGTTGCATGTTGCAACAGCCAATTATACACCCTACCAGTCAATTTCTCAGGAATAATCGATTGCTGAAAGCATATAAACCATAAACCAGAGTGACACAACAGGCATCAGAGTGTTGAGTGGTGGCGTGTAATAAAATGTGAAAGACATCAAGCCATAGTAAAGTATTCCAAATATACCCTGATGCGCTTCTCCTTCCTCGGCCGTCTGTCAGCTGACCAGTGCCGCCCGCCATCTTGCAGATTTTATAGCTCTCTTGTGGTGTAGTATGACTGCTGTAGCACTAGCGCATCATAGAGGTTTTTGTCCGTTTTTTCCCAGCAATTTTTTGGTCAAAGAGTCCCAGACACCGGTGCTCATACAACTTGGTGAGCATGTAGCCCCACTAAGCTGATACGGAATAGCAGCTATGTGGATATTTGATTTACTTATTTAGTATTTAGTATTTTAGTATTTTTATCTTCTAATCTACTGTCTCTATTGTGCAGTAGTTTTTTATAATTATATACTATACTTATATTACTTTTTCTGCTGTAAGTGCATGTTGTGTGTGATGTCTGACCTTGACCTTGAATTTCCTCTTGGGGATCAATAAAGTATCTATCTAGCTAGCTAGCTAGCTAGCTTTTGGTTTTCTGCAAAGACCACTTAAAGGGGTGGTTCAGGATTTTGGACATAGGACCTCAATTCCAAGTTAGCAAGTGTGATATTTATCAGTGGAGACCGTTTTCAACACATTTCCTCCCGTCCTTCTACAGTAGTTGCAGAGTTCGCAGGTGCTAAGTATGTGTTAGCCTGCCACTAAAAACAGTCTTACCCACTCCACAGTACACCCGAGGCAAATAAATTATAATGCCAGACTATCGATGTAAATGTCTGTGTTGATAGTTTTATTTCTAACATTATTCTATCCTTGCATTTCAATGTTCGAATTACATTTTGAGGGACTAGTTTCTTAGCAGCGGCGGAATTATACTTGCTCCGGTTAGTAGTACTGCGCCGAAAAGTAAACATAGAAGCGCATTCCAATGGTGATACCTAGTAGCAGAGACTTTCTAATGAGGAGACACAGCACTCAAAAAATCCTCCATAGAAATGCATGGGCTTAGTTTGTAACGCCAATATGGCAGTTGTCTACGCATATCACACCCCTTCCGCGGCAAAATGTTGACATGTGAATACATTGGGCCAATCATGTGCTATGTTGTGAATATATTGAGCCAATAATGTGGTGTGTTGTGAAAACATCGTGCCAATCATGTGTTGTGATCTCGCTGCTGGAGCAAGATTGCAGTAGATTGGTGTCGTGAAGCCTTGAGCACGCGCATTTCTGCCGAGATGGATGTCCGATGAGTGCCCAAAAAAGCGTTGCCATATGGCCGCCGAGTGGAGGGACTTGCCTAAAAGGACTTTGCTAGTAGTAGCCTTGGTAATATCAGTCCGCCACTGCGTTGCTTAAATGCCTACTTCCAACTTCAGGGAACAAAGTATAACTATTGCAATGCGATGCGAGGGTAGTTGTATTTCTTACCCTATTCTATCAACACAGACATTTACATCGATTGTCTGGAATTTGCCTCGAGTGTACTTTGGAGTGGGTAAGACTGTTTTTAGTGGCAGGCTAACACATACCGATGACTTGCGCTAGCCTAGCACCTGCGAACTCTGCAATTAGAAGGACTGGATGAAACGTGTTGAAAACGGTCTCCACTGATAAATATCACACTTGCTAACATGGAAATGAGGTCCTATGTCCAAAATCCTGAACCACCCCTTTAAGGGAATGAGTAGCGGTCATATTATGTACCGCTATGTGGTACATCTAGTTCAACAAAGGTCTGTTCTTTCTCTGTCCTTGATGATTCATATTCTAGATGTAGCCATATAGCTGTAACCCAGATGGAAAAGTTTGTGTTGTTTACAAGATACCTGGCAAATACACAGCACACGGAGCTCCGTAGTCTAGAACTCCAAGTGGAGAGTGCTCAGAAGTGTTGACCTTCAGAGTTTGTCACCATCATCACCGCTGAAATTGAAGTACTCTTGCCGGGTAGGAGGGCTCATCAAAGATCAGAGAGAGAGAGAGAGAGAGAGAGGGAGATGGAGAGAGAGAGTGTAAGTGCTTTTGTAGAAAGGGATGACACAAGCCTTCTTCAAAGTGACATTTTTGTCATGCAAATAGTGAAGCAAGCTCTGAATGGGCGGCGGCGAGAGGGACTTCGCCAGACTCCCCCAGGGCTTCTCGTGGAGACTAACGAGGGCGTACTGGGCGCTGCCAGGCCCGTCCACCCATTGTTTACCTGAAACACTAGCCGTCCACCTCACACGGCCCTCCCCCAGTTCTCTTTCGCTCTTTTCCTCTGTCTTATCCTCTTTTGTTTTTTCTCTTCTGCCTGTCCGTCCAAACTCTTGGTGGCAGTGACGAATGGCCACTGTCAGCTGTTGAGTGGCAGTGGGCCACTTTTCCCCGCTGCATGGCATGCTGGGAAAATGGAAGGCCGTTGTCATGGAGATGCGGATGTCAGCGGCAGTCTTGGTGACATTTAAGAAATGAATTCTACCTTTTTTTTTTCCTGCAGTGCCAAAGCCTCTGCAGCTTTTTGTGCGTGACCCTGATAAGAGGGTAGCTGCTGGTTGTGCTCATTGTGTTGCTTGGCTTTCCGGCCTCCCAGGCAACGTAAGTGCACAATCATATAGCACAAAGACACAGACAGACACACTCACTCACGGATACACACACACACATACGCACACATACATACACACACACACACACACACACACACACACACACACACACACACACACACACACACACACACACACACACACACACACACCCACGCACAATCAAATTTGAGAAATGCTAGAGGAATTACAATAAAGCCGTCGGCTTGTTGTCCTGCCAGCACTGTGCACAATGACCGAAAAGGATTGGAGCACCTCAAGCTGTGAAGTGACACTGTTTTTAACCCTGGGATCTCCGAAGTTAAATCTTCCTAGTAGGAATGAAAACAGTTGCATTATGCCCCCCCCCCCCGCCACCATCCCCCACGCAGGTCCTGCTTAAAGCTGGGGATTTCTTACTGTGACTTTTTCCTGTAAGCGCTGAGAAAATCGGACCACGCAATGACCCAAAGGCTCAGCTTAGTCACTCTTTCTAATGCACTCTCTCACACACATATTCTCTCTCACACACACACACACACACAACACTGCTTCTCTTCCCGGACTTAAGACGGAGCCACAGCTGAAGAAGGCAGTTGAGCTGGTCACTCCCATCATTGGACCTAATGTGAGAGGGGAAGGTGAAATAAATAGGCCATGTTACGGACTCTCCACAGCGGATCGCCTTCCACTGTCCTCCCATTAAAGCGCAATAAATACATCTAATGTGAGCTGTAAATATTTCAGAGTGGAATTTGGATGCTGCGCCACTGGCCCAGCTGTTTTTGGGTGGGGACACACAATAGCCTGTGTGTTTCGCTCATTCATTTCTCACTTTTCTTGTGTGTTTTTGAGTGTGTGTGTGCAAATGGGTGTGTGTTTGTGTGTGTGTGTGTGTGTGTGTATGTGTGTGTGTGTGTGTGTGTGTGTGTGTGTGTGTGTGTGTGTCAAGTGGACGTCATTGTGGACGATCTGGTCCTCATCAGGAGGCCTGCTGAAAGCTGCGCACCCGGTGGATGAAAGCGGGGGAAAGTTGATGTCATCTGACGGCCCTGGTGTTGGAATGGCAAGAAAGGCCTTCAGGCAGCGTGATTGATGATGTGACTACTGTACTGCATCCTCTGGATTTCCCCCATCGTCCAGGTCCACTTAGCATGTCCAACCACTGACGCGCGGACCCTACTGGACTCCCAGCGTGCTCAATTAGCCTGTAAAGTAGCCAGTCAGTTGAGTCATAATTCAGTCAATAACATTTTCGATGTCGATAAACCAGCATCAGGCTGTGCCTTGCGTGGGTTAGTGTTTGTTGCACTAACCCACCCACACACACACACACAAACACACACACACACATGTCCGACATGTTCCAACTGGATCGCAAGACCTTACTGCTAGTCCACCACATTTGAGCCAGAAGATGGTCAAACAGTTTAGTCATAATTCAATCAATAGAATTTTGTGTCGATAAACCAACATCCCGCTGTGGGTTTACTGCTTTACTGTATGGTCGAATGTTTGCTGCAATCAATGTGGCCTCCACTTTATGGTTCTGCTGCATTCACAGGGGCTCGCACTGCTGGGGTCATGTGAGGTTGAGTTGTGTTCTTAACAGGATTAGCGCTTGGCCTCTAATGGTTCGGAATAAATGCTCCTGCAGAGACGTATGGAGGCAGACGTGTAGGGAGGCTGCTCTGGCTCGTCTGCTTTGCCCACGTGACCCCCTCACCTTTGGCTGGTGTTCAGCACCGTCTCTGATAGGTACACGTAATGTCACAGCGTGCTTCTAATCCACTTAAACCTGCCACAGGCTCCACTGTGTGATTGAATTGTCCAGAGATTCATGACTTTGCACATTACAGATGGGAGTCTGGTTTCCTGACCAGTAACTACAATTGAGAGTTGAAGAACAAGAGAGAAAGAGAGAGAGAGAGAGAGAGAGAGAGAGAGAGAGAGAGATTCTTGGCAGTAACATCCCGTTACAGTGACCATAAAGGGTGGCACTTGGGGTCAGAGGTCATTGAGTGATTGAGTGATGGAGAAAATGGAGGAGGCGGAGATGGAGAAAACTCTAATGGAGTGTCTGAGTATTTGGGATTGACCTAAAGCACAGTTTTACTTGAGAACGAAAGGCCAAAGCTGTGTTTTAAAAAAAAAAAAAGAAAGAAATCAAATGAGACGTTCACGTGTGGACAAGGCCAGAGGGAGAGATTATGGAAGAGGAGGCAGTACTTGCTGGGACATTTGGCTGCGGTTCGGTCCCAGAGAGGAACCCAGAACACCGGCAGCAGAGGGGAAGGGCCAGATTCTTTCCATCTATTGACACATGTCGGCTCCCGCCTGGGCTTAGCAATTGAAGAGGAGAGAGAGAGAGAAAGACAAAGACAGGGGGAGAGAGAGAGAGAGAGACTTTTGACTTTTAAGGTTCCTTTATTGACCGTCAAAAAGGAAACCAGGTAACATTAAAACCAACCCATAATAAAACCTCCCTCCACCCCCCACCCCACCCTCACAAAAAAAAGAAAACCACACACATAAAAACAGTTACCCAAAACAACAACAAAAAATACAAAGAGAGAGAGAGAGAGAGAGAGTAGAATTGTTAAAAAGTTGATATCCTGCTTGGTAACCCGACTCCTCCACCAGCCACAGCCATATACCAACTATTCAAGCCCAAGCTAAAGATGGCTGCTGCTCCATCTTCTGATACCAACTATTCAAGCCCAAGCTAAAGATGGCTGCTGCTCCATCTTCTCATACCAACTAATCAAGCCCAAGCTAAAGATGGCTGCTGCTCCATCTTCTCATACCAACTAATCAAGCCCAAGCTAAAGATGGCTGCTGCTCCATCTTCTCATACCAACTAATCAAGCCCAAGCTAAAGATGGCTGCTGCTCCATCTTCTCATACCACCTATTCAAGCCCAAGCTAAAGATGGCTGCATCTTCTCATACCACCGACATTGAAGGCTTGGGGTTAAGAGCTTGCTCACAGGAGGACACATAACTAGCAATTCCTCTCTATTGAGACTACTGTTTCCTGTTGCCTTCCGTGCTGTCCTTGAGGTTGTTTGGGCTCATCAATGTGAGCTTGCTGTAAGCTGCTGTCACAAAAAGAAAATAACAGAAGATACCACTTACGCAAACACCATTTGCACACACACACACACACACACACACACACAGACCCACACACACACACACATGCACGCACACTATACTGTGTGCACACACAAACTCAGACAAAGACACATACACACACACACAAAGAGACCGAGATGAAAGTGAGGCGCTCACGTATTGCGGTCAGATTATAGGCCAGTATTGATGGCCGCCGTCAGGCAGCTGAATGGGACTCACCCAGAGGACTGCTGATAAGTGGAGCCCAGCCTCTGGCCATGCAGCGGTGTTCAGTGTCAAAGTCCTGCATGGTCCTCGCCGCCCCGTGGGTCAAGCTTCAGGGCTCGGCGTTTGAAGTGTGGAGTGAAACCTATAGTCTGCTGAAGGCTCCGATGAATAATTACCATCATCTACCTGTAGCCCACGCCAGAGCTTCAGCGAGAGACAACATTTATAAACATCAAAGCAAAAGACCACAGTGTTGTTGTTAAATGGTCTGTGTGTTTGTTAGCTGTGTGTTAATTTGTACACACACACACACACACACACACACACATACACACACACACACACAAATCACATTTTCAGTTATTTACGGTGGATTACTCATCTCCTAATGACATGAATGAAGGACCTGGCCTGATTTCCAGAGCAACTCGTGTAAGCTGGTTTTGATTGCTGCGAGACTTGTTGACACTCAGCTTGGCATAACCTATTTGAAATGGAACAGGAACAGTGATGATGACAACAACCACCACAACAACAACCACCACCACCACCACAACACCCCCAAAATGCCCACTGAAATCATCTCTCTCTCCATGTCAACAGCAGATGGCTTTCAGAGCTTAACGGAACTGTGGTGTGGAGCGATCGAGTGCTTTGTCAAAAGCGTTGCGCCCTGCGTGACTCAGTGTTGTGGGAGCTCGTTTCGACGGGAGCTGTAACGCACACTTACAGCACGGCGGCGAAAACAGCAGGAGTTGGGACCATACACTTTCAAGTGTTGATTAGGTTTCACAAGCTATGCTTATGGTGTATTTCACTCTCTTTATTTCTCCCCCTCTCTCTCTTTCTCTCTCTCTCATACTCAACAGCTCCAGCAGAGTTGAAAACAGGATCAGACACAGCTCTCTCCACTCCGTTTTATACAGACACACACACAAACTCTGATGGCTCTGGTAGAAACACAAAGACAGGCAGGCACACACACACACACACACACACACACACACACACACACACACACACATTCCTACTGAGCTGTTAGCTATTCCATGCCTAATCATGCTCCTGCAGAAATTAATTGTTGTTGTTTTGGCAGGGGACAAGGCAGAATTATGACTGAGCTGCTGCATTACACAGGGCTCTCTGGCTGTGTCCCAGTGCCACATGTTTGCTTGCTGGTATTACCAGGGCCCCGGTGACTTTCCTGGGCATTATAAAATAATAATCCACAGCGCCAGCGTGACATTTAATTACTATTTGAGAGGCTGACTGGGCCTTTCTGCATCCTCAGAAAATCTGATTCCATGTGTGCCAGTGATGACTCCAAAAGCACCAGTTTTGCCTCAGTGGGCACTTTTGGACCAACAGAGAACGGTTTTCTGAACCAGTTCCGTTCAGAATTCTTTGAACCTTGATGCTATCTAGTGAACCAGCCTGCATTTTAACCAGTTTTGAATAGTACCCAGGACACATCATTAACAGAGGGTGCTGCATGCATAAACAGGAGATGATTATGTGACAGTGGTCCTGTCAAAACAGTGGAGATAAGACTTAATTAGCTGTGTAATGCTAGTTAATGTTATCTGTGTGATGTGCTAGTTAACTAGTCTTGTTTACTCGTGGCAATGGTTGCTAAGGAGAGAAAACTCATGCTTTGGCCTACAGTGCCAGTTGCGTTCCGCTTCCTCCCTGAACTGTAGAAGGACACGTCCACTTTGGTTCACAGGAAAAGACAACTCCTGTTTTGGTTCCAGCTCTGAACCGATTTATTTTGGTCGAAATGTTCCAAACGGTTCAACATCTGGATTGTGAACCAGAACGAAGCCGGGTTTCTGTCTGTGGTAAAGGGCAATGTCTCTCTCTCTCTCTCTCTCTCTCTATCTCTCTCTCTCTCCCTGATTCTCTCCCTCAGACACAAGGTCATTGTTCAGGGCATTCACACTCCAGCCTGAACACAGAGAGAGATATGGAGAGAGGGAGAGAGAGGGAGAGAGAGGGAGAGAGAGAGACCAACTACCTGTAATATCAGAAATGCTTTTGGCAATGCAAAGTAAGTTATTGTCATGCCAATAAAGCTCATTTGAATTAAATTGAATTTAGGGAGAGGGAGAAACAGAAAGAGGGTGAGATAGACATTTTGAGAGAGAGAGAGAGAGAGAGACCGCAGTAAAGAGGGGACATTAGGAGACTATGTGGAATGGGTGCTGTCATTCTTTCCTCTGTCCTCTGCTCTTTGTTGTGCTCCTGGCCGGCTGGCGTGCCTGTGTGTCCCAGACTGCTTAGACTGTTAGTGATGAGGTGGCGCCGTCCATGGGCTGCCTGCCTTGGACGCCTCGCACTTACTGTGACATTTTGTCTGTGTGTGTGTGTGTGTGTGTGTGTGTGTGTGTGTGTGTGTGAGAGAGAGAGAGAGCAGAAGGAGAGTGATTTAGGGAACAGTGCTGTCCAGAATTCATTTTTCCTTCCCTCCCTTCTCCCTTGATGGCCTTACAAGGTCTAGGGGGCAATTGGGGCAACTCTTTCTCTCCTACTGTCCCTGTCCTTCTGTCTTTCTCACAGTCTGCCCCCTTGTCACATCTGCACTCACACAGACAAGTTCACACACACACACACACACACACACACACACACACACACACACACACACACACACACACACACACTCACAGATAACCTTAAACTCCCACACGCACATGCATGACCCTATGTTGCCTCAGGATGTCTTCATCCACTTCTGACAGCTCTGCGGGTGAACTATTGTGTTATTGCCTCCCTGCCTAATAATAATCTCTCCTACTGTGGCATTCCAAGCTCAGTCCACCAACCTGGAGCCCCTGAGCCTGCTCATAATATTGTGCTTGTCCTCCTGACTCTTATAAAACAGGCATGTTCATTGTGACTCCTACAGACAAGCCTAACACTAATAACTAGAGTCCATCACTCCCAAACACACCTCCTTAGACATGCACACACACACACACACACACACACACACACATACAGATACACACATGTACACACGCACTCCCAAACTCTCCCTCCAAATGCCTAGCCTGCTCTGGAGAGTGGCTCGGTTGCCCGTAGCAACACGGGATTTGCCGTGAATAGGATACAGAGCACTAGGAGGAATTTAATCTAGCGCATTCCAGCGGGACGTTTCGTGCTCAGCAAGGAATGTCCAGGGGAAAGAAGGGGGAATAGATTGCATGCTTTTGAGGAGTTTGCACTACATTGGAAACATTATGAGAATAAATGCCTGATTTGACCTTGGATAACACTATAAGCACCAAACTCCCACCTCCTCAATTGTGCACGCACGCGCACACACACACACACACACACACACACACGCATACGCATGCATGCACGCACGCACGCACACACACACACACAGGTCCCTATGTGCCAAGTCTCTGCGGTGGCTTTTTAGCACTCCTGATCTGCCTTGCTGACACACACACGCACACACACACATACACACACACACACGCATGCACGCACGCACACACACACACACACACACACACACACGCACGCACACACACACACACACACACACACACACACACACACACTCATGCATGCACGCACGCACACACACACACACACACACACATACATTAATCAGTATTGTTTTATTCTATTTCATCTGGGGGTCTAAAGTTCACATGTACACCATCACAAAAAGCCTCTCACTCACGCCTGTAAAAGCTTTGAAATAGCAATAGACACAAAAATAATTGTACTTGCTAACACTTGCTGGTCCCACTTTCCTCCTCCTCACTTATGTTAGCCACCATTATGCTTTAATCACATCCTTTCATATTACCATGGAAACTCAAAGAAAAGAGATGTGTTAACCAAAAGTTCTGGCAGCAGATTCGAAATCCCAAGCGCCGTTCTCTCCTACCCTGATAGCCCACTTTATTGGTGTAAAAGTTGTTCTAATTTATTGAGAATCCTTGTGAATATGGCATTTGATATGATAGTTGAAGATATGGTGATGAATGACAATATTTAACTATTTTGTATGACATATAGCAACAGTCAAGTTGGATGTTAGATGATTTTAGATGTCACAAAGACTGGTGTTGAGCCATCTGAAGGACATAACAGGACCCCTGCTGGACCCCCTGCAGTTTGCCTACAGGGCAAACAGGTCGGCGGATGACGCCGTCAATATGGGACTGCAATTCATCCTGCACCACCTCTACTCCCCAGGGACGCCAGGATATGCCAGGATCCTGTTTGTGGACTTCAGCTTGGCATTCAACACCATCATGCCTGAACTTCTACATCAGAAGCTCTCCCAGTTCTCAGTGCCTGCCTCTACCTGTTAGTGGATCATCAGCTTTCTGACTGACAGGCAGCAGCATGTCAGACTGGGGAGCATCTCATCCAAAACCCGGTCCATCAGTACTAGTGCCCCACAGGGGTTTGTCCTTTCCCCACTGCTCTTCTCCCTCTACACTAATGACTGCACCTCACAGAGCCCATCTGTAAAGCTCATGAAGTTTGCAGATGACACCACCATCATTGGTTTGATCCAGCATGGTGATGAGTCTGCTTACAGGCAGGAGGTGGAACAGCTGGTCCAGTGGTGCAGTCAGAACCACCTGGAGCTCAACCCCAAGAAGACTGTGGAGATGACAGTGGACTTTAGGAGAAGTCCCCCTCCACTCCCCTCCCTCGCCATTCAGAACGTTGAGTCCAATGTGGATTCCTTTAGGTTCCTGGGATCAACCATTTTACAGGACCTAAAATGGTCTCTCCACATTGAAGCTATCCAGAAAAAGGCCCAGCAGAAGTTATACTTCCTGAGACAGCAGTGTGGCCTACTGGTTAGGGCTTCAGGCTTGTAACCAAAGGGTTGTCGGTTCGATCCTTGACCAGTAAGAAAAATGTGGGCGGGGGAAGTGGTTGAGCACTGCTCTCCCATGCCCACATCCACGGCTAAAGTGCCCTTGAGCAAGGCACCTAACCCCTCACTGCTCCCCGAGTGCCGCTGTAGCAGGCAGCTCACTGCTGATTAGTGTGTGCTTCACCTCACTGTGTGCTGAGTGTGTTTCACTAATTCACAGATTGGGATAAATGCAGAGACCAAATTTCCCTCACGGGATCAAAAGAGTATATAAACTTATACTTGTACAGCTAAGGAAGTTTAATCTGCCTGAGGAGCTGCTGACCACTTTCTACTCAGCCATCATTCAGTCAGTCATCTGCATCTCCATCACTGTCTGGTTTGGGTCAGCCACCAAACGGGACAGGACCAGACTGCAACGGACAATTACATGTAGGGCTGCAGAGAGGATCACTGGCGCTGACCTTCCCTCCACCCAGGACAAGTACCGGTCCAGGGTCAGGAAAAGGGCAGCTAAAATCTCTACAGACCCCTCACATCCTGGTCACAAACTGTTCAACCTCCTTCCCTCTGGTAGACGATACAGGGCACTGTTTGCCAAAAACAGCCGACACAAAGACAGCTTCTTCCCCCAAGCAATCAACACTGTTCTGCTCATCTACCTCATGTGTACTTCAATCTTACAGTTAAAATAATTGTTATTTATACATTATCATTGCACTGAACTGCCTTGCACTATATTTATATTTAATCAGTCTATACTGATACTGCATTATTCCCACCCTCTTTTCAATGTATACTGCATCTTGCCTGTGCCTGCTGAGGTGTCCACGACTTGGCAACCTTGACAGGGACAACAAGGAGGCGGTCATCCCCAGCCGTACTCCCATGGACAATTGCATTACCCTATACTACCTTAGTGTGTATTTATTTGCAAATGTACATACTGTATTTATTCTTATACATAGCCATATTCTACTGCCCTTCATTCTATTCTTACTGTTCTGTCTTTATTATTTTTAATGTTTTTTATTATTTTTTATTCTTATATGTTAAGTGAGTGTTGTACTTTGAGAGCAAAGATTCAAAGATTCAGAGTCAAATTCCTTGTTTGTTTACACAAACCTGGCCAATAAAGCTGATTCTGATTCTGAAATGAAACATTATGTCTTTGATGAGCGTAAACCTACAACAGGAAAAGACAGATCACCATGGCTCACAGTTTTGTTTAGTAATGGCTTTCCATAGAGCACATGACCTTGAATGTTACACAGAGACCACTTTAAGACAGTTTTACAGCAATTTTTTGAATTCTCTTGCGTTTCGTTCCTCCATAAACATGCCACAATTACGCTCGATCAAAATTTTACAGTATATGTCAGCACATGCAGATGTTCTGTAGACTAAAAAATATGGTTCCATATGTTCAAGGTCATATTCCTTTATAACTGTATCTACATGTCTTAAATAATGTATGTTTTAAATAAAGTAATGAAGAAGAAGAAACATCATCATCATCATCATCATCGCCGTCGAAACAAGACATTTTATATTTTGTAAACATTTGGTCAGAGGCATGAACAGGTTCACATTACACACACAATTCCGAGACTTAAATACTATGACAGTATTTTTCAGTGACACAAAATCCTGACAATCAATGCTAACCATGGATGTACTCATAACTAAAGGGGAACCTTAAACCCCTTTGGAAGGCACATTATTTTCAGTAACAATCATGGTAACCATGATAATAAATGTCTAACAGCTGACGCTAGTTATGCTTCTTTGGAAACTCACAGCAGTTAAGACATTGTCATGTTTTATTTATTTTATGGAAGATAAACAAGCTGAAGAAATATGTGAATGTTTTATTTTCTATTTTACTTAGAAACGTAGTCACAAGTGGGCCCCGGCTCCATGAAGAATGAGCTAAATCATGCTGACTGCTGTTGGAGGTGAATGCAGTTGTGACAGAGCAACGCTGTCTCAAAGTGCAGACTCACCCAATCAACTTATGTATACACACTTTTATTCGTTAACAGGCCTTTAGAACGGCTTCAATTTTCCCATGCTTTGCTGCATGTGGCTTTCTTCTAGGCCTCATAAACAGACGGGAAGGCTTGATTCACTGCCATAGTACAAACTTTAAAACGTACAAGGCCTCTTGCTTAATTGATTCTCTGCACTGTTACAAATGTGAAAGAGTCTGAAAGATTACGGGGCTAAACGCCCTGCCCATTTAATGGCTTTTTAACCGTGTCTGTATTAACGCAATGCCTAGCCTTATGTGGCTCGAGTCACGTGGCTGTTCAATCCACCGCTCAGCCCACTCTGAGCAGCCATTTTACTCGTTAACTCATGAATGCGATTATTGAAATAACCATTTCACTGGGTTGCTTTGCATAATTGAAAGGTTAACATGCTTATCGCGGTTTGCACCGAGGACTTGGCTCGAAGGACAGGGAGAGTTGTTTTCTTCCCGCGCTGTCAGTGGCAAGCATATAATTCCATTAGTCTTTCCAAAGAACAGGCCCGTCGCCAAGGGCCAACAAGCGTAGTGAAACAAGGACAAGGAAATCAAGGCTTAATATATAGAACCCCGCTGTGCAACCATCACATAATGGAAGCCATATGATTATACAACAAATAAGATCTCCACACAAAACACAGATACACACAGTGGGCTACATACAGTAGCCTAGGCTTTTGGGTATCTTTGACATAGCTTTGGAAAAGAGCCATTTATTAGATTCAATTTCATGAATGGATTTTAGTTTGCAATGTTAATGGGGCAAACTTCGTAACAATTTTTTAGTTAGAAATACCATAGAAAGGAAGTGAGCATACCATACCATAGCTAGGAAATATCCTTTTTGTCCATGTGTATTGAGCACACAGAGACTCGCTAGCTGGAGTGTCAGTGTGAGTGACTTATGGGACCAGGCGCCACATAGAGGAATTCTGTGGCAGAGTGACTGGAGCCTGACCACCACTGTCTGGCTCCATGTGATGCCTATTGATAGTCCTGGACAGATGGAGTGGCCCACGTGTGGTGAGGTAAAAGATTGTGCATCTATTGTCACAATCTTTTACCAGTTTACCCACCACCCTATATGCACACACACACACACACCAACCTCTGGGCATGGATAATAGATCAGTGTGTCTCGTGTCTTACAAATGGGTTAGACATGAAACAAGTAGGGATGCACAATGTTGGATTTCTACCGATATTGGATATGCAGATTGCTACGGCCCTGCCTTGTCCTGTTTGCTCCTGCCTGTGTCTCTGTTTATCTTGCAGGGGTGGGGGTATGGCATAGGAGTGGCTAAAGTCAGCTGATTGGGGCACCGGTACTGTAAAAGGGGCTACCTGGCACCGGTACTGTAAAAGGGGCTACTTGGCACCGGTACTGTAAAAGGGGCTACCTGGCTGGGCTTTGGAGTTCCCTCTCTCCTTCTCAGCATGCGTCGCTTTTGCCTTTACTTTGATTCTAGCACATTACTCTGATTTACAATACAATACTTGTTGATGACATTGCCTTTTATTCTAAACATATAGTTTAAAAAATGTCAATATTCACATATGCAATGCAATTTGAAATATATTACAGTTTACCATATGACATATTTTCAAAGTAAAATGTAGGTCTCATCCTATTTGAATGATCCTTCCTCTGAGACCCTTACATGTGATGCCGACTATAGGCTTGCCGATACCGATGTACCAATGATATCGTGCATCTATATTAGCTGGACTGTACATAGACTGTAAGGCTTGATGCTGTGTACACAGAAGGAAAGAAGGGGGGGAAAAGTGCACATTCTGGAAGTATACACAATGTACATCATCATTCCCAAACTAGGGGATCTTCTGGGGATCATGCCATTACTTAACTGCACCCCAGGCAAGAATTCGACCAAGAGGAAGTGGGAGAAATGAAGCGAGGCCTACACAAGCCTTTATCATAACTTTGGAGAACAGTGGAGATGAGGCTCGGATGGAAAATTCCTCATGAAAAGACAATATTTGCAATTGGAACAGACTCTTGTTATGTGACGGGGAGCGAGCGAACACTGTCGACTGTTTCTGCTGCTCTCTTTCTCAGCGGGAGAGCGCTAGGGCGGAGGTCTCGCTCAAGTCTGCACCACTCCATCTGTGTGTGACACTCTGTCTGCAAAGCCCCACATCTCTGTCTGTCAATCTCACTTCCATTTACTGTTGTTATATATATATATATATATATATAATTTTCCTTTTTTTTCCATCCATGGTCCTCTCCAGTTGCCTTTGTGCTTGTCAACCATCAGTCTGTCCGTAAAGAATGTGAACCCACGTTATTGGACTGTGTGTGTGTGTGCGTGTGCGTGTGCGCAAGTGTGTGCATGTGTGTGTGTGTGTGTGCATGTGTGGGTGTGTGCATAGTCTCAGGTGAGGACGTGCTGTGCATATTCAAGCTCAGAAGTGAAGTTAAATTGAAAAGGCCGAATTAAAGACAGCAATATTAATGATCTAAGAACAAAGCACAGCACACGCTCAGCAGACACACTCCAAACTCACAAGGGGCATCTCATTAAATACTCTAAGCTGTCTTTAAAGTCTCTCCTCTGAAAAAGACAGCACTGGTTAAAGGGGTTATCGTGGTGTGTGGCTATCAGCTGGTGGTTTAACACCCTTTACTTCCCACAGCGAATACAAAGAAGTCTCCATTTTTTGTAGTGGATCTTGAATGTCAACGTGAGTTGTTAGTTGTTGGATTAGAATGGAGTGAAATCCTTTCTGGAGTTGGAATGGAGACATGAGATAACTAGGTTTTGGCTATCAGGATTAGAACTGCTCCCCTTGTGCTTGAAGGAGAGGCTTCTCTCTTAAATTCCTGTATGGAGAAGGGCACAATGAATTTTGCCTTTGTCCATTACTCGCTGAAGACCCTCTGGCCTTTTCTTTGTATTCTGGCGTGCTGTCTCTCTCACACACATACACACACACACCAACACACAAATACACACTCTTTATCTCTGTCACACACACACACATGCATACACACACACACAACCCCACCTCCACTGGTTTTTTTGGGTGCTTGTTGACATTTGCGTTGATTGATGTGTCACTCGGGCCGGACGGAAATGAACCATGGGACATGCTCTCTTTCTGACTGACACACACACACACACACACACACATACACACACACACACAAACATTTACTCATTCAATTTAATGATCTCAAAGTGTTTTCCATGAAAGCCCCCTTGGCCTGACAGAGCTTGGCTGTCACTCCAGCAGCCCTGGCATCTCAGCCTCTTGCGTGCGCACACACACACACATACACACACACACCCACACACACACACACACACACACACACAGCAGGACTTTCAGCTTGACTAGCTGCAAGGCGGCACCTGGGGTGGCCCGTGCCCTTTGTGTCTGTGCCAGTGTGCTGCAAAGGTTGTGAGTTACCAGATTTATCGGTGCACAGCACAGTACAGTAATGGGAACCTCTAAATATGGGCAGTGACATCTTGGCAAATAATATCTGTTGTGTGCAATATGCACAGATTTTTCTGTTATATCTCAGACATTTGAGATTGCAGCACACTTAGGATATCATTGTTTTGAGAAAACCAGTTTAGTTCTCAGTCTGCAATCCCCTAACATTCCATTTATTTTAAAATGGGAAAAGGTGTCTATTGTAACAAATATATGTGTTTGTTGCTATCGTATGTGCTATCTTATCGGCTTCATCACTAAGGGGTCCGTGTGTCATTCGTTCATTTGATATTCAATTGAGAATCAAAAACGAATGACACACGGACCCTAAGGACACCTGGTCTTTGTATGGGAGAGGTGGCGAGTGGTTAAGCCAGCACTATTTTGAGGCAGGCGTCAGGTCGGCTCTATAAATCAGCTCCGATAGCGTCATTACAGAATTGTCACATAAAAATGATGGGAGCCTATTTCCAGTTTGTTCTATGATCAGAGCCAATGCTGTTTTAACACTGTTCAGCCTTAGGGTGCATATTTATGACCGTTGAAGTCAAACTGCCCAGATTTCTCTCATGTCATTGTGAGTGATTTCATCTGATAATTACCTGCTCCTTTTTGTTTTTGCATCCATGTGCTTGGCATTCAAAACCATAGCATCAAGAACTGTGCATATCTGTCAACCAGTCCTAACGTTGAACTATCTATCAACCAACTGTCAACTAGCCCTTACTTCAACCTGACCCTAACACTAACCTTCACATCAGATTCCCATTCACAACCCCCAACGCTACCCTTCACCCTAAACCTAACCCCAGGTCATAGCCTCATAGCTTATTTGTATTCATCACTGTCGTCTGTGTCAGCAGATAATCTGGGAACAAAGAGCAAGATAGTAAAGTGGGACTGATTTCTTATATAAAATAATAGTGGGTGTGTCCCTGTGTGTGTGTCAAGTCAAGTCAAGTCAAGTCAAGTCAAGTCAGTTTTATTTGTATAGCGCATTTAACATGCACAGAGTGCAACCCAAAGCGCTCCACATATAAGACATTGTCATTGACACATACTAACAAAGACAAAAGATGCCGGACAGAGCGGCGTAGTCGCCAGCGTACCCGTGACACCAAGACATACAAGACATACAACAAACAAATTAATAAAAAAAAAAAAAAAAATTAAAAATAAAATTAGTCGAATTTCCAACCAGCTGAAAATGTCCAAGGGCAAAGATGACCCGTGTGAAAACTGCGCACAGCTGTGTCTTCACGATGCAACACCAACAAAGTTCTTTATAACTGACCAACCCGGAGAATTCACTGGCAGTCTGGAGAGCACTGGAAGGACAGTCCGAATTTGTGATGGGCGACCCTGCTGATTATCAGCTCGGTGGTCTTAGACAGTGACCGTTTGTTGTTTGTTGTTTCATGGTTGACGCAGTCATCAGAGTTTCTTAGCACTCAATCCAGACTCCAGGCACCGGTAGATGCTAGCATAGCAGCTCGCATGTCAGCCGCAGCTCGGTGGTTGTGGCAGCTGCAGATCTCTTGCAGATTGACGTTAGGCACCCTTGCTGAGCAATCCCTCCGTCCAGACATTGGATGTGCAGCGTCACGGATGGATGAGGGACTTCAGAGACATAAGGCAGGCTAGCCAAGGCGCTCATCAGCCCAATGGAAGCTGGTTAACGTTAACTTGACGTTGATGGTGTCAGCCATTGTGTGTGTGTGTGTCTGTGTGTGTGTGAATAAATAATAATAATAATAATAATAATTTTATTTATAATGCACTTTTCATCATAGATCTCAAAGTGTTTAAGGAAGCAGTTTAAGGTAAAAGAAAAGAAAAAAGAAAAGGTTTAAAAAACATCTAAACGGGACCAAAATCTTTGCTAAAAAGAAATGTCTTAGGACCTTTTTTAAAACAATCAGTGGATTGTGGTGCCCTCAAGGTGTCAGGGAGGGCATTCCACAAATGTGGGGCAGCAGCACAGATAGCCCTATCTCCCCTGGTCCTGAGTCTGGTTCTGGGTATGTGGAGGAGGTTTGAGTGAGTTGAGCGGAGGGAGCGTGTAGTGTTTTGTGGGTTGATAATTTCTTTGAGGTACGGTGGAGCATGTCCATGGATGAATTGGTGTGTGAGAAGGGAGAGCAAGAAAGAGAGAGAGAAATAAGAGTGAATATTGTTGGCCTGCGGGGTCCTGTGTGTGTGTGTGTGTGTGTGTGTGTGTGTGTGTGTGTGTGTGTGTGTGTGTGTGTGTGTGTGTGTGTGTGCGTACGTACAGTATGCATGCATCCATGTGTAAATGTGTGTGTGTGTGTGTGTTCTGCAGGAGATCCAGGAGAGCATGCCAGGGCTGGGGCATGGAGAGGCCTGGGTGGAGGCGGGCAGCGGCGGCGTGGAGGGCAGTGCCGAGTGTGACGATGAAGATGGATGCCAGGGGTCCGGCACAGGTAACACACCAGGGGGAGATGCCCCTTCTGTAACCTCCTGTCCTGTCCCTCAGTCTCCGTGTCCTCCCTCAGTCACTCTATTGCACTGTCTGACCCTCATGAACGCACACACTTACAGATCTACACACACACACACACTTATATACGCACACACACACTTACAGGTCTACACACACACACTTATATACGCACACACACACACTTACACATCTGCACACACACACACACACACGCACACACACACACACAAACACACATATATGCACGTACACACTTACACATCTGCACGCACACACACACACACACACACACACACACACATATATGCACGTACACACTTACACATCTGCACGCACACACACACACACACACACACACACACACACATATATGCACGCACACACTCACATGTCCAGTCTCATGCTTTCACTGACACACATTCAAACTTGCACATAAATGCACATACTTACTCACTCACACACACACACACACACACACACACACACACACACTACACACAGAAATTCACACACTATGACACTGACTGTAAAACTATCCCTTCCGAGTAAGCGTGAGTTCTCAAACCAGCCACTGGCTTAAATCATTCATTCTAATGACGCCGACGAGCTCATTAAGACCCACACATGTCCTGAAGGCACAGAGAAGATTTGTCACCAATTATGAAGTCAAGGGCCAGGGCCCCGCAGGCCAACAATATTCACTCTTATCTCTCTCTCTCTCTCTCTCTCTCTCTATCTCTCTCTCTCTCTCTCTCTCTCCTCTTTAATCATGCGTTTCTCTGTCTTTCCCATCCCAGTGCACACCTCTGCCTCCTTTTTGAGAGCACACACTACTCATTTCTCTCTCTCTCTCTCTCTCTCTCTCTCTCTCTCTCTCTCTCTCTCTCTCTCTCTCTCTCTTTCTCTCTCTTGCTCTCTCTCCTTCTTAACCACCCCCCCACCCCCCTAGTCAGCCCACACCAAAGACTCCACTCTGGCCTCGGTGCCACAGGGGAACTAAAAGCAGGGGACTCATGGGCCGTGTGAGCTCCAGTCACACACACACACACACACACACACACACACACATACAGTATGCACACACACATGCACATGCACACACACATGCACACACACACCCTGGGGGTATGGCTGTCCTCTCCCCTCTCTGCTAATGACTGAGGAGGGAGCCAGGCAGGCGAGCCCAGAGCCCTACCACCACACCAATGAGACGGGGGGAGCAGGTGGGGAGGAGGGGCGGGTTGGTTGGAGTAAAATCACTGAGGTCGTCTGAAACACCTCAAATTAAAGAAGGTGCAAAATGGTTCACAATTTCCGACCTATAAAAAAGGTCTACTACGGTGGGCAAATGACCTCCCACTCTCTCAATCCGTTTCAAACAGATCAGCAGAAATGTATCAAAGGGCACCCTCACCTTCCACCCTCACTCCCCAACTACAAGCAATTCATTGGGTCCACTTCTGAAGGAAACTGACCCACCCCTTTAAGTGACCTGACATCATAACTGCAGGTTTTTTGTCCTTACCTACTGGGGAATATGAGTGAAATTGGCAGCAGGCTTCATCTCAAATCAGCCGTGGGTCTCCACTCCTGAAGGACAGGAGGCGCGGGCTGAGCGGTCGGTAGATTGCAGCAGGTGTGAAACCACTGAATCAATGGCTGACTGAAATGGTGGTAAACAGTGGGGGATAAGGAGCCAGATTTCTATGGCATGAGGAGGAAAGGCAATGGGGCGTGTTACTGGCTTATGCCCGTGTTGGACAGCTTCTTGTGCCTCTTTTTTGCTATCTCTATTTACCCTGCACAGCATATTCCTCTTACATCTGTCCTGCAATCTGTCTGTCTTTTTTTCTCAAGCTCTTTCACCTTTTTCTAGCTTTCTCTCTCTCTCTCTCTCTCTCTCTCTCTTTCTCTCTCTCTCTCACACACACACACACACACATACACTCTCTCTCTATCTCTCTCTCTCTCTCTCTCTCTCTCTATCTCAATCTGTATCCCTATGCCAATAATTGTTCCATGCCTCTTGCCATACTGCTTTTAGAGAATTGGCAGACCTGTAGAAAACTGTTCTTGAACGGTCAATGGTCTGTGCCTCAATGATAAGACTTAACCGCCAAAAAAGAAGAAGATATTAAGGGTGTCAAGTGCTTCAGTGGGGGGTAACCCTCTCAGGGAGGAAACATCTGTTCATAACACAGACGTGGGGGGTTGGGGGGGTATGGCTCACCATAACTAGGACATGGGACCAGTACCCCATGAGGAGCCCTGGTGCAGTACTACAGTGTATGAACAATCTAAAGGGATTCAACTTAGTGTAATGCTAACAATTTCTTGTAATGCTAGTCAGTGTCCTTGTGTTATCCACTTTTCATCATACTTGCTAAGATGGACTGTTGGTGTGTGTGTATTTAAATAGTCTCTGGAGTAGTCAGAGTGTGTATTTCTGTGTCAGCCCTTATCGTGTGGGGACTGAAGGTGAAGTTTAGTCCAGTGATCTTAACTCAGAGGCCTGTGCAGGCTGTGGTCACCCACCACTTGGTGATTGAGTAATGCAGCTGCATCCGTACGGCTGGGACTGATGATTTACAGCTAGTGCGTCACAGCCTGGGCATTTTGTCACACTTTCTATTAGGGGTGGGGGGGGACACAGAAGGGGAAAAGGCCATGTGCAGATCACTACACTGTGTGTGTGTGTGTGTGTGTGTGTGTGTGTGTGTGTGTGTGTGTGTGTGTGTGTGTGTGTGTGTGTGTGTGTGTGTGGTTTGTCAGCAACAGCAGTATCACTGTCCTCTCATCTCTTCCGCAGAAAAAATAAATAAAAAATCAGCCAACCAGTGCCTGAGCCTTATTCCTCTCCAGTGCTGCAGCCATCTTGATTTGTGGCTGTTGAGAGCATTAACTCTGTCTAGATTTTGGGGGGCGGTCGCCACAGTGGTCTCCCGGGACTGCACGCTTCTTCCCTGACCTCAGGGATTATGTCCCAGCGGAGGCGTCACCATGGAGACAGGAGAACGATTGATGGGGAGAGTATTTTGACAAGGCCACGAGACCCGCCTCCCAGGCACATTTTATTAAGCGCAGTGACCCCCGACCCCAGGAACTATTAATTCATTCGCAGATGTATTCCACGCAGAGAATACCTAGGCAGAAGCTGGGAGGTTATTATGGGACGTCTCAGTCATTAGAGCGCAGCACACTGATGACATATGGGCACCCTGTGGAAAGGTCAGAGCCCGGCCACGTATCTCACGAGTATGCAATGCCACCGTTGGCACATACTACTTTAAAAGGGTGTTGATTTTGCCCTAATTCCAAGTTAAATGCGTCTGGCATAGAGTCCAGGGCCAGGCCACTCTTCCTTTACTGTCCAGGATTATGGTAGAAAAATCCCCTCTGTCCCAATAATCATAAAGCTGTTGTTACAGCAAAGAGGATCATACTGGTAAGTGATGCACAGAACGATTCACTTTGCCACACACATCTTCCTTCATTTTCCTTCCATCCTCCTTCACAGCCATAAACAGAGCCTCCTCACTGTGGCTTATTAGAAAAGTATGCGGCGCTAAACAAGAGCTTAGAGAGGCGTGACGGGTGCGTTGTGTGGACGGGACCGCCTTTGGTGTTTTACTCTGTTTTGTATTCAACATGTGTTCATTCTGTCTGCTTGTCCCTTAAAGTCTTAATTTGATATTTGCGGAGGGGGGGGACAGGATTAATGGTGCTCGCTCGCAGCACAGTGAGGATAGAATGTACAACCCCAGGGGGATTCGCTGGGAGAGCCCTGAGAGGAATTTAATGTGTATTGCTTGTCACACGCCACAACGGGAAATGATCGTTTTTATAACATTCCAATTAAGGATCCAGCTAAAAGACAAGCCTCTCTCACACATCTGGTTGAGTCTGATACAGACATGCACACCCACACACACTGAGAGACACCTGCTAGGATGGCTGCAAAATGTGCTGTGATCTTGTTTGCTTTATAGAGGTATAGTTCTGTGACCCTCCGGCTGTTCTGTGAAAGCTTTTTTTTTTGTCATCCCTTATTGTTATACTGGTTTCAGCCTGTAATGCTTCTTTGTAGAAAGCACTCTGTAGTTCACGCACACACAAGGTTGACAATCTTTTTTCCCTCTCTGACAGTGTGTGTGTGTGTGTGTGTGTGTGTGTTTATCAAGGATCCCAAGACACAGATTCCCAAGGAATGGCAAAAAAAGCAAGCATACCCACGGTGCCTAGCCACAATCCTGTTGTTCTGGTGATGTACTGACCACCAATCTTCCCTTTATTCTGTCTTCATGCAGCGAGCCTATATACTTCCCTCCTTGTGGCCCCCAAAGAAATTCGGAAGCCATTTTGGACAGCTCATTATGGTCCATCAATCGCCATGTTCCTGTTTTGTTTATGGCTTCATCTAATGGACTGCGAAGCCAGGGGAAGGATGGTGGCCAGTTTGTGTCCTCCTTCCCATGTCATCCCCCTTTCTTTACTTTTTTATTCTCTCTCTCTCTCCCTCTCTCTCTCTCTCTCTCTCTCTCTCTCTCTGATAAACAGCGCTTGTGGTACTGAAGCCTCCCCATACCCTGCATCTCATTGGGACAAAACATCCCGTTCACAGGCAACCTGGGGCCAGGAATCTGGGGCCAAAGACTCCCTCCAGGATCACCATGTGTCCAGAATACAGATGGGCTGTGTCAGGGCGTGCTTTATGGGGGTCTCTTAGCAACACGGGTTAACGTGGCAACTGCAGAAAAGAGGCCTGTGTTTGAGAATCAGGCTGAAAGAGTGTTTTTCCCCCCACTTTTCCTTTTCATCATTTGCTTTGCTTGAGTTGAGCAAAAACAAGTTGAGAATGGGTGCTGGCAATGAAGGAGTATGTTTGGAACCAGTTGATTGAACAGAGCCTGAAGATGAAGAGGATTCCTGAGCCGAATGGAGAATTCTCCTGGCAAAGCTAGCCTTGTGTCTAACATTGTGTTTCTCCGGACAGACATGAGTTTACTAAGGGCTGATTCCAAAGCCAATTCTAGTGTGGTTGTGTCCACACTGCATGGCCTGAAAAGACTGTTTACACAGGCCACTGCAGGATTTGGCATTTCCCTCGCAGTCATTGTGGTATGTCACCTTTTCCATTTTAAACCCTGCTTGTTTACTTATTTTGCCTCCACAATAGCTGCACTTCTTCTACCCACACAGTACTGTCAGATCATGACCTTAGTGCCTGTTTTTCCATCGTCCCTGTGGAAGAAGTGAGGAGAAATCTCATCCTTGTTTATATTTCTTTTTCTCAGTCTTCTTCACCTCCTCTCTAGATTTCCAGGCAGGTGTTCTTGCTGTTAGACAGTATATATCAGTGCCAATAGAAAGCATGGCCCCTTGGGAAATGTCAAATACCTGTTGTCATTCCCTGTCACACATTCTCATCTGATCGATGGTACTCTGCTCCCGTCTGGGCTCAGTCACTCTAGCAGGGCTAGCAGGACAGCAGTCATCTTCAGGGCAAAACATATAGACTATTAAACTGCTCTGATAAAAGCCGTTTAGAAAGATTATTAATATTGCGCATTTCCAGGAACGCCATTATAATCCAAAACACTTGCCAAATTGAGCAAATGACTCCTCACAGTCTTTTAATGGTCTGTTCTGTGTGTTGACTCTGACTCACTCTGTAAATGGGAGACATTCCCAGCCTACAGTATCCTCATGTTGCTTCAGGTGCACGGAAGTGAGTGACTATTGAGTTTTTATATTAACATCCTTGTTTCAGAATTGCACACTTTGCCTTTAAGTCAACAAATATGTTGCTGAGAATGTTTGAACAGTGCTTTGATATTTTGAGTAAGCCAAACTGAACACCATAAACAAAGACCCTCTTTAAATCACTGCCCACACCTGCTCTTCATGGTAAGTTTCTCTTCCCCCTGCAAGAGGCTTCATTGGAAGTCTACAGTGCACCCGATTGAGCAAGCCTTTCAGTTCTCTAAGAAGTGTAACAGATTTGCACCAGTGCAAAGCGACAACCTTTGACATGACAGGAAACTCAGGATAAGAAATGCAACTCAGCCAAAGGACGCCTTTGAACACCCAATTGATGCCACAGAAGAGCGTCATTTCCCTTGACACTTTTGTGCTTTGAATGCCTCCCTTGTGTCAGTTTTGCAGTGGCGGAAAAAGACTAAAAGCCGTAAAAGCAAGTCAGTATGAAAAAACGCTGAATTATCATGACATCATTTCCTCGTCGCCTGCGTCGGTTGCCGCGCATAGTAGGGGACGTGATGTCGCACACACTAAGAGAAATGAAAGCCTGAGAGAGCCTCCTAATGCCCCTCTGAGTTTCCCTGAGTTGCCCCAGCGCTCCCCAATCACCCACATGAGCAGTAAAGCACACTTTTATAGCCTGATCCTGAAATTGTAACAGACAGGCTCATACTGTAGCTTCATGTGGAGATGGACTGCGGGTGTGTTGGACGGGTGGAACGACACACCCGTCCAACACACGGGTGTGTCGTAAACGTGTCATTGCACTGAAACAAGACACTTACCTGTAGTAAAGCCATTTGCAACCTTTGACTCCGCAGAGGGAGAGCCGACGCATACATATCTTAACCTTCAGGACCATCTGATCAAAGAACCAATTGCCAGAAGATCAGAGACGCGCAGCAAGCCCCCAACCACAACAGTACATCACAAACCAAGCTGAAAATCAGCTCAGATCACACTACTTGTTTTTCTTCTCTCTCTTTTTTTTCTTGACCTGACCTTGTGCTGTTAGTTTTGTAACATGAGTCATTCAAGTGCGCGTTGGTGATAGATTTAACAAAAGGGACACGCTAAGAGCCAGTGAATCACCTCTTTTCTGGTGCAGCTGCTTAACACTCCCTACCTCCAGGGCCAGGCATTTATATGTCTTCATTCTTTTTGCTGCGCAGAGAAGCAATCGTACACATAATTGCTTTGGGTGCCACAGATGCGATTTAAAACCATCAAACACATCCATTGCCGCTCCTTTCCAAAGTCGATGCATGTGGAGGCGTTTCTAGTGAGTCCTTTTTCCCTTCTTTTCTTTGGAAACTGTTTTTTTTTTCATCCATCAGATGCTTTGATTTTTACTGTATGAGGCTTATAAGAGCACAGACCTTGGAGTTTTAGCAAAGTATTACTTTTTGTAAGGAGGAAGCTGCAGTGAAGCCCAGAGAGGGTACACTGCTAATAATCTTGCCACACAAGTCAATGACACGCTCAAAGATCTTTGGCATACCTGACAGGTAGCACTAATAATTGGATCTTTCTAAAATCCATAACATCAATGGAAATCATCAATAAGGATGTTTGTTGTCAATCTTTGCAAGTTGAACATAGAAACTGTGTATTACTTTGCATGAACATTTACTGTAAAGCAGAATTCATTTAATCCTGTCCGGTTCATGCATTTTGAGCAGAGCTTTGGTTGTCTGTTCATCATATGTTCATCATATGGTCATTTCTAGATTCCTTCACAGATGCAGGAGCCTAGAGAGCACAGATCGCTTAATTATCGCTTCATCATCACACCGTCGTCCTCAGTTCGACAGGAATGTCGGCTTTGTTTGTGAAGGGGCTGGGTTGCCATGGTTGTTTTATTGGCAGGATACTTGGGCGAGGCTGTGGTTTCATCACTCCTGTTTGATGCACCCTGGGGAAGTAGGCATTGATTTTTATTGCTTGTCTCAAACCCGTCTGAATAAACTTGACACCCCCCTACCCCACCCATTCTACGCCCCCCCCCCCCCCTTCCTCACGCCCACAATCACCCCGGTCAATAATTCTAATTTAATTAGGCACATGTCAAGCAACAAAACATTTTCTGTTTCAATTCCCACTATTCAAGCGCTGTGTGCTGGATGGACACATGTAGTTGTTGAGCTGCAGGAGGTGCTTTGCCTTGCCTGAGCTCGCCGTGGTATCAGTCTGTCAGGCTGAATAGCATTTATCCTTGCATGGAAGAAATGGATGTGAAGGGAAAGGCTTTTCAAATGAACCCAACAGAGAATGGGCCTTGGCCCTGGGTTAAACTAAGCAACTGAACCAATGTTCAGCAGGTCGTTGATTTAGCCCTTTGCATCCCAGTCCAGTGGCTTGAGAGCTGGTTCTTAGAAAAGAAATGTGTAGCACACATTGGGAAACACACTTGGGAAACATTTCCATTTTACACTAACATTCATACATTTAGCAGACACTTTTATCCAAGGTGACTTACAGCAAGAGCATTCTGCAACAGCTGCAGTGCAGAAGAGACCTTAGCTAGGAATTACTACTGCATCTGTCAATGGTATTACTAGAGGATAAGAGTGCCAACATTATAAGTACTAGTCAAAGCGAGAAAGGAGGAGAAAGTGATAGAAGATGGAGGTAGAGGAGGGAAAAAGTGGAAGTGCATGCTAAGTGCGTGTTAAACTAAACACACAGTGTTCAAGCGTGTTTTGGTGAGCAGTTGGAGAGTTCGAGCCAGCATAAGCTCGAAAATGCAAGGCCACACACCCCCTGTCTCCTTGGTGACGGCTGCAATGTATGGGTGGCGGGAGATGACAGGTAATTTGCTGCTGACCATTTGACGCAGTGACAGTGTTGTGATAGAACAGCGTCTTAGAGCACCTTAGCGACATAAATTAATCTTCCTTATTGCACACTTACTCACTTCAGAAGTGCTAGGACAACCTGCTAGGGGTGTGTGTGTGTGTGTGTCTGTGTGTGTGTGTGTGTGTGTGTGTGTGTGTACCACTGAAAAATATGTGTTTCTGTGTGTATTTAATATACTCATCTTAAATTGTGTGTGTGTGTCTGTGCATGTATGTTTGTGTTTGATAATGTGCAAACACACACACACACACACACACACACACACGCACACAAGTGTTTACCCACACACCACAGATGCAGTCGCACAATGACTCACCTTGAGTCATTAATTATAGTGTCATTCTTCTCCTAGTTCTAAACAAATAACCAACCTTTTTTTTCACAAGCTTGTTCTGTCTTGTTGAATCTTTGTTTCG
>NW_027468663.1:12885413-12947913 GCF_046254945.1 Alosa pseudoharengus | reverse complement strand
AATGAATTAAACTTTTATTTCCGACTTTATCTTCATCATCGTTAAGCGTACTCGACTGAGACAAGCGCTCGTGGTGGACCATCGTGGGCACGCTATTGTCTGGAGGCGGGCCGGAGAGTCAGGGATTTTCCCAGGTCAGTTATGGATGATGACTGGGCTAACCTTCAGTGTTTAGTTTAGGGTTGCATTTTTTTTTTTTTACATTGAGCCTATATTTGCTCAGTAGTTCCAATAGTGTGATAGGCCAAGCCTCAGAGAAACGTATTGATCGATAAAGTTTCTGTTGATATTACTGTCCAACCAGTTAAAAACTCCAACCCACTTAAACCACACACATATCTTTTGGGTATGTCTCAAAGAGTGGGAATGCTGCATCTCAAAGAGTGGGAATGCTGTATCTCGGAGTGCATTTAGAGCGCTTTTGTTAGTGGGAATGTTGTATCTCGGAGTGCATTTAGAGAGCTTTTGTTAGTGGGAATGTTGTATCTCGGAGTGCATTTAGAGCGCTTTTGTTAGTGGGAATGCTGCATCTCAGAGTGCATTTAGAGCGCTTTTGTTAGTTTGTTTGTTGTTGCTGTTGCACTAGTTTAGCTTAACCATTAGAAGCAGCAGCGCGCCAGTGAGCCCTAGCTACAAAGGGAATGTTTATGATGTGCTAATTTCATGTGATGACTCCCCACAGTCATTTTTATTCCTCCGATGAGAAAATAACCCAGGGCGAAAAACAGGCTCGCAAAAGTCCTCCTCAGCAGCAGCAGCAGTGGTAGTGGTGGTACGGGTGGTGAGAGGGGAGAGAGAGAGAGCAAGAGAGAGAGAGAGAGAGATAGAGAGAGGCTCCATCAGCCTCCTCTCAAGACATCACATAGGGGGAGAGACATGCATGAAGCACACTCTGAAAAAGCACGCTACTGAAAAATGGTAATGGAAAAATGGCTCTTAGTAGGTCTAAATGTTGTTGTTGCAGAATGTTTTTTTTTTCTTTTATTGCCTTTTTTCTCTTAAAGTAATGTTTTGTGGGATCTTTGTAGCTCATACCTCTTGTTGGTCATTAGCCTTGGCATTTCATGGCTTTTTTTTTAACAAAAAGTGGAGGATTTAATGGGCTGCAGGGCTGAGTGTTACCCTATAGGAGGGATGAGTAATTAAGACAGTCTCTAGGTAATTGGATGAGGAGGGTGTGAGAGTGTGGGGCAAACTGGGACAACCCAAACCCCCATCCAACAACTTCAGAGAGAGAGAGATAAGAGAGAGAGAAAAAGAGAGAGAGAGATGGCCACAGTTCAGCCAGAAAGACTCGGAAACCAACGATATGCATAAGAATTAATTATTTAATCCATAGAAAGATTTACAGACATGACAGTTGGCAATATGCAAAGTCTTTGTCGTAGGCCCCTCTCTAAAGGAAAAGTTAATTGACATGCTGAACAACTATGCTCAGATTTTTGTGGGATATTTCCTCCTCAACTACACCTATCTTAGTGAATAACAGAACATCTGTTTTTCACATGAAGATGCCGTGTCGTCTGTATCTTTTGTTTACCTACAGTATGCTCTGAAGAATTTAAACTCACATTTACTACAACAGAGTGCCTTAGTTTTTTTATCCTTGGTGTCAACAGCCACTGCCAGGATTCTGTGACCTTCATGAACTGTACCCCCATTACTTAAGAGCACCTGTTGTTGGATAAGCCAGTGGAGCCTAGTATAAACTTTCCCCTGCTATAGACTTTGTTATTCACATCTTTGATTTCTATTCCACTTAGTCAGTGAAAACATTGGACCTGTCTCACTAGAACAACCTTTTGCCAGAACCGAGGACTACAGTCCTACAGTAAGATTATGACAGCACTAAAATGGGTCAGCCTGGACAGTTTTGTTGCTCCAGTGCCTGTCAAATCAACCTCCTGCTGCTGGATAAGAGCATTTGGATAAAAGCAGGAGCAGGTCTCTCTGGAGCAGCACTTGGCTTTGAGCGATCCAGACGTCACCAGGCGGCGGACTCTGGCGCGGACTCGGCCCAGGCGTGGCCAGGCGACGGCGGGACAGGTGTTGGCGGGAGTGCTGTGCTGTTACGTGAGGAGCCGGCCCCTGGCCTCGCCACGCTGGTGCCGCAGGGAGTGCAGCGTGACGCAGTCCACAATTGAATTTCCTTGTTCCTCGTGTCAGGCCTATGAGCAGCCCCAAACACTGATTGACACTAAAAGGTTTGAGTCATATCTGGGGTCCAAACAGACAACGTCATATCCACAGATATTATAAGCACGCACATGGACACACTCACTCACTCGCTTACACACACACACACACACACACACACACTCACCACTTAACACAGTGAACACAAACTCACACTACCAAACCTGGTGGAGTCACACACACACAAGCACACACACTATATACCTCATATGCAAACAATACCAACACACAAACACACACACGCTACACACACCACAGCACTTACCCTAGTGGACACACACACACAGCTAGCTACCCCAGTGGACCGATCAGTCTCACTCTCAGACAGAGTGTCAGAGCTTTGGCCCGGCTCTACCCCCCAGCCCCCCAACACCCACCCCCCATCTGGCTGCGTGTCCACGAGGCCGGCATGTGATCTCCAGCTGCTCTCCTGCTCTCTGTTCTCTCCTGCCCACTACCACCGCCGCCACTACCACCACCGCCGCCACCACCACCACTGCTTCTGCATCTGCTGCCACATCCTCCACGGCTGCTCTCTGCTTTGCATGACAAGTCAGCCAGAGACGCACGCCACCAATTCCCACTCACTCTACCCCAGAACAGGACAGAACAGGACCCACTTCTGCTGTCAGCACAGAAACAAAGAGAGGGAGGGAGGGAGGGAGGGAAGGAGGGAGATAAACCGAGAGAGGAGAGGAGAGAACAGAAAGAGGGAATGGAAAAAGAAGAGAGAGAGAGAGAGAGTGCCTGAGAACAGACGAACAACATTAGCAGTGGCATGTTTATCCATTATGGCTAAATGCGAGAAGTAGTTTACCTTTTGACTCCCAGGGTGCTTTGCAGACGAGGGTCGGGCAGATTTACTGAATCCGCTGCTGGGGCCTTTAACACAGTCGACCAACTTCATTAAAGCCCAGAATACCTCAGGTCTCCCCTCTGCTCCCTGTGCCTCTCCCTATTTCTGATTCTTTCCCCCATTTCCCTCATCTCTCTCTCTCCCTCCCCTCTCTCTCTCTCTCTCTCTCTCTCTCTCTCTCTCTCTCTCCCCATCTCTTCTCCTACTCTCTCCTCTACCCCCCTCTCCCTCTGCTCTTCTGTTGTGCACCTCATCTCCTCTGAAGGGACTTTGGTTCTGGACAATGGTGACTCCCAAACAATATGCATGTTAGTTCCTGACAATGCACAATATGCAAGCAATATATAGACTATATGAGCAGCAATGCAATCAATCATGACAACAGGCATCAGTTATGGGAATGAAGTAGTCATGTATATGGGTGTTATTACTGGGGAACTGATCATTAGGATGATGCCATGAGTTTGGATGCTGCTTCTGTGCTTGATAGATTTAGTGTCCTGCACAGTATTCTGTTGTGCATGGTCTCTCTCTCCCTCTCTCTCTCTCTCTCTCTCTCTCTCTCTCTCTCTCTCTCTCTCTCTCTCTCTCTGTCTCTCTCTCCCTCCTGTCATCCTCATTGCCCTCTTTGTGGACCGTAGTCATGTGCAGTGCAGCAGAATCATTCCCGTGTTAAGTCTGCAATGTGATACGCAGGCAGAATGGCACGAGAGCAGTGAGATCAGCTCTCTCTCCCTTCTCTCTCTCTCTCTTCTCTCTCTCCCTTCTCTCTCTCTCCCTCTCTCTATTTCCCTCTCTGTAATCTGTTACCCAAACCGACATAATCCTCTCTTGCATCACTTGGTTGAGTGTGTGTGTGTGTGTGTGTGTGTGGGGGGGGGGGGGGGTTGAGGGGGGTTATGTTGCCCTCCACCCGCCCCCAGAAGAGAAGATTAATGTGCTTTATCAGTGGCTTAATGAAGTTGCCTTCCAGTACAGGGGAGAGGCGGTGGAAGGTCAAGCTCCGTTTAAACAGGGCCAGCGTCGTCAGGGTCAGAAACACAATCACAGAAGCACTGGTCGGACTCCTACAGACACTCAGTATGTTTTTTCTACAGTAGGCTTTGTGTGTGTGTGTGTGTGTGTGTGTGTGTGTGTATACCTGCGTGTATTTGTCAGTGTGTGCGTGTAGTCCCTTTTGGGGGGGGGGGGGGGGGGTTAGGGAAGAAACCTGTAAGTGAAAATGTAAGAGCTATTGATTTGTGGATTAGCACCCTGGTGCATTGGATAGAGTTTGCCTCACTGTGCTTGTATTTTACAGCCCATTGACAGGACAATGAGGCGCACCAAGCAGCCTCCTCCACACCCATCCTGACATCACACTATACAGCACCTGAGCCCAGGGTGTGTGTGTGTGTGTGTGTGTGTGTGTGTGTGTGTGTGTGTGTGTGTGTGTGTGTGTGCAGTTTGTGTGCATGCAGGCATCAGTGTCCATGTGGGTATGTGTGTGTATGTTTTTATGAGTATTTGCACAGACATAATTTTGAATGTGTTGCTAAACTTTCGTGTGTGTGTGTGTGTGTGTGTGTGTTTTGTGTATATGTGTGTGAGTCCTACTCTTAAATGGCGGAGTCAGCATCTGTGCTTTGAGGCAGGGCATCTCTGTTTACTGCTGCCCCCCACCACACACACACACACTCACGACACCACCTCTTTCATCATGTGGGGCTGCTCTGCCCGGCAGATCTCCCTCCGCTCCGCCAAAGTGCTTTGAAAATCCCCGTACACTTTGTCTTATGTATCAATTAACCGCAGCACTACTACCCTATGTCACAACATGTCAGTCTGTCGGTAGAACACAGTAATTATGGGCCATTTAAAATCACAAAAAACAGGCAGAGAATCGTTCTCTTCCCCAAATGATCAAATGGTTTTCATCAAGGGCAATGACTGCATGCTGCAACTTCTCTCTCTCTCTTTCTCTTTCTCTCACTCTTTCATTCACTCTCTCTTTCTCTCTCTATCTCTCTCTCTCTCTTTCCCTCTCTCTTTCCGAGCCGCACCTCATCCTCCAGGATGCCGGCGAGCGTTTCATCCTCCCCGGAACTCAGGGTGTTTTTCAGCACTTTACCTTTGATGGACGTGCTCTCTGAACTCCCTGGTTGAAGACATCAACCAGCAAGGTTTTCATGGTAATATGGTTTAAGGCTAAATGTAATAACTTTCTTTGCCAGCCTTTTTTTGTCCTTGTATATGTTCTTACATGTGCACACACTCACACAGGCACACACAGACACACGCACATGCACGCAAATGTATATATGCGGTGCATACACTTGTGTACAGACTCACATGTACATGTGCCTATGATTGTGATGATTAATTCATCTAAAAATGTTAA
Organism: Alosa pseudoharengus; assembly: GCF_046254945.1. NCBI lineage: Eukaryota > Metazoa > Chordata > Actinopteri > Clupeiformes > Clupeidae > Alosa > Alosa pseudoharengus. The sequence goes on along the minus strand of NW_027468663.1, from coordinate 12,942,481 downwards.
ATGTGTTAAAATAGAATAAACACATATAGTATGTGTTGAATCAGAAAATCTGTTAAAACAGATTATTCCACTGCTTGGTTGAATTTCCCATTGTCCTACGTAATTAAGAACGACCATTAACCGTATGTTATTTGCACACCTATGAAGTAGATCTATTTTTTTGGCCGTATCACACTTGTATATTAATTCGCCGAACTCATTGTAAAGTTTAAATGAGCCGTCACGTTGCATCCAAGCTGTAAAATGCAGACGTTCAGAACATAGCAACATTGTAGCATATGACGGAGGTGGCTTTTAGCTACAGTAGATGGATGACAGCAGGCTAAGTAAAATAGCAATATTTCAAAGCTAAAGTTCATCAGAATCTTGGGATACGCCCGCTTGACAACGGGAGAGATAAAACTAACGATTGGCCTTTGGCCGTAGCAACCATCCATTTAGAACTAGTAACGCAGTTTGTCCTGCAAGTTGAGAAATTAGTTGATATGTGTCGGAAGAAAGTAGTTCTACAAATAAGACAGTTTTAGCGATTAAAACGTTTAAATTGTAACAGGAAATGAACACAACGCAAGTGGCAACAGTGGAATAAGCGGGATAATAGACTCCACGGTGGTCTGTTCACAGAAATGAATGCACTTACGCTTCGCGTCGGGGCCGTTTTACAACCTCGACCGTGCATTAACTTCTGTGAACAGACCACCGTGTCGTCCATAATCCCTTACATAAATAGCTACAGATATAATGGTCTACTTGTAGTCGGTGAATAAATAAATCAAATAAATGGTTGAAAAATGTCAAGCACAAGACCCCGACCCATGTCATTTCCAGTTCCGCCCCATTTCTCTCTACCACTAGTTTCCTATTTCATCTCTTTGCTGTCCTATCTGAATAAAGGCTTAAAAGCCCCCAAAAATGTTATTGTGTGCCTAGTCTGGCAGAATTGTGCATCATCAGGCCCACCATGTGACACCTGTGATGTGGCCTGATTGAGACATAGTGTAGAGCCATTTTCAGTTCCCTGTGTTGTTCCCTGCTGTGCTACCACTAGTGATGCGTGCAGATGAAACAGGAGTAGAAGTTTGTTCCAGTCTGTCCACTGACCATTTATTGTCATACGATTTAGGACATTACAGATAACTTCAAGCAACATAAAATGAATAATTAAAGTAAGACAATCTTGTATACAGTAGTAGACCCAGCTCTTCAGAGAGTAGGCTACTTCCTCTCTGAGCACTAGCAACAACTGGACATGCTAATTGTAGCACTTACCACTAGACTGTCCCCCTTCTAGAACAGTCACTTGATTCTATGGAAGTAGTATTTATTGCTGCACTAACATTGCTGCACTAACATGTCACACTGTACCTTGACTGTTTACCTCTTTTTAAGTGGATTTGGATAAAAGTGTCTGCTATGACTAAATGTCCTCTTGGGCACCAACTTCAGGCGGGGTAGACAGACACGTGGCCAAATAGAATCACTCACTCATTCACATACACATTACTCACAAAGAAGAAACCATCATCAAGTCAAACATCCATTTGGTTCTCACACGTACCTTCAGTGTGAGAGATGAGTCCCTTTTAGAGGGCAGTCTAGACAAGCAGTGCCAGGGAGACCTTCAAATGCTAATAACCAAGGAGTGGGAGGTGTGTGTGTGTGTGTGTGTGTGTGTGTGTGTGTGTGTGTGTGTGTGTATATAAGTTGGGGTGTTGGGGGCCCTTGAAGTACTCATTAGACATGCAGGGTGTTAGGCACCCAGATCCTTTACATGCAACCCTACCAGGCTCAAGGTCACACCACCACCTGTGTGTGTGTGTGTGTTTGTGTGTGTGTGTGTGTGTGTGTGTGTGTGTGTGTGTGTGTGTGTGTGTGTGTGTATGTGTAGTGTTCACTCATGAGCATTCATGGAGGCAATATGTGTGTGTGTTTCAGTAAGAAAGGGTAAGGAAATGCACTTCACCCCTGGGGGAATTGCAATTCGCCAGCTCCCATTTAATTATTTGCCGGTACTGCATTAGAGCGAGGGGGAAAAGAAACTGAATCCCTTCCCCTTAATGTGTTTTAGAGGGACCGCTGATGAATGTCGAGCGAAATGCCTACTGACCGGGCTTACGTTTGAAATGTGCCTATTCAGTATTCCTGGTGGGCCAAACGGCTGACTGCGGGGATGTTGGCACGGCCGTCCGCTCCGGATCCACTATGAGTTTGCACGCTTGATTGGCATGCAGACTGACAAATGAAGTCATCTTTCCCTATGATTAGCCCTCTGCCCCTCCCTCGCTCCATCCCTCCTCTCCTCTCCTCTCTTTTGCTTTGCTCTCTTCTTGTCTGCTTTTCACTGCTCAAAGATGTGCAGTGTCTCAATCTTCGCTCGCTGTGTCTGTGCTTGCCAAGCATAATGATTCGCCTCTTTGGAGAGGGCTAAAATGTGTCTGTGTGTGTGTGTGTGTGTGTGTGTGTGTGTGTACTTGTCTTTGTGTGTCTGTGTGTGTGTGTGTGTGTGTGGATACCTGTGTGTATTTGTCTGTGTGTGTGTGTGTGTGTATCTGTGTGGATACCTGTGTGTGTGTGTGTGTGTGTGTGTGTGTGTGTGTGTGTGTCGTCCCTTGGCCTTGTCCTCCCTCCACCAGGACAGCCATCCTCATGAAACAATGATCCACCATGACATCAGCCATTCAGAATGGTCTTACAGCCGTTAAATGAGGGTTCGCCGTTGTTTGATTAGCGTGACAGTGTGAGTGGAAATTAAACCGAGACCTGCAGAAGAAATCTACACCGCAAAGAATCCTCTTCATTTCATGGTCAACATTATCTAACTGTTTCCACACTGCACACCGATACCCACATTACTTCTTTATAGTCAGAAGCCAAGAAGGAGTCCATCCTTAAAGATATGCTCATTTGCTGTAACCCAACAGATTTTTTTTTTGTTTGTTTTTGTCCTACATGTAGGTGGGGAGGTAAGGTAGGTTGTCATTAAAGCAAGAGTGAAAACAACAGAACTTCTGATTAAATGGTAGGTTAAGTTAATTAAACACAGCATCATTCATATCTCAAACAGTAGCTCAGCTTTAGCGATTTATGCATGCGGAAAGGCTAATAAAACACCTTGCGTATCGTTTAGCATGAAGGTCATTTTAGCATGGCAGTTCACCTTCACGTCACCTGACCTCACATCTCTGCCTTGCAAGCTTACTGGCCCGTAGTTCTCGATAACAGGGAGGCCCTTTTGCATGCCAGTGTAGGCAAGAAAGAGATGCAATCAGTCTTGAATATCATGAAAGAGAGAACCTAGAGCATAGTTTCCCAACCTTGGGGTCGGAGCCCTATGTGTGGTCGCCTGAAATTCAAAAGAGGTCGGCTGAGATACTGTGTATCTTGAAATTGACCACTACATTACATAAGAATATACATTGAATAAAAACAAATATTAAAAACCACCCGCATGAGATCTTTGATTGATGTAATCATGCTTGAAAATCAAAGTACCGCTCTCGACTGGATGTTACAGCAGAGATGAGATGGGCGCTCTCACAGCATGCTGTGAATGTTTGGGGTTGCCAACGCTTTGTAACATCAAAAAAGGGTCACCTGCCAAAAAAGGTTGGGAACCCCTGGCCTAGAGGCATACGTATGGACAGGAGCACTCACCAAGCCACCACTTGTCCAAAATTATGTCTTGCTTTGTGCAGTAAAACAAATAACCAACCTACCAACTCTATTTTCTTTTTTTTTTCGATTTGGATGCTACTGAAAACAAATATATTTCTAAGAATTACCTAAAAACTGACCAACTCAGACCAAACTGAATGCAGTAAGGAGGCTACCGTGGAGCAATGACTGGTGGCAACTTCAGTGTGCCTTTTGTGTTTCTCTGGAACACAGCAACGCCTCACCCACATACACACATGCACATAAATGTCCACACACATGCACACATACTGTACAGTTAAGTCAGGACCACTTTCATCTAGAAAAACAGCCATTTATTGCAACATGAAGGAGTATGCTCCTCACAATTATTTTACTTTGGAGCGAGCTAAGTAAGCAAAGGGAACGGCAGGGGGACCTCCAAAGAACCTTCTTCTTTCTAATGGCAACTGTGGTTTGTGTTACTGAATCAGCTGAATGTCTGCTGATGGTTGAAAGTGCGCTGACTTCCTGTGTCCTGTCTGAACTAACGCTTATTCTTATATGTGTACACAGAGTCACTCATGCAAACACTTGCTGGTGTTCTGTCTATAATGGAGTGGAATGAAAAATGTCCAAGTGTCTCCAAACTTTTGGCACACACACACACACACACACACACACACACACACACACACACACACACACACACACACTCACTCATTGAAGCAGAGACGTACTGGTGTGCTGTATCCATTTGTCTTCACACTGCTGCCTCTGGTCATGGCCTTGGCATGGTTGCTGAGTTTCTCTCTGTGCAGTGGAGCTTGGCCTCTGTGTTGTCTTGCACAGAGAACCACACACACACACACACACACACACACACACACACACACGTCACCCACATGTACAGACATGTGCCCTGTCACATACATAATCACAATACAAGCAACCACACACACACCCACCAATACAAGTGGCTGTAATAGTCCCTCTCTGTCCCCCTCCTCTGGTCTCTGAGGCCGGCTGTTAGGGCCGGAGTCGTTCCCGCGCCCACAGTGTCTGTGCCCGGGACATGGAAAAGCTGCAGAGTGTCTTTGTGGCCATGACATCATGTAGAGAGCACCCCAACAACCCCCCCCCCCCCCCCATCCCACCCTCCCTCAGTTCCCAGCACATGGTCTGCTGAAGCCATTCACAGAGAGAGAGAGAGAGAGAGAGAGAGGGCTCTTTAAGCAGAACCTTGAGATACTGCTGACGGAGATCAGTCACTGCGCTGAATGGGCACCAGTCAGTGGCTAATCATGCCCTGACCACAGGAATGCACGCTCTCTGCGTCTGGACCAGCCCAGAAAGGCTTGTTTTTCTTGGTGCCTTTGGGCTCCAGCTCGCCTCATCTCTGTTTGTGAGGTGTGGTGCATGGTGTTTTAGTGAGGACTGAGCGCTACGGTCTGTCAGTGGCGTCTGTCCGTTTGGTTCACTTAGAGACCCAGACTGTCACAGTGTGTGGGTATGTGGTTGTGCATGTGTGTGTGTGTGTCCTTGAGACGCTGACACCGACAGAAGCACATAATACATCTCGACAGTGCGGCCCAAATGTGGCCATGCTGGCATCTGTTGCCATGGGACTATGTGGTGATCACATGGCTGCCACGGTGACCATCATTTTCCTCCATATCTTCTCAAACGGCCAGAGCTTCCATCCATGTAGACATCTGTCGCCCCTGCAGCATGGAAAACCTTTGGCCTAAACACAAGGCGTGTAAATGTTTTCTTTTGTTTGTTTGTTTTAATCAGCCACCTGAATGTTGCTACTTAGCACACAGCTGGAGGTGATGAAAGTTACCAAGCAGTTTAGTGTATGGGTTGGGACTGAGGAATAAATTAAAAATGTCTTTGTGACTTTCTGATTCTGGAATTTTCCACCCACCGGCAGCTGGGTTGTCTAGCCAACAAGAATGTGGATGCCTGGGCCTGGACAGATGCAGAGACAGGAAGGTATTTAAGGGGGTGAAGAGGGGGAGAGGAAGATGGAGAGAGAACGTTGGGTAGAGAAATGGTCAAGAAGAGAGAGAGGTGGGGAAAGAGAGAGAGAGAGAGAGGGGAGTGTCAGCGGGGAGTGAGCGAGCGAGCGGGTTCCAGCCCTGATGAGGCCATCAGTCAGAACCCTCATTAGCAGCCCAGCAGCCCAGCTAGAGACCGGCGCGCCAGATGGCTCCTGGGCCTGGAGATGGACCCCGCTAGCCACACTCAAATATTGTTCCTTCCTTGCTTAGGGGTAGAAATGGGGGTAAAGCGCTCTTCTTGTTTAGTCGTAATGGCCATCTAGTGGGTGTCCTCATTGCAGAAGCCTTTTTGCCGTTTTTGTTTTTTGCTCATAAATGCAGCAGACTCTTTCTCTTCTTTCATCGGCCTCACGCCAGGCCACTTAGGGCTCCCCACATGGGCCCACCTCACCCTACCACCAGCTGTGGCCTGCTCTCTCTCTCTCTCTCTTACTCTCTCTCTCTTGCTCTCTTATTCTCTCTCTCTCATGCTGTCCTCCTCTTGCTCTTTCTTCATTTGTCTTTCTTTCTATTTTTCTCTTTTCTTTCTCTCTCTCTTTCTCTCTCTCTCTCTCTCTCTTGTTGGTTTGTGCATTTCTGCCATTTTTTTCTCTAAGTATTTTGCACATAATGACTACTTTTCCGTGCACACCATATTCCGGTTTTATTCAGAATAATGACAGTATTTTGATCGTCAGTGAGTCATGTAAACGCCTTATTCCAGCTGCCATAACCCGATTAAGCTCATATTCCGTTTACTAAAAACCCTGGCACATACCTCTTTGAACCGGAATACTGTGGCTTGTAAACACATTAGTCGGAAAATGCCCCTTCCGGAATGTTAAATTCCGTCTGCGCATGTTCATGCAGGGAAGTTTGGTAGCTTGGTTTGATGCTCTGACACTTGGCAAATGTAGAAGTGTGGAAGAAAGTTTTACTAGTGAAGATGAAGTCAATTTATGTATTAAAACCTGAAAGTTTAAATGTCATGGTGGAATTTATCAATAGGTGAAAGCATCGTAATGCTCAAATTTGCAGGTTTTGCTCGCACTGCTGACAGATGAAGAATCGGTGGAAACCCCTCAAAGCAGCCTATTGTAAGGATAAAATGCAAAACAATAGCGACTCCAATCTTCAATCAAAATTCACCTATCTTGTGGTCATGAATGAAATTCAGGGAAAGAGACCATTGATACGTCATGACGCAGATACTACTTCTACTGTACACTGCTTGCTTTACTCAGAATATGCCGATATATCTAAATATCTTATTCTGAATGTACATCAGGTTTATTAGCCAAGGTCAGGCCAGGTTTATACATGCATATATATATTATATATTGCCATAACCAGAATATGGTCCTTATTCAGAATATGGTGTGCATGGAAATGTAGTCATTGATTGAAGGATTTGTCGGTTCTCTGTACACTCTGTACATCTTTCTCTGTCTCTCTCAGAATGACTCTATGCTGGTTTCGAGCGTGGGGCAACAGAGTAACAGCAGCACACACACACACACACACCACGCTCCGCCAGCCCACATCAAAGCACTGTCTCGTCACAGCCGCCATCGATTACAGAGCCTGCTTATGTGTCTGCTACATCCGACATCCGCCCGCCATCTTACCTCCCACAGCGTCTTCCTCTGCAGCCTGGGCCAGCCGCCACTTTGCAGACGAAGCCGACTGTCAAGTCAAGTCCATTTAGAGTAATATAGCGCATTTAACATAAGAGTGCTAAAGCGCCTAACAAATTGAGCTGAAGATTTAAACTGGCACAGTACGGTGCATCGGAATCAAAGGCATAAAGACCATGTAATAGTAGAACTGAAAGCAAACAATCACACAATCAAAAAGGTTAAAAAAATAGACTGAGAGAGAGAGAGAGATAGAGGGGGAGGAACACCTGATGTGCGCCTCACTTTTTCTTTTTTCTTTTTCTGAGTTCACCCACATCACACCATCAGTCTGGTAAACCATGCCAAACCACCAGAACCAAGCCACCGCGACTGATTGGGAAGCAATAAGGTGTCTGTGTGAGAGAAGAGCTGTGGAGAAACAAGACATTTCCTGTTGTGATGTGGAGTATTTATAGCGTATCACTGAAAAACTGTGTACTGATCAAAAGCAGACCCATGGTGTTGGAGAAGGACTCTTTTCAACTGGCTGTATATGACCACACATGACCACACATCCATAAATGACACGTGCCTACATATGCACAATCATATCTAACAGTTCTAAGATAAGTAAGGCTTGCATCATCCATAGATTTTGATGTGGGTGCATATACTTCAGTACATAAATACATATACATAGCAAACAGTTATCACTGTGGATATTGTAATACGTATGGTGCATTGTTCATTGCCACTCAGAGTGCACAATGCATACAGCGTGTTGTTTATTTGTTTTCGGTGTGGTTTGTCCATTTGTCTGTGTGCAAGATTGCGCTTCATTTACTGGCTAGATTTCCATGAAACTTGGTGGAAAGGTGTAGCATGGTCCAAGGACAATCCCACATTTATTTATAGTGATTTAGTTTCACTTTTGCTACTGTTGTGCCATATGACATTCACACCTAGTTTGCCTGCCAGTGTTCAAAGCAAAGAAATGCATTTCTTTACAGATGGTCTTACCCAAAACAGTTCATGAAATAGCACATACTGTAGGTGTTCTCATTACATGGACTTAATGAATTAATGCAGCTATGTATCATTTCTTTTATCAAACTGATCACTAAATGTGATGTATATCTTATGATTATTATTGGATAGTGCTTATGTCAACATAGAAAATACACACTGATATTTTGGGTTTGACTTACATAGAGCAGAGCTACCTGGCCAAAGTGGAGGTCTGCACCCTCCTTGCCCCTGTAGTTGGTAGTAATGCTGCATTCCAATTGTCCGCCCGAGTCGATTGCCAAGTTGTTTTCCCGAGCTACTAACAGGAAGTTGTAAATGGAACTCGAATTTCCAAGATGGCTGCAATCATTAACAGTAAAGTAGAGATATGATAGACATACACTGTTTATTAGCAGTTCTGTCATTAAATCAGTCGTAGAAACAATTGTGTCCAACCTCTATCTGTCGGTATGTTGCTATGACGTTTGTTTGTGTAAAATACTGTGTAATGCTTCATTACAAACTGGCATTGCTATATCTGATAACAATTGCTAAGAGACAATTGCTAACAAACAGTTGCATTTTGTTCTCACGACTCTTGCGTCGTGGAAGGCAACCAGGTTGGGTTTTTACACAGATGTGACATCATTCTGAATCACTAGTCGTTTTACGGAACAACTGGAATAAGTGTATTAGTCATACTAACCTCTTGTTTAATGTTGAATCTAGTTCTCAGGTGTATCGGCAGCACACCCTCTTATCTGTCCGAAACATCTCTGGCAATTTCTTGAATGTGTCATTGTCTTGCAGTAAGGGTGTTATCCTCCACCCACCTGCCTCCGTGAGGAGTCTCAGTCGGGTTTCCAGTCTGTGAGCTCGACGGCCGTTACCGTTTCTGCAGCCTCCTGTGCTCACAGTGGACCACACGCACTGATGCTGATGGTCCTGTCCACCCGTGTAGTGAGATTTGGCTGGAAGTGTGTGTGTGACGGTGTAAACAGCCAATTGGAAGTTGAGGCAGAGGCAGAGTGATCAGTCAGGCTGTGTGTGTGTGTGTGTGTGTGTGTGTGTGTGTGTGTGTGTGTGTGTGTGTGTCTGCCTATGAGATGTGGTAATTGGTCTAACTATCTTTCTTTCTCTCCCTCCCACTCCCACACACCCCCACTCACATATACAGTATGTAGCACACACATGTACAATTTTGCGCACATACTGTACACACACACACACATACTGATTACACTCCTCCATTGACCCTAAGTAAAACTCAACCTTTTACTCTCAACATCTTTGTACAGTACATTTGGGAGAGTTATTAAAAAGTATACAAATGCATACATGCATATCCACCCCCCACCACTCCCCCAAAACACACACAGACATTTTTTTGTCTAAAAAAATCATAAAAGTGTAGTATTGTGTAGTCTGGTTGGAGGAAGAAGGTTGTGTAGTGGGTGTGATGGGTTCATCATCTCCTTGAGCATGGAGATTGCTGCTTCCTCTCTGTGCTCTTTCAGAGATGGGAGGTGGGGGAGAGGCTGAGTGCCCCTTCTAGAGATGATCTTAAACGCCCTGCGTTGCACGCTTTCTAGCTCCACCTCCTGCCCTTTGCTACATCCAACCAGAAGTACATGTCTATATTCCAGCTCAGATCTAATCAGGGCAAAATATATCAACAGGAGATCATCAACTGTCATGCTTGTTCGAGCCAGGACCCTCAGCAGATACAGACGCTTTGATATCTTATGTACCATTTCCTCAACTTGATGTGTGTGAGAAAGCGAAGAAGAAACTCTATTAAGAATACAAAAGACACACAGCAAGCCAAACTCTTAGGGGGGAATCACATTAGCCAGCGGCAAGCAGCAGATTTCCTATTGTTCTCTATGGTTCGGCAGCGGAACGGTGGCAACGCTGTTCGTAACGCTAGCGTTTAACAAGCAGAGCGTTGAACTTGGTTCAACTTTCAAAGCGCAACGCGAGCGTATTCAATTGACAAACTGTTTGTGTTGCTTAGGAACGAGATAAAACTTATTATGGTCTGAGCTTTGCGTTACGTTTGCCGCTGCCGCTTGCCGTTGCCGCTGGCTAATGTGATCCCTGCCTTAGGCTGAGAGGAGGCAAGAGCAGCAGTCCCCAAGCTACAGCTTTCTCTTGCACTCCTGGCAAAGGAGCTTCTCTGGTCATCACTTCTTAACCTCGACCAGGTGGACTTCACTGATGTCTTCAGGTGTAGAAGGCCAGTGACAGGCAAGAAGGTGCAAAAAATAAAGACAGGATACACATGGCCGTAACACACACACATGTGGACTCACACGGTCTCTCTCTCTCTCTCTCTCACACAAACACACACACACACACACACACACACATACACACACACACATAAACACACTCTGTTTCTTCTCTTTCTGTCTCTCTCACACACACACACACACTGAGAGTACAGATCGATGTGTGTGCAGCGTTTAGCTTGGCCCAGGCAGTGTTTGGTCCTCAGCCCATCATCTCATTGGCCTCCCAGGCCCTTCTCATAACAGATGAAACACGTCTCTTAGCATAAACAACTACCTCACCGCGTAGTGAGATAAATAAGCTGCTTTGTCTATTGTGCTCTGGAGGAACAATGCGAGCTGGCACTGCACTGGCGTCAGATTGCAGGGGCAGGAACTCTCTTTGATTTCCACACTGACCCATTGCCCAGCTGCCCAACTCTTCTCTGGCTGAGAAACATGCCACAAGAAACGATGTGTGTACTGTGGCGGGCAGCGGCTCACTGCCTCGCTCCCGTGATAGAGAGCTGTCTAACAAGACATGACTTTGGATTGAAGGCATCTTTTAAGAAAACGTTATTACGTTAGCACAAGCAAGAACACTAGTCTAGCTTACGGAAGCTGGCAGGCTAACGGTAGAAAGTTGTCTGACAGACAATCAGTATATCAGACCAATACAATCGGTATATCAGACCAGACGCATGGAATAAAAGCATAGAATTCAAACATTGGGGAAGTAGCCGCAATTGTGTGTTCATCTCTGTTCAAAAAGTGTACACAATGGCCTGAACTAGTCATTTTAAAGAAGGGAAGAAAAAGGGGAATGTATATCTCACCACCTCTCAGGTTGGCCAAGGACACACACACACGTACACACACACACACACACACACACACACACAAGAATCTCCGAAGCACCACCTCACAAGCACACAGATCAAATTCACATAATTACACACAAAAATACACACTGAGTCATTTTTGCTGTGATACTATCAGGGGAATCAGTGTGAAGCAGCAGCAGCAGCAACAGTGTAAAGCAGCGCAGGACAGCGCTCCCCCGCTCACTGTGCTGTATGTCTGGGATTCATGCCCGGACCAGCCATGATAGATGACTTGCTGTGACCTGAATGCCTACGCCTTTCTAAACACGAACAGGCGGCTCGTCCAACAAAAACAGGTTAGCCAGAGCACAGCTCGGCACAGCACAACGCAATACAACGCACGCCCTGTTACATTAGAAACTGTGAATTGGTATCAATCAATAGCCTTTTTCAGTGTCAGTGATTTGGAATTAGATATCGATCTTTACACAGGAGGTATACACAACCATCATCAGACATAGCCGGTATTAATGCTATTTATAAGATTTGTGAGTGGGGCACTTTCAGCTACAGTCAAAGTATGGAGACCAATAAGGAGAGAGAGAGGGAAGGGGGGAGGGAGAGAAAGGGAAAGAGAGATAGAGATAGTATCATTTCAGGAAGGCAAAGGAAGTGACCTTTTACTGGGTCTGAGCTCCGCCTGGGGTCACTGTACCTTTGACAGCTGGACAGCTGGTCCTTGGCTGCCGCGATATTCCAGAAGTGTCAGTGTGTGTGAGAGAGAGAGAGAGAAAGAGGGAGAGAGAGTTTGTGTATATTTGAGATAGAGATATCGTCCCCTTAGAATTATAGGGTTCTATCTACGTTCTGAGTAGTTCTGAGATATTGAGCTTCAAAGTCTTAGAATTCCATAGACTTATACTGATAAGTGGAACAAACCTCTTCAGATATAATGTCCAAAAATGCATACAACTACAAGAAACACCTCACCTCATCTTCTTAAGGTGTCACAGAATAAGAATATGTCAATAACTCAATTTTGACAAAAATGTCAGGTAGAACCTTATAATTCTAAGGGGACAATATAGAGAAAGACAGAGAGAAAATGTGTGCGTGACAGTAACATCCTGAGTCAGCAAAAGCCAGAGATGTGTGTGTTTGTGTGTATATGTATGTGTCTGTATTAGTGTTTTTGTGTGTGTGTGTGTGTGTGTGTGTGTGTAAGTGTATGTATGTGTGTGTGTGTGTGTGTGTGTGTGTGTGTGTGTGTGTGTGTGTGTGTGTGTGTGTGTGTGTGTGTGTGCATCGGCGTGGCCGTGTCTGGGTACTCAGTTTAATCTCCCATAATCCACTGTTAGGGCAGAGAGGAGCGCATCCCGAGGCCTTCCGAGAGACCTAATACACTTCGATCGGCCTGATTGACCACCACCTGCCCACTGACAGGTGAAGGAGAACAGGGGGAGAGGAGGACACAAAGAGGAGTGTAGAGAGAGAATAAGGACAGCGAGAGTGTGTGAGAGAGAGAATGGGAGAGTGTCAGAGAGGAGGAGGGACTATGAAGGAGAGAGAGAGAGAAAGAGAGTTACACTGAGAGAGAGAGAGAGAGGAGAGAGAGTGCGAGAGAGGGAGGAAGAGAGTGAGAGAGTAAGAGAAAGTGAGAGAGAAATAAAAATTGCGGGCCGGAGATGGGCAGAGGGAGAGGGGGAGGTGGGTTTGGCCGATTTATGTGTGATTGGCTGTAATGATGTTTGGAGAACTGTCCGTCATACAAGGCATGAAGATGATTAGGGCCAGCCTGACAGTCAGTCGTTTTTTCTGTGTGTGGTTTTTATATGTGCGTGCGTGAGTGTGTGTGTTGTGTGCGAAGAAGTGGGGGGCTTTAGTTACCTGACTCTTGACTCAAGTCTGAGTCGAATCACAAATTGGAGGACTTGAGACTTGCTTAACTGAATTTTATAAAAGACTCGACTTTGACTTATTTTATTCATTTCTTGAGACTTGATTTAGCCTTGAGACAGAGGACTTGTGTTTTTTTAACTCATGGCAGCACATTTAACAGTGGCAACAGTGGTATAAGCGGGATAATGGTCTCCACAGTGTTCGGTAATCACAAGTTAATGCACTTCGAGGTGTAACTTCTGATACCCGAACGTTGTGTTGTCCATTATGCCTTACTTAACGCATAGCAGCTAATGTCAACATGGAAACATGCTTTATGCATTTCCTGTAGTAATAGCTGTATAAAGGTGTTTGCATCATTTCTTAATACCAAACTATCAAGTTATTCTTCTTCAGTCTGAACTTGAATAACCAATCCTGTACCAGGGCAGATCACCTCATATCACCTCATATCACCTCATATCACCTCTCTCTCTCTCTCTCTCTGCCCTCTCTCCCTCTCCCTCTTCCTCTCTCTCTGCCCTCTCTCTTTCTCCCTCCCTCTGTCCCTCCATCTCTCCCTCTCTCTCTCAGTGTTTTCTGAGACAATCCAATAAATCCAATAAAAGGAAGATATATTAAAGTCTCTTTGTTGCCATCTTGTCGTCTTTTTCTGTCGGTACCTGTCTCCCTCTGTCCCTCACTCCCTCTCTCCCTCTCTGCTTTTCTCCCTCTGTCCCTCACTCCCTCTCTCCCTCTCTGCTTTTCTCCCTCTGTTGTCCTTTGAATCTGTGGATGAAATGTGAATCTAACAGGATGTCTAAACTGTTATCATGTATCATGTATTTCAGTGGTGCCATGGCTTTGTGATTTAATGACTGATTTAATCGATCTCTCTCTCCCTCTCTCTCTCTCTCTTTCTCTCTGTCCCTCTGTGTCTCCCTCCCCAGGCCATCGGGAGAGCCCTGACGTGACCGGCCGCGTGGTCGTCCAGGGCAGCTCCCCGGGGGTGTCCTCCCCCAAGCGTCCCCCAGTGGTGCGGGTCACGGGAGCCGGCCCCCCTCCTCCTCTGCCTGGCACTCTGCTCATGCTGCTCCTGCTGCTTCTACTGGTGTCTCAGTGGACCGTGCTCTAACTCTAACACACACACACACACACACACACACGTACAAATATACGCATATAGCCAACCCCACACACACACACACATAGCTTACACTCCTACACACACATGCACACAATATTTCTCTCTCATACACACGCCGACACGAAGAAACACACTCTCACCTCTCGGCATCTCCTCTGAGGTGGAGTGAGATGTTGGGGGGTGAGATTCCGCAGGTGGTGGACTGGACTGAGATAGGAGGCCGGAGCATTGGCGTGGAGTTGTGTTTTATTTTGTTGTTTTTTTTTCTCCTCATGTGTTTGTTTTTGTCAGTGCTTTGGCTATGTGTGTGTGTGTGTGTGTGTGTGTGTGCGCGCACAGCGTGCTCGGGCAGGTACTCACTTAACCTGCTGCTTAACCTGGCCTGCTCCTGGTTGGCTTGTGACCGGCGGCCATATTTTTTCTTGGGGGTTGAGGCAGCTCCTTCTCTCTCTCTCTCTCTCTCTCTCTCTCTCTCTCTCTCTCTCTCTCTCTCTCTCTCTCTCTCTCTCTCAGCTTTAAGCACTACGCATAGCACTCTCTCCTGATCCTCCGCCCTGGTGAGAAAAAGACAAACTGTCAGGGCATGGACTGTTCTATCCCCTCACCCCAACTACACAAACAAATGGGCTGCCTCTGCTCCACACACACACACGCACACACACACACCCACACACACACACACGCACACACACACACCCACACACACACACACGCATACATACACAGAGACATTCATTTTCAGATATGCACACGCACACACATAGATCCACATAGAACCCTACACACTCTTACTTTGCCTACAGTTTGCCTCCACAAGCATTGAAAAACTGTCAGTTGTTTTTGACGTCGGCATTACTTTTTTATTTACTCTGTCTGTGTCCTGCTCCCGTTTTGAGGCCAAGATCTTTGCACTGTCTTCCTTTTGAAGTGTCAGCAGAAGTGACCGTCGGAAGTTAACTCTATGCATTCGAGCTCATTTCATTTGCTCTGCCCGCAAGATAATGGAACGCATGATAAATGTGTTAAATAATCACTCATCATCAGTTCTGGAAATGGGAGGTTATCTGGCCCAGTCCCCGCAGTGGCTGTGCATGCTTATTCAGCAGCTGAATGTTATCACTACTTCATGATGAGAAAGATTGTGCACGCACACACATACACTCTCTCACAACACAGCCTGGAGGGATTGTCACTAGACCTAATATCACGGTGAATTATCATTTTCACAGTTTCTCAGAATTGCACACACGCACACACACACACACACACACACACACACACACAAAGCCTTGCTCCTGTACGTTCAGACACACTCCTGCATGGTTGTTTGCCATGCTTTTAAACCTGAAACCTAAAGCTATCTTCTGTGCCCCAGCAATGAAACCCTGTACCGTTCCTGCACCCCCTGAAGTTAGACGTGAACTTTATCACCACTCTTTGACTGGATGAAGCTGAACGTTGAGATATTGCACTAAACAACATGAGTCACACACATCCTCCATGATTAAACAAGACACTAATAAAAAAAAAAGCTACTTACAGAAAATGAAATTCCAAGAAGTTTAAAAAAATTTAATATTAATAATTATGTGCATTTAATTACTAACATTTTACTAAGTACGAGTCAGCAGTTTTTGTTTCAGGCCCACAGGTTAATACCCCTTTTCTCTCACCACACAGCATTTGACGAGTAAGGTCTCTAATATCAGATTAGAATGTTGCTAACCGAAGCTTCCGTTTGATGTTTTAATGAACTCAAGCGACCGTTCTGAATGGCAGCTGTAAGCGTAAATTCTAGATCTGTGCGGTATAATTCTGGAAGGACTTCCAAAGAAAATCTCACTCCTTTAAAGGGTGACAGATAGACTGTAGCAGACTGTGTAGTGGACTTGGCCCAGATTTGCCTCAGATCTGGGCCACATGTGGTCCGCAGTCAGGTGCTGCCTGGGGTGTCTCATCTCTTCAGCCAGTGTGAACAACCACAACAACAACAATGCAAGCAACAAGTTGCATCGGCCAATCTATCAACATCTTCCTTATCACAAGAACCAGGACTTTAGGGTTTCATGTCATTCTCTAAGAATATGCAACAGTTTTTTTTTTGCTTTGTTGTTTTTCATTTTTATTCTTGTTTCTAGAGGATAACTACTCCGTTCTCACATGAGGTTCACCCTTTCCTCTTGCTAGAAAGGCAAATCCACACCCAGTTAAAATGAAAGCATTTAAATCATTTTGGTGTGGTTGACACCGTCCTCTCATCCTCTCACAGAGCTTCTGTGGTGTGTGTCGCAACTGAGGAGTAGCAGAGCTGTGGATGCACAACAATACATCTACATACTTTACATTTCTGCAGACTCTCTTTCAATGCTGTCATATCATATTTCATGCCTTATACATTCATTACAATAGAGCTTCTGCCTTATCTATCAGAATGGATACATACTCTTATTTACATACCATGTGTTCGTCATAAAGAATCAATTAATCGGCTGTTAAGGGTCTCACAACGATGTTAATTCAGAAAAGTGTACATGGTACAGTATTTTTTCACCAGCTGTTGTATGTATTTTTATAATGCAGTGTGTCGTGTGAATATCCATGTCTTGAGTGTATATCTGTGTGGGATGGTGGAGGTGATCAGGTGGAGGGGGTGGTGGTAATGATGGCGACGGCAACGGAGACAGCGTTGGCTTTGTACAGTTCCCCCATGTCTGTAAGGAACTGGTTGAATGTAAGCATCCATGTGTATAAGCCTTTTGGTTTTCTCTCGGCGTCTGATACACCAGACAGACACGGTGTGATCTGCTTAAAGGGCTTTGTACCTGGAGACTGTAATCCCTCAAGTCTTTGCTCTACGCAGTGTCAGTGAGGTGGCAAACTGGCCTCACCTCTTTCAGGCGTGCTACTTGCCACTGGCCGCGATCAGCGAACAAGGCCATGCAGAACGATCCATCCAACTCCATCTCTCGTTGTTGTCCTTAATTCGCATTGAATGCACAAAGAACACTTATTATAGCATGTGTAAAAATGTATATATTTTAAGTCACTCACTGTTCCTTATATGTTTTTGTTGTTGTTTTTTTTTTGTTTTTTTTTTGTTTTTTTGCTTTCTTTTATATTGTAAAAGGTGAAGTGTGAGAGTAGATGATCTGGAGGTAAGGCTTTTTCACGGGTTGCTGTTTGTTTTTTGCCACCTTCAAATTCTATCAGTAGAGCTTGACCCTCTTCATACTTTAATTTAGTGAGATCCCTATGAGAATTTTCCACGCAGTATAAAAGGCCACCATCCTAATTCTGAGGAAAGGGAGAACAGGCTCATGTTCAAAACAATTTGTTCTGAGAAGGGTGCTGTCACTTGCGAGTTGTTGTCGAGTTGGCAAAAGTAGTCTTAGCCAGAGACCGCAGGGTGTTAAGAGGAAGTTTGCGAGACAGACGGAATCATTCTTTCTCTCTCTCTCTCTCACTCTCTCTCTCTCACACACACACTCTCTCTCACACACACACACTCTCTTTCACTCTGTCTGTGTCTTAGTGTTTTCACCTCAGCCATGAAATCAGATGACTGACAACCTGCTCAGGTTTTCCACCGCCAACTGTCATCTTGAATTACACAAAAAACATTTCTTGTGCAATTACCTGTGAGGCTTAAAGTCAGTGTTTTAATTAAAAATGATGAAGTACTGGAGGGGAGGCGAGAGTCAGTCGAAGCTCCTCACCTTCATTGCCGCACTCTGAAACCCACACACACACACACCTCTCTCCTCCTCTCACCTGGTGGTGGATTTTGCAATTTTTGAAACACGTTTGGTTTGTGTAACGACTCACGCATGGAACATTGGTGTGTCACAAATGTCACCCCCCCCCCCCCCAGGATCTGACAGCCTTCCCCTGGGGTCGATTGATAGGATATTGAGATGAGAGACAGAGAAGGGAGGGTGAGCCAGATCAGTCACAGCCCCCTTCACACACACACACCCCATGCTGATAGATGAGGACACTTACTGAGAAACATCCTCCTTGACCTCTAGTGACATAAGGTGTGAGGATAAGTTTGGGATAGTCAGGACAGGTTGTCAACCCCCCTTCTCTCTCTCTCTCTCTCTCTCTTTCTCTTGCTCTCTGGCTCCAAGATTCCATCATTAGTTAGAATATTTTTCCGGTGTTAGGCTAAAGACAACTCTGGCTGGTGTTTGATGGTTTGTGCACTCATCGAGTCTTGATCATCCCTTTCTGTTTATAGGGTACAGTGACTCATCGTGTGGTAAGACAGGTACATGCCAGAGCATTCCACCCTGTACCCCCACCCAATCAGATATCAGTGGAAGCATCAAGCGGCCATAAAAAAGCCTTACCCCAGCTGAAACGTTTGCAATGTGGACGGTTTGCAATAGGTTTGGACCCAAGCTGTATTGGCAAGACATTATTTCTAGACATAATGGATATTTCAAATAAATCTATAAAGTTATGTCTCATTGTCTCATTCTTCTTTCACTTTTATGAAGATTTTATCCAGGTACCACCGTGATTTTGCTCGTGTACACATAGTGTTTTGAGTACACATACACACATTTAAGGCTCTCGTTTAAATGACAGACAAGGTGCCAAGTATCAACAAGAAAAGTTGTCTTGTATAAACTATACTGCTCAAAAAAATTAAAGGAACACTTCAATCATACACTGGATCGGTACTCTGACACTGTTTGGCTCTGAGCACAAGTAAAACTTTTCAGGCGAGTGTTTTATTTTGCAAGAACTGTCAGACATTCTGTGAATGTAGTTGGAGAATGGAGAAAAGGGTGGAAGGTTTAAAAAAAATGTGTTTTAACAATTGTGGAAAACTGTAAGTGTTACCTTAATTTTTTTGAGCAGTATATAAGGTCTTGCCTATGGTGTTAAATTAGAAAATTGATTTTGGCTTTATCAAATTAGCTATAGTTAATGCCAATGCCCACTGGCAGCATCTGACGCGCATCAAGTGATGGCAAAGTTTAGTTACTTTCAACAGTGCAAAGCCCACTGGCGCTGTCTGATGTGTGGTGTCGACACCAAAGTTTAGAAAATTGTTCTAGCTCGAGTGTCAAATAGACACGAATGTCATGGCCAGTGGGCATCGGCCTTTAGACTTAAGACTCTGCACTTTATCCATCATTCAAATTAGGGGTGGTCAACCTGTGCAGTGAAAGCGTATGTTCCATTGCGCCCTTTATTGTGTTAAGGTCCTGTGCTGTACAGTACTATAATGGTGAGGGACGTGAGGCATGACCACAGACTGTTTTTTTTTTTTTCACGCTCTGACTAATCAAGCAGGTGAGCTGCAGCCAGGTGAGTGGGTCTGTTCTGGTCGATAGTGGGTCCATTAACGTCAGCTAAATGTGTTTGTGCCGGTCTGGTAGAGGAGGTTATTGCCTGGGGACTGAGAAAGCCTCGGGGCATCTCGGTCGGAACACGTTCCAATGTTCCAGAAGGGCCACTCAGAATTCAGGGAAAGAGATGTTATTAAAGGAAGATGGGTTGTGTTGTGCTGTGACAGTGACTTGTTTTGCTTGGTGTAGAGGAAAACTCCACCGCAAATAAACAATGCGATGTGTTCTGTGGGATGGCCTTTGTACACAAACATGCATCTCCTCTGAAGACTTTTTCCCCTCTGTACCTTACAACCTTCTCTTGTAGTGTTGTAAACAGTGTTATTATTCAGTGTTTTCTCTCAACCTTGGACATCCCTTTTCCAAGAAATCTCACACACATCTAGCCTTTTTAAAAAAAATCATTTTCATATCTTGTCTTGTTTCTTCTCTTCTTTCTCTCTCTCTGTCCCTCTTTTCTTGGGCCTGTTATTTCTGTAGCTGGCCCGGGGCGGTGTGGATCACATATAACCCCAGCCGTTAGAAGTGCTGACGGCCCAGTCTGCATTCCCTGCACCCCACCCCACCCCCAGCCAAGCCAAGCCAAGCCAATCTCGGCCCTTGGCCCAGACGAGAAGTCAAGCTAATAGCAGAGCCATCGGTGACGCCTCTGAACCGCTGATGTGAGACCCACTTCTAAAATAGCCCCGAGAGAGAGAGAGAGATACAGACAGGGGGGTGTGATAGAGAGAATGCGCGAGAGAGATGGATGGTGGGCTGGGGGCAGAGGGTCTTCCTCTCCTCTCTCTCAAAAGAGCCGAAGGGACTTTTGCGCTTTGAAAAGCCTGAAATGGATCCCAGTGTGTACTCACTCTGGATACGGTCACCCCCCCCAACCCCCCCTCCCCTCCCTCTGCCACTCCCTGTCCTAATCGGGACTTCGCCTCAGGTTCTCAGAGGCAGTGCACTTTAAACAGAACTTCACTCTTCTCTTCACTCTACAGTCAAGACTCGACAGCGAATGCCAGTAAACTCGGTGCCCTCCACTCTCGGTTAGAATGCCCCTTCGAAATAGCACTTTTTGGAAACAATTAAGGGCAGTCATTGTGCCATTAAACCCTCTCTGGACCAAAAGCCAAAACCACAGCCTATCTAGTTTGGGCCTTTAAGCTGAGTGCTGACAGCGCTAAGAGCTGAGGCTGAAGGACAATGTCGCTAGTTTGTTATTACCGCAGGCCTGGCGCTGGGGGGAGTGTGAGAGGCCCTCGTCTTTTTCTCCAGAGCCGATTCTCAGAGGTCCCGGCGTCTGCGTCATGCGCCGGGGAGATGATGCAACACATAGATCACTTGTGCAAGCACAATGAACCCCAGTTTGAAGGCGATCCATATAAATGTCAGGATGTGGCCTCGGCCTGGATGATTGCGCTTGCCAGAGCCACTGAGTCACAGCCGCGCGCCCGAGCCTTCAAGAGCGCCCGTCTGAGCAGCTTTTCAGAAGAACGGAGTGGCTCGTCTGTGGCCCTGCCCTTGGAGGCATCCAGGAAACTTTCACGAGTAAGCTATTCTCCCCACACCCCCCCCCCCCAAAAAAAAATGATCCCTTTCACTGGGAGTGCTTCACGGTCTGGCTCCCGAAACAGGACCTGTCACATACAATCCTGTCAGCACAGGCTCAAACAAGCATCTGTGATGAAGATTAAGCTGCCGTTGATGATGAGGAGTAGGAGTAGGACTACATTAATGATGATGAGGATCATAGCAGACAGAAGAGGGATGGATCTCAGAGCCACAATACCCGGGCAGCGTTACTGCTCATTGTGACTTCATCTGGCTGCCACACAATGGGTGGGGGCACAGCAAACATCTCCATGGCGACAGATGATTTCGGAAGACTGGGGCTGTCTCCCAGGCTGGTGTCTTGAGTCAGGCTAATGCTAGGTGTCACAAGCCGAGGGTCGGTAATAATTTTCCATAAATACTGGAGATTCCTGGACTAACAGTGTCTCTGCTGCCATGCCGAGCTGTTCTGTGCTGCTGCCACTGCTGTTGGTGTGGCAGACTCTTAGGGCTCGCTGTCCTATTCCTGGCCATGTCTCGAGCATGCCGCGGTCGGTCACCCTCGCTCTGTTGACGAACAGACGCATAGATATGTTTAGCCATCGGCTTCCTAGAGGCAAATAGAGAAGGTCTATTTCCTCCTTGCCCCAGCACAAGACCAAACCCCTACACTGAGTACCAAGGGTTGGGACAGAGACCCTTCCCCTGGACTGCTGGCAAAGGAGCTGAGTGTGTGTGTGTGTGTGTGTGTGTGTGTTGTGTGGTGGGGGGTAGAGGGTGCATGTGTATACCAGAGGGTGGGAGTATGGGTAGAGGATGAGCCAGGAGACGATAAGTGTGTGTGAGGATTTATTTGTAGGTGTTAGTGGGGTCATATGTTTTGGTCATGAGGACATTTTTTGTGTATGCTTGTTCATTTGTGTGTGTGTGTTTGGGGGGGCTGAGCATCAAAATGGCATTCAGTGGTACTTTAGCCCAACTCACTTTAACAACCTATTTTTACCATATTGTGTCAAATGACTAAAATAATATATTCATATTGTGTCAAATGACTAAAATAATATATTCAGTCAATTTTGTATTTGAGTTTATTTATTCATTTAAAGCAAATGTATTTGTGGGATACACATATAAATAAACCAGATGGTGTTGACAGTGTCTTTCCATTCGTTTTGGAGCCTTAGCCCTGTTGGATATTTATGGGGCTGTATTCTGCAGATCACCGCAGTGTCAACAGTCCCTTATGCAAGGCCACATTTGCACGCTTGTGCAGCAGTGCAGTAAGCAGATAGGCGCACACACTTCAATTCTGTCCAGACCAGGAGGAGTTACCCTGACCAACGCACAACACACCCCTCAGGCAACTCATTAGAATGTATCTTTCCCTCTCTCTCTCTTAGGGAAAAAAACTAAATAGAAAAAATGACCACAATAAAGCAAAGAGAAAGTAAACTCTGCGGCGCAATATGCCCGAATCCCACAGGAACCTGGGCTTACTTTGGACGTTATTAAATGAAAATAGAGGACGTCATGAATGACTCTAATAGCCCAAAGGCCAGTGTCTGCAGATGACCTCAAAAGGGATGGTGTTTGGGACTGTGGGGAACGTCCGATTTCTCTCTTTCCCTCCCTCTCAAACATTCACTCTTTCATGACTTACTGACTTGTTCCCTCCTACTATTAATATCGATTAGGTCTCTCCACAGAGGAACATATGCATGAGCCTCCATCCATCCCTTCACCCCAGGTGTGTGAGAGTCTGAGCACCACACAGCTCATGGGCAGTCATGGGTCAACATGAACCCTGGCAGGATGGATTACGGAAGGTCGCCATGTAAAAAAAAATGTAAGAGATTCAGTCAATAAAAGAAATTAAACTATGTGTTGGAAACAAAATAAGTGGCCTGGACAGAACCATATATGGGCATTCCAACCAATCGACATATTGATTTACCTCCACAGGATCTTCAGAAGGTGTCAGCTGTTGAACCCAAAGTGTATATCAACAACGTGTCACCACATTCCGGCACTACACCTTTAAAGCTGTGAGTGGCTGTGAGCAGTGGGGAAAAGATGGTGCCGAGTAAATAGCTGTGCTTGGCATTAGTCATGTCTCCCTAATTCTGCTAAATCTGTGTTACTTGACTGCTAATCCTCTCTTGTTGTATCTCTAATGACTCAAATGGATTCTTCGCATGACTCGCTTCATTTTTATAAATTTCTCGGTTTATTCTTGGTAGTGTATTATTCATGTGGTGTAAGGGGGGGGGGGTGAATACAACCTACTCCGTGGCGCTCCCTAAGCTAGTGTCAATAGCCTGCACTGACATTTACTGCGTCTGGCCTGTTGATATTTTCTCCCTGCGTTGACTCCTCTGTCATTAAAGGTTATTGTGTCATTTTCCTAATAGGCAAACAAAGAGGCATGCCAGTGAGGAGGTCATATTAACAGTGTGTCTAAAAGCAGCAGGGTGCAGAGGAGAAATATGACTCTCTCTCTCCCACTTTCCCTCTTTCTCACACACCCAAACGCGCACACACACACACACACACTCTCTCTTCGTCCTGCTCCCTCCCTTCTCTTTCTACTGCTCTCTCCCTCTCTCCGTCACTGGCTTAGAGAGTGTGTGTGTGTGTGTGTGAGGCAGTTCAGCTGGTCTAAAGGCTGGATACATTATTTAAGAAGGGTCCCTGTCTGGGCGCTGACACCGGACATTACTCACCCTCACCGCCCCACCAGCGAGCCGGCAGCACAGGCAGGCAGGCCGGCGGGTCCTCCAGTGCCCCTCCCAGACCTCAACGCCAGCAGCACAGCCCAGGGAGGGCATCTGGGGCATGAGTTGGATCATGATAAAAAAAACCTGTTTCTTTCAGCAGAGGTGAATACTTGTGGAATAATTGGTGCATAAATGTCAGTGGTGCTTTTATCTTCTGAGATACGAGCGCCAAGGTCAAGATTTGGTCATGTCACAGAGTTGTGTAATGGTCTACTATCAGTAGAGGAGGAAAGATAAAATCAGTGACTGGTGAATCGCGCTATGAGATACTGATGTCAAGGCTCAGGAAAGGAGATGTATGGTAATCTAAAGACTGATAGTGTGACGCATTTTGTTGCTGGATGAGCAGG
The DNA here is from genome assembly GCF_046254945.1 of Alosa pseudoharengus. Lineage (NCBI taxonomy): Eukaryota > Metazoa > Chordata > Actinopteri > Clupeiformes > Clupeidae > Alosa > Alosa pseudoharengus. The sequence goes on along the minus strand of NW_027468663.1, from coordinate 12,918,028 downwards.
ATTTCCTATCCTATCTTTATTAATGTTTTTACATTACCAAATGCCTCACTAATTCATATAATCATGAGCAAACTTAACATTACTCACATTCTGCAGAGGCACATAAGCACAAGACAGGCAGAGGTAAAGGAGAGGGGTTCTGGTTATATTTCTCCCCCAAAACTGACCTACATGACCATCTATGGCCTGAGGTTATTTCTTTAGTCGGTCGGTGCTATCCTCATTTACAATAATCCCACTGCAGTTTGCCCTTAAGATACTCTAGAAGTCATTGTATATAAAAGACAGTGTAGATTGTGATATCTCTGGTATTATCGACTCTTATTTTCTAGAAAGAGCAGAGAGCACTAGAACATCTCTGGCATTGGCATGGAGAACATTGTGTGCTCGTCATTCACATGTCGCTCTTATCTGAGGGAACGTACACACGGTCCAGTGTGGGGGATCTCTGATGTCCTTACGGGGCCAGGAACTGGGTCAATAGGGGATTACATAGAGTAGAATTACCAACCTTTTGGCTGATTTGACACAGATCACCACGGTGGTTTCAACCGGAAGTGTGTGGGTGGAGGATATTACACCAAAATGCTCTCTCTGTCACACACACACACACACACACACACAAACACCACACACCACACACACACACACACACACAGCACAGAGTTATCTCCTGGATTCACCATTCATTACGCTAATTGGATCAATTTTGGGGTTCAGTTAATGCTCATTATCATGTAGCCAAAGGTGTATCCAACAGTCTCTCCATTAAAGGATTTGTGTCTCTCATTCAGCATGGCCGTTAACATGGACGTCTAAAGGGCACTCTCCAGCCAGGCTGCATCCCTGACCGCAGATGCTTGACATTCTACGTGGATCTGCCTTGCTGGAAAAAAATCGATGAAAGGGTGGATTCTCCCCTACTTGCTTCTTTATATTCACTGTTTCTTCTTCTCCTCTCATCTTCTCTTCCTCCCCTCTCCTCTTTTCTTTTGAGTGTCATCTGTCCATCTGAAGAGCTCTGTCTCTGATCCTCTGGTGCCTACTCTAATCACATACACACACACACACACTACACACTCTGTGTGTCCTTAAGAAATAGAAGCTTCACAGACAGTACAAAAGGCATGTATTAAACTGGGGGAGTACTGAGCCCATCCACACCATTGTACCACAGACATAGAAAGAGCTCTTTGAGGGGAGAATACCACCATTGACTTTGTCTCTCTCTCTCTGTATCTATCTCTCTCTCTCTCTCTCTCTCTGTGTCTGTGCTGTTGGTATACCCACTGGTTTGAAGACCTGAGTGCATGAGTCTTTAATGGCACTGAAAAGGTGGATGGATCAGAGGATGATAACCTAAAAGTAACAAATAGAGAGAGAGGAGGAGAAGAGAAAGACTGAGGGAGAGAGAGAGAGACGTGGACTAGTGATGGTAATTTTGATACCATAGATTTAATAGAGACCCAGTCAGACCAATAGTATGAAAAATCAGGAACAGAGTTTATTTACAATGATGCGCATCAAGGGAGAGACAGCATTTAACTAATTAACTGAGAGTAATGCAGTAATTGTGTCTCTTTACCATGTGTATAATACTTAGGCAAAGCTGAATATAAAACCAAAACACATAAGAAATGTCTCTCAACAATTCTCAAATAGAATAGAACCCAATAAAGGAAATTAATCAAATGAAACAACATGATTGCATGTATAAAAGTGGCCCTGACTGTCTTGATTTCTCACAGGGTGTGAAGAAAAGTTTACATACCACAGAGTACCAGGACTAAAAACAATAACCAAACAGTTAAAGGGGGAAAGAAACAATAGACAAAAGAAAAAAAAAGTAGAGTCTGTAAGGCTCCCCCTTTTTGACCACTGATTGCACCTGAAACAAAACACAGAGATATGCATATCTGGGCCCAAGGCCCCAGTAGTGCTTCCTAAGTTTCAGCTAACATTATTAAAAAGATTTCAATTGCAATACTGCTATTATCAGTCACCAAATTAGTAATTAGCAATGAAATATAAATTCACATGATCATGATCTTCATGGATACTCTTTTTTTTTGTGCGTGCCTCATATCAAGAATTGTTTATCATACAGCAAAGCTATAAATTATCTTAACCTTTTTCCACATTGTTTAAAGCAGGCCTAAAGGAATGTTTTAAATAATTTGGTTAGAACTTTATTCTGAACATATTATTAAACAAATGAAAAGTTGTATTTTATTTTATTTTATTTTATTGCTGTATCCAAAATAATTGTAAACGATATGGTCTAGTATGTACGGAGCCCCTAAGGGGACATGAGCAAAAAAAAATCTAAAGTTTAGTTTCATGTGCTCACGTGAAACTTTCATGTGCTCACCTGAAACTTTCATGTGCTCACATGAAACTTTCATGTGCGCACATGAAAGTTTCACGTGAGCACATGAAAGTTTTGTGTGCGCACGCAAAACCTTTTCACATGAAACTTTCAGGTGAGCACATGAAAGTTTCACGTGAGCACATGAAACTAAACTTTAGATTTTTTTTTGCTCATGTCCCCTTAGGGGCTCCGTAAGTATGTATGTCATCATACCACATTATCATCTTGACACTGGTTTGCATAGCTGCAAGTTGTAAAAACCTTTTCCATGTCAATGATGAGAAAAAAAAAATAATAATACCAATATAACACTTTCAGTGGGTGTGTTGTTAATAAACAGAATAGTGAAGTGAACATCAACAACTTCTCATCCTCCATGAAAGAAAAAGCTATCTTTAATCATAACTTGATACACTGCAAGAGCTAGCTGTTTATGTTATCAGACTACTCTTAATCAGACTCCCCCTTATGATCGATCTGCAGCAAGGCTGCAAGATTATTCCCTTAGCTAAAGTGTTGTCGCGTATAACACTGTGTCCTAGAGTTAAGTGCGTCATAGCATCAACAATTTGATAAATTCACTGCTGTTGGTAAGATTACAACTTTGCTAAACTGGCTCAAAAGTATGAATTTAACTGATATGCTTCAACTCTTGTCAGTGTTGTCACTGCCAGAAGCACGAGATTGTGGAGCAATGCTTAATACATATGTCCAGTGTTGCCACAGTTACCTTGAAAAAGTAATCTGATTACTGATTACTGATTACTCCTTTATAAAGTAACTTAGTTACTTTACTGATTACTTGATTTTAAAAGTAACTAAGTTAGATTACAAGTTACTTTATTAGTTACTTTCAGCAGCTGCCGACAACACCCCCAACGCCTCAACATAAAAATGATAACCGGTTTTGCCAATACTCACTATAGGCCTACTGGAAGTGCATTTTCACAGCAATGTATAGCAGACATCCCAACCTAACCTACTTAGATACTGAAATTCAGATGTTTGTTCAATAATGTCTAAGTACACCAAATAAGGAAGGCCTATTGATAGAAATAGTTATAGTAAAATATGTAGATTTTTTGTAGATTTTTTTTTCATGTAGCCTTGGCAACTAGCCATCTTGTATAGGCCTGAGTAATATGCAAATGAAATTACACTTGTTAAACTCACCTCAACAAGTCTTTTGCAATCATTTAACCCGCCGTAATCGTTTAAGACAATTGGGTACACTTTTGTGTAGTCTGATGTGAAATGGGTCTTAAATCTTCCTTTTTGAGGGGCTTTTTGAGGGGCCATGACGCTCCTGTTCCTAGATACACTGACTGAACTGATTAATTAGCCTATGTTTGGGAGAAAAGAGATATAAGCACACTTACACTGAAAACTGATTGGTTGATTTAGCAAAACAGACCAGGATGCTCTCTGTCTTGGATGCGCTTCAGGCACAAACGCACCACTCCTCTCTCTCTCCCTCTCCGTTGTGTGCGCGTTAAGCTCATATGCACACGCGATTTGAAGCAAAGATTCTAGAATCTTTGGTTTGAAGTCCGGTCAGGCTTGCGTGCTCTTGTTCGCTCTAGGTTCCGGGAGATTTTTTTGCAATTTGCGGGCGTCAGGAAGCCGCTATCAATATGTGGGAGACTCCCAAAACGTCGGGAGACTTGGGATGTCTAGCTAGACAGCACTTTGTCGCCAGCACAGAATGTACAATGTACCTTAATGTTGTCATGTTTAGCTGACACAAACTCAAAGTAATGACTGATGAAATGTGCATCTCTCTCTCTCTCCCTCCATTGTTGTTTACGTTTGTGTCGCTGCGTTAGTGAATTGTCCTCATGCTGAAAACGTGAGCATAGCCTACATGACATTAATCCCCAAGAAAAGAAGAAAGCAAAGAATATATATATGAAGGAAAATTACAAAAATAGTAACGCACAGTAACATAGATAAGTAACTTTAATCTGATTACTGGTTTGTAAATAGTAGCGCGTTAGATTACTCATTACTGAAAAAAGTGGTTAAAATAGTCTAACGCGTTACTAAGTAACGCGTTACTGGCATCACTGCATATGTCCAAGCTACAAGTTCTGCCACTTCATTTATCCAGAACCTTCTCTGCCCTCAGAACCTGTATGTCTTCCACTGTCGCCCATTCAGCCAGTCGCTCACCATAGTGTATGGTGGCCTCACTCAAAGCAGGACCTGGCAGGGCTCAAGGCCTACACAACTAGCCAATCAACAGTCAAAACACATCTGTGTCTATCTTGTAGCAAGAACATAGCGTCCGCATGGCTTCCAGTGTTTGCGGCCTACATGTCTAACAGGATACCTGGGTCAGGTTCTATTAGCATGGGGAGCAGGGAGCTTGGGGAAACAATTAGCCTGCATTTAAGCAAAATGGTCATACTTTCTATGGTGCCTTTATTACATTTACAACTGGAAAATCTAAACCAAAACTGGAATATGTAATCTGATATAATTAACATACCCATCATCTTGCATTATGTGCTCCTGTGACTTGTAGTGGATTGGGGAGAGCAAGGATGGCCTTGATGCTTTGGTCCAAGCATCCAACACTCTTTATAGCACAGCACACAGCATTTAATTTTCCCTGCAAAGCTTCACTAAATTTAGTTACAACAACAGATATTCCTAGGCGGAGATATCAGATATCAAAATGTATATAAAACACTGGAGGATGATGTAGGAGGTTGTGACCCTATGACATTTTAGTCATTGATTAAATCAAAGTAATGTGAGGCTAACCGTGTAAATATACACTTTAGATCATCACAAATAGCATGCAAAACTGTTATTTCCCTCACCAATGAGCACTACTGCTACCAGTAGTAGTTTTTCTATTTAGGATGAATCAACCCTGAGCCTGCTCGATCTGGTTTTCTTTTCATCCAAAGACTACCACTACAAAATAGCCTTGACTCCCTACGGAAGAGATTTTTGATTATTTTATTTTTATTTTACTCACCGAACGTTCGCCTTTTTGCTTGATCACTGGTTCTCGCTCCGACGTCTCAGGAGAATTCCCTTTCGGTAGGATCCCGTCACCAGGGGTCAGAAGATCAGCCCTCTCGCCTTGCTGTCTCAGACAACCGAGGGCTTTCAGGATTCCAAATCCAAGGTCCTAGACCTCACCTATGTTTTTCAGAAAGCTCGTTCTGACCCCAGATGTTGGGATCCCGGGACCTCTCGCAATTCGGAATCAAAAAGATGAGACAGGAACCAGTGATCAAAATCATCCAATTATATTGAATCTTTGCAAAGAGTGAGGATAGTACAACACAGCTGGTTGAAACAAAGAGCTTTACATTCTAAGAGTGCTTATAGTCTTCAGTGGCTACATAAGTCAAGCGTAACTACACCCATAGTCATACAATTCAAGCGTGACTACTCCTAATGGTAGTCACTTAATCAAATGTTGGTGGTTTGTTACCTTACTTGTTGTTGTGGGCAGATCTCTCATATATTAGAATCTCAGGCTTCTCTGAGTATATCGTATTCTAGGGCTAGGGCCTGAATCACCAGGGGAAAAAAAAGATAAGATGGCCTGAAGCAACCTAACAGCCCTGGTCTGCCTGTATAGGTCTCTGGTTTACCCGTTGCTGCGTGTTCAGTAGAGGTCTGCACTCCCGCGGTAGACCCGCGGGTCCCGACGCAAAAGAGTGCGGCGCGGGACAACTTTTGAAATCTCTTTGCGGGAGCGGGCGGGATGAGAGAGGTGCGTTCGCGGGTGCGGGACAAACCGATGATTCACTGCACTCCCGCAAATTAAATATGTGCGCAAAATTAAATATGGAAATGATTAAAGTAGTGTTCATAACTATAGTTCAGCTGGATGTTCTGTTAGGCAGCATTAAAAAACGGGGTTTAAGCATAACTGACGGATAGCAGGCCTATAGCCTATATTGTCGTTTACGTGGGTTCAATTTGTTCCTGCTGTTGTCAAAACTCGAAATCGAAAGCATGACGGAGGAAGAGGGCACCAGACTAGGCCTAGCCTACTTCAGTTGTTAGCCTACATTCAGAACCAAGAAACTGCCACCTGGCGTCTTTCTCAGGTGTGTGTGCTCCTTTCGTGAGACAGAAAGAAAGGCTATCCCTGCTGCATGCGGGCTTTAGCGGGCGGGAGCGGGACATCATGTTACAGATGCGGGCGGGAGCGGGACTGAAAATGACACATTAATGCGGGAGCGGGACAGAATATTGCGGGAGCGGGCGGGCGCGGGACTGAAAAATCAGTCCCGCGCAGACCTCTAGTGTTCAGCTCCCTTACGGGTGTTTCCAGAGGCCCATCCCCAGAACCAGGACTGCAAGATCACCCCCTCCATTTTGTTCCAAAGGAAAAACAAAACATTTAGGACTGTAGAAATTATTCAATGACAATTGTAATTCAATGGCACATAATTTTCCAAAACTGGCAAATCTAACAAGAATATCAAACAAGGGCATTACATGCCTCTTTTAGCATTGACAGGAAAACAAACAAAATAAAAGAATTAAGGCATGTTGACCAAATACAAACCAAAACAAAACATGTTGCCACTCTTAAGAGAAGTAACTCTTGACTGAATTAATTATGGTATGCTATCAACATCTAAACGTCATTTTAAAAGAGAATTAATTAAGACTCCTCTGACAAGCAACACCTTCAAATTGTTTGAACTTAGATATAAAATATTTTTAATTCAAGTGTAATAAATGTATTTTCTCTTCTCCACTCTCTCTCTCTCTTTACACTGGCTCCCTGACCTTCAAGTGCAGAGATAACAACCACTCACACACACAGCTAAGTCAGAGAAGATCTGTACCTTATGGTTAAGTGTGTTAGTGTTTACCGTACCAGCAAGAGTGCCCTCAATGGTGACCACAGAATATCCTTTACCTTTGTGGAAAGGAACAACTCAACAGGAGAGAAGGAATTAGACTTCAAACACTTAACAAAATCTTGGCTTTAGTTTAGTTGAGAATAGTTCAGTAAATCAAACAAGTTTGAATCCCAAGCAAAAACCCAAAAATAATTATCTTATTGAGAGGAAGCAACAACAAAAATTCAATAGTTAACAGTCAGATGCATCTTTCTTATGTGTATTCTCAGTTACAGCCTGTAACAGAAATGTGACCTTCATGCATATCAGCTGGCCAACACACACACACACACTCTCACTCAGGCCTCATGTCGACTGACAGGAGAGAAGACAAAGACAAAACTAACTCAGTCTTTAGTTGCAACACATAACATGTAGCCTATAGTTTTAGACAGATTCTCTCTTCTAATTATTTTTGATTGGCTGACACACAATGTTAGCAGCACTGGGATGTTTTGAATAGGCGTCCCCACCTTTATCTTAGTTTGGCCCAACTAATGCTGCTGACCATGTGTGGCTACCACAGACAGACAACGCTGCCAAGTAAGTTAACTTTCCCTTAACAACGCAGATGAGGCGGAAGTTTTCTTAGATTCAAATAGCTTTGCAGCTCCGAACAAACTATGCCAAATAGTAGTTCAAGCAGGGACAGGTTGACACTCGACATGTTAGTATCAGAGAGTACCTTTAGCAGACAATTGCAAAGCACACATACACATAACCCATAGATCAGAAACATACATACAGTAGACATACATGTCGAGACATAAATTGACTCATGTTCCTGATTGGTTACCGTAAAGTGACTGGTCTCAAAATTTGACAGATTTTCCAATTTAGCAAACCCAGTGATTGTGATCTCTAGCCCAGACCTGGCATCAATCATCTGTAACTCTCCGTAGATTCGTTGCCGTAGGCCCAACCTGTGTGCGCACACAATTTGTTCCTTCTTTACGGGCCGATAGCTGCTACAACAAACTATCACCCAAACTGTCTTTTTAAGACAGGAGCTCTACTTAACGCAATCCCCCTTTGCCCAATGGCAGTCATAATAGCCCTTTAAAGCAGTGGTTCTCAAACTTTTTCTTTCATTCCCCACTTTTATGGTGGTGCATTAAATGGATCCATAATCCAGTCATACTGAGCACTGCTGGTTGGGAAATATTTTTGAAATAAACTTTGCAGGGATGTGATGTAGGCCTACTGTTTAATACATGGGATCACAAGTGGCTCCCAATCAGACGTTTCACCGATTTCGCTCAGAAATCTCAAAGGCATAATACTGTCGCGATCGAGGCGCCTGTCCCATACTCAAGTTTTTTTTGTGAATGCAGTAATCTTATTTGCTAGGTGAGGTAGGTGCTTGTCTTTGCCTTGTAACTGGACATTTAACTCAAATGTATCGCTAAGATATATCAAATATATTGCTAAGATAGGCCAGCTTCGTCAAGAAATGTTCATTAGTGAACGTGCTTGCAGATTCAAACATGCGTTCTTCCTCCAAGAAGAGGCGACTCGGAGCTCAAACACGCGCGACAGCACTTTACCTTGGGAAAGCCACCTTGCCTCGCTGTGAAACAGTACAGCCTTTTGGTCAGCTACCATCTCTTCGCAAAGTGCGGAGAATAGACGCGCTTTTAAGGGCCGGGTTTTGATGAAATTCACCACTCTCACAACAACGTCAAAATCTCATGTAGGTCGGGACTAACTAAGCTGCCTTGACATGAGCGCTTCCCTGTGAATAACACAGTGCGTCCATTGCGCATCGGGTGCTACCTGGGCCCAGGCTACAGATAAAAAAATAAATAAAAAACTCCTGTTTTTCACGTCAGTTCACGCCCCACCTGGCATGTCTCCGCGACCCACAGTTTGAGAAACGCTGCTTTAAAGGAACAAAACGTACTACTCACCGAGAGCGCGTCATACCAGCGGGCTGAGGGATCACACACAGTAAGTTTGGTAAAAAAACAATCCTTAATTCAATAGATTAATATAATCCATATCAATCTCGGTAGAACCTCCATAAACTGATGGTCATTTTTAGCCTAGAAATCTAGACGCGCCCCTAGCGGCAGCAAATTACATTTGCTGCCAGGGCTAGTCTAGCAACTCTCCGTTGGCTTGTGAGCTCCAGAAATCAAAACTCAATCAGGCCAATGAAATCGTGTATAGAGTCGTTAGGTGGGCTTAACATAATGATTGATGGCAGAGTTGCAACAGTTTGGCTTGAATTCCCTGCTACTTGAAAACAAATAAGATGGATGTTGCTGTTGTCGAACAGTGTGACACGAGTTAAGCTTTTATTAAGTTGGCAAACGTTTGAACTAGCCAACTAGATCCGCTGGTGGGAAACGCATGGGACTCATAGCGCTGCCGCTGTCCTATTGCGTGCAGAGGGAATTTGAAAGACAACTGATTATCCCACCCCTCGGACTGAGCACTGCGAACGGTGAGTGCCCAGACCCTACATTTTAATGTAGGCTAGGTAATTTTGATACCATAGATTTAATAGAGACCCAGTCAGACCAATAGTATGAAAAATCAGGAACAGAGTTTATTTACAATGATGCGCATCAAGGGAGAGACAGCATGACTTCACCTAAAGATCCATCAGCTGCTCTAACTAGACAAGGAAATAGTTAGGGTTTAGGTATCCTTCCAGGCTGACAGGAGATGGCGTTGGTCATCCCATCTCACGTGGACTACACTGAATCAGACTCTGATTAGTGGCAACCTGGCAATCCGGAGCAGATAGCTACTGACGCAGCCATGGAAAACAGTAAAACACTGCAAAGTCATAATATTCCCGCTTATCTCTAACTACAGTCACACACAGATATACACAGGGACAGTACAGATATCATACAGTCATTACATAGAATCATACTTTTAGTATCAAAGTGACCCACTAATGAGAAATGCAGAACATTAACCCACATATTGGAATATTGGACATAATGCAGAACATTAAACCACATATTGGAATATTGGACATAATGTTCTATTCTACTTTCTCTCACTAGCAAACCAAGACATTTAGATCTCAGAAAAACCTCCTTTGGCCCAGAGGTGGCCTTGATCTGACACAGCTCTGACTGACCAGAGAAAGAAAGCATTTTAGTGTAATGGTTAGTTCTGAGGGGGGCATCTAACCTGACACAGAGTTTAGTTGAATCCTTGCTTAAAGGAGAATTCCGGCAATTTCTCACATAGGTCTCTGTTTCTCAAGGTCACCAAGTACTGTCGGAAGAATGAAAACGAAAACAATCGGTTCCACCTAGCTCGAGTTGCTGCAACCAACCGCCAGGCAGCTACAGTGCTACACTCTGGGGCAGTGACGGACTGGACGGTCTGGCATTTGGGCAGATGCCAGAAGGGCCGCGGCCCCTCGTGGGCCGTTTGGGCCGGCCAATCAGCGGCATGTTTGTCGGGTTTGCGCGGCCCATTTATCGTAAAGGCGGTTTTACAATATCTCTCAGCCCACTATCAAGCATCAGTAGTGTTACATGGCTTACGAATAAGCCATTTATCTCTAACTCCCTTTTCCTCTTTCATAGATGGAAACTGATCAGTATTTATACCAGACATGAGTCTCTACACTACAGTCATGGTGACCCTCAATATTTACATCAGTCTATATTCTTTTGTAACCTTATTCAATCAAATGATTTAAAAGTGCATTGTTTGAAATTGGAATACAATAAATATGCTGCCTGTATCTTTTATTTTATTATTGGTTTACAAAAGTTAGGCTACATGAAGCAATGACTTCTGGGAATTTCAAAACCGAATGCGTCTACTTCCTTCAGCACGGGGAATTGCCGATCTAGCATGCCTTGATCCTCGGAATTTTCCCCTTATAAAAGCTAATAAACTGCCCCCAAATGCACTTCGAAACATAATAGAATGTCTGCTTAAATTCAGTTAAAGTGCTACGGTTGAAAATCTACAGTCGGAAATTGACACATCTTGCCACGCACTGGGACAGCCTGAAAAAGTCTCCTCTAAACGAGTAGGCCTATACAGTCAAAGCGTCGGACTTTGATGATGCCGCGGAGATATAGGAAGATACAAAAATAAACCTGGTGAGCAAGAAATGTGCTACCTGCAAGAATTGTGCATAGTTGTATAGTTTGTTTACCACAGTCACGGCCCTAGAATAGCTCTGAAACTAGGGGTGAACGCGGCGCAAAATGAAACATTTCTGTGGGGCGCCTGCCATGGACCTCGCAGTTGCAAAATCAGCATGAACATTAACGGACAGCTGCTACCGTTGACCGATTAAAATCTAGTTACCATGCTGTGAACTAAAGCACACATCCTGTACCGGGCATGGCTATTAAATTTGCGTCAAAGGCTGATAGTTTCAATTGTAGATGCACTCTTTAATAGCAGTTAATAGCAGCCTCCTCACATTCCTTATTATTTCGGATTTAAAATGCACACCAGTGCATTATATAAGGCTGCAATTTAAATTTTAAAAGCTATTATTTCCTCTTTTTTCCACCTCACAAACTCTACTAGGCTACAGTAAAAGCGCATTAGCGCAAAAGCCTCTTGTTCTGATATTTATTCAATTTACATTCTTACAACAACATAGCTTGTCACAACATCAATACACAGCCTTAGTATAAGGCCTACAAGTTGTGCATTGATATATCCATGTTCTTGGTTCAGTCTTTATGCATAGCCTATTAAAGTTAGAGTTCATCACCAATGGGGCTACAAACGTGTTATGTCCGTGCATGTGAAGTTATATCTGTGTGTTGCGAGCACATGCATGCGCGTCCCCGTGTGGGCCGCTGGTTGGTGAAAATGCCATGGCCGTTTTTTAATCCCAGTCCGTCACTGCTTTGGGGGCATGTCCATGGGGGCTCCTCCCGTTCTCCTTTAAGAAGTTTATTTTCTGTTCTTCTCAGCATACACTTCCTACAGGGCTGCTGCTCACCACTCACATTACCGATTGGCTCAAACTGAAACTCTTTCTACACAGAACTGTACTGTGCTTCCACAGCACCTATCAAAATAAAAGTCCTTGCACATTTCAGTACATTAGCAAGGTTTTATAAAGAGAGAGAGAGACTTGTCCAGCTCTCGTAACTGTCTAAATGGTCGTTGTAATTCTGTAATTAAACTATGATCCACGCTGTCTCGTCAAGCCCTAGACAATTTGTTGATTGTTGATGATGAAGTAATTTTTTCTTTTTTTGTATGCTTATTTCCCCTCTCCTCATATCCATCTTTTGCTCCTCTCCACCTGCCTCGAGGGGAGGCCAGAGGATGGGCTGGGTTGGGCAGCAGCAGGGTGGATGTTGGGGTTTTGTCCAGAAGGAATCATTGATCGATCGAGGCGTAGCGGGATGTTGTGTGTATGTGTGTGTGGGGGGGGGGGTCGCTTTAACATTCAGCCGCTCCGCGAGGCCCTTGGGGCTGCAGGGGCCACAGATGCCAGGAAATCAATGGTGCGGGAGGTCAACAGTCGTGCGTGGAATCCCAGCGCCACTCTCCCCGCACACCCCCGCCATCTCTCTCTCTCTCTCTCTCTGTTCTGAACGGCAATTAGCCCCAGGAGCTGCAGTCTGCCTCTGGCCTGGTCACGAGCAGCAGACCGCAGGCTTTGGGAGCCTCATGCATATGCATGGCCCAGGCAGGGTCTGGATGGCTGTGTTACGGCCAAGGGCATTTGTAAACAAAACACCGGACGGAATGCAAAAATTAGGCACCCGTAGGACTTAAAGCACAGTTGAGCTCATTTATGCTGATTATGTGTAATGTTGTCTCTTAAAGCCACATACACTTCAATCCACAAAAATGCATAAAATATATTGTTCCCGATTTACATGTGGTTTGTCCAGTGGATTATTAGAAAAAGGAAAGGATATTAGGGAAAAGCTGTTGCTGAATCTGACATTCTTACAGGGAAGCTACACCAGGCGCGTAACTGAAGAGTTCTGTTCGCGACGCGTAAAGTCCATTTTTTTCAAACCTACGCGCCACTATCACGTCTGGTGTAGCTACTTCTATTGATTATAGTGGAAGCTAATTGTTGCAGAAGAGGCAACGCGAACAGAACACTTCAGTTATGGCTTCCAGTTGCGAACAGTTGCGTTCCGTCAACGCATGCCAGTGGGTGTTTCTGACGGTAGCTATAGCTATGCAAATTACTTATGGTATAACCATAATTTGATTGGCTGGAGCCGTCTGTTGTTCGCTTGTTCGTATTTTGATTGGCTGGTGCCGTTCATCGGTGCAGCAAAAGTTGAACTTCTCAACGCGAGCGACGGGAGCAACGCGACGCAATGGACCCACAATTCAGTTCGGCAATGGATGACGTAAGCTCATGTAAAGTGAACGGGATGCGTCTCCAGCACGGCAACGCAAACAACTGTGTGCGGGAGCCGTTACGTGCCTGGTGTAGCTTCCCTTTTACATCGCATGCTGCGGTATCACTTGCCAGATGGTAGAAGCGTGAACAGTTTGTGAGCTGGGTGGGTAGCGTCTTTTATTATACTGGTGGCTCTGTTACTGAAGCGGTACGAGGAGTGCAAGTCCTGGATGGATGGTTGGCTGTTCTGGTGATCTTCTCTGCTGTCCTCACCAATGTCTGCAAGGCCTTCTGGTCAGCAACAGAACAACTGCCATACCAGACTGAGAGGCTTTAGGAAAAATCTGACAAGGTTTCACATAGATCTCCGTTTCTCAAGGTCACAACGAGTAATGTCGGAAAAACCCGAAAACAATTGGTTTTACCTAGCTTAAGTTGTTACAGCCAGCAGGTAACGCAGCCAGGCAGCTAACAGTGCTACACTGTTTTTTTTCGTACCGACAGTACTCGTGACCTCGAGAAACAGAGATCTATGTTATTTCTCCTTTAATATGACAGTAGGAAATACATGTAGGTTACAGATCACTGCCTGTCTGTTCACGTAATAGATGAGCCTTGCTGGCTGACGATTTGTAGCCATGGTCAACCCTTTTGGGGGTCAGTCTCATACCGTGCCGTGCCTTGTGAGAGATGCGCTGGAGAGGCCATTCATCAACATGTCCCTGCCCCCATGAGCAGCACATGATGATGAAGATGGCGGAGGAGGAGGAGGAGGAGCTGTTCAAGGCTGTCTCCTGAGCTGTGTCTGCACAGGAGCAGAGATATGGAGCACATGGAAGAGCTGGTGCTTTGGAGAGAATCCATGTTTCGTGGCCATTTCACAAAGTGAGAGCAACGGAACAGGGATATATGAGTCAGAGAGTTCTGATGCTGTGTCTTCACAGGAGCACAAGAATACACACACGCACACACACACACACACACACAAACACACACACACACACACACACAAACACATTCCAGAGAGAGCTGTGAGAAAAATAATAAACCGGTTCATGTTGGAGGTCTGACAAACATAGCACTTGGAACATTCCTTGTCTGTCTCTCTCTCCTTCTCATGTCCTCTCTCTCTTCTCTCTCTCTCTCCTCTCTCTCTCTCTCTCTCTCTCTCAATCAACCCCCACCCACACACACACACCAGCAGCAGGTAGCTAAAGTGGGAGAATCACACATCACAGCCTATTGGAGCCATTCCACTATGACCTGCTTCACACGGCATCATGGGGAAAAAGGGCTCTGGCGCCAGCTGGCTCATCTCCAGTAGGGCAGCGAGTGACAGGTCGAGGGTGCTGATAGTGTGTGTGTGTGTGTGTGTGTGTGTGTGTGTAGGGGGGAGTCCATTCAAGGTGCTAAGGGGAGCATGAGAAGGGTCATAAGCACATGGGGATTAACTCACCAGGAGCACAGATCTCTAAAGAGAAGGAGCTCTGGACCAACCTGCACCATAGGAGCCCTTTAAACGTGATTGGTGTGTTGAGTAATGCTCTCCTTACTATGCAGCAGCAGAAAGAGAGAGAGAGAGAGAGAGAAAGAGAGAGAGAGACAGAAGCATACTCATATCTTTAATATATTCAGAGTACTGTATAAATGATCACTACATCTTGTTTCATATACAGGGGCACTGTGTTACAGCCTTCAAATCGAATTTCAGTTCACTTACATAAATATGGCCAAGAGTCACAAAGACTCACTTTATGTTCAAAGTCATATTTTCTGCAGTGTGAATTTGAAGCGATCGCTCTCCTCGCTCTGTGTGGCGCAGGTGTCATCGACACCATCAGTTTGACACTCGAGTGACTTTCAATCCAACTTCCACCCAACTGAATCGCTGGCACTCTCTTCCCCTCCTCCATCAGTCTTGATTTGTATTCTTCTTTTTTTGTTCCTATCTTCCGCTGTCTCCATCTGTTCTCCTCCTCTCACTCTTTCCTCTCTCTCTCACTCTCTCTCTTTCCCCTCTGTCTCGTCTTGTGTTCCTGTTGACAGTCTACTCAACAGGAGGGAGGTGGCAGAAATGATGATGTGCTTGATTAAAATGGTTATTATATGGAAGACTTAGTAATGAGAGAGAGAGAGAGAAGTGAGGGAGGAAGACATGGAGAGAAAGGCAGAGTGCTGAGAGATGCTTTCCCAGAATGCCACTGGGCCTGTTCCTGTCATCTAGCCCAGTTCTGGCGTGGCCCCGGCGTCTGCTGCTCCCTGTGCTGAGTGTGGAAACTCCCTCCAGGCGGGCTGGCGTGTGTCAGCAGACGTTTGAGGGTGCTGAATGGGAACAGCAGCATGCCCTGCAACACCAGGCCAACCCCCCCCCCCCCCCACCTCCCCACACACACACCCCATGCCCCATGTGCCCAGCCCAACCATGTCCTCTATCTGCACTGCCTGACCTTCCACAGGAGCCTGGGAGTGGAATACCCGGGCCACCACCACCCCCCCTCTCTCTCTCCCTCATTCCTCTTACTCCTCCTCTCTTCTCTCTGTCCCTTGCTTCTCATTCCTGCCTTTAATGCCCTGGTTACATGGCTGTCACTACCATAGAGAACATTGAGGTCATGTCCTCTGTATTTTTTCCCTCAAATTTCATTTAATTTAGTAAGTAGGCTACAAATAGCCGATGAAACAGTTGTCCTTATATCAACGTACCATCACGTCAAAATGAAAATCGACTTGGCTATCCCGGAGTGTGGCAGCTCATATAAACTTCAATACCCACAAATCAATTGTCCAAAATAAATAAACTTGACGGATTGTTAATTTCTGCCAGTAATCTTAATTCAGCTGACCTGAACAAAGGCTGCAACAAAGTTGGAAAGCCGGCAGAATTTGAGCAGGAGGGAAGGTGAGAAAGGTAATGGTTGAATACAATAAAGCCCCTTAACATTTCGGGGTTCCCAAAGTTTCTAGTGACGCCCCTGACCTCGGTATTTGAAAAATCCTGGCTACGGCTTTGCCTGGTTACCATCACCCTCTTCCTCCTCCACCACCACCCTCCTCTCTTTTCTCTCTCCCTCACTTCTCATTCCTTCCTTTAATGCCCTGGCTACCATCACATCAACTCATCCTCCACCGCCACCTCCTCTCCTCTCTCTTTTTCTCTCCTCTCTCTCCCTCCCTCCAGCACTTGTCATTGCTTCCTTTCTACGGACTCCCTCAGTGGCCCCTGTGCACGTACAATATTTGACAAGTGACTTCAATAGCATCTTATGTTCCGATAACACGATGATGACCAGTTTATTATTGACTATTATGACTATTGTTTGCTGTTGCAGGGCAACAGAATGATTGACAATGATAATGCTAAGCTAGTCATAGTGAGGCAGTAGATCATTCTGACCATTAAAATTATTCATGGGGGTAGGGGGGATTTCTTTCCATGTTTACAAAAATCACTACTTCATATCCCTTGGTAACAAGATAAAACTTTGTTTAAACTAAAGGAATTGTTATGGTCTGAGCTTCATTCGAGCAAATAAAATGTAGGCTGAGTCTGCCGCTTCATACTTTCAGTGTGATTCCTGCCTTACAGAACCTAGAAAAAATGAAACATTGAAAACACAGGAAAACACAGACACAGACACACACACCTCTCTCTCGGTCTGAATCTCTTGTTCTGAGATTTGTTTTCTTTCTTTGCTGATACTGTGTCCTGGTGAAAGTAACCTTTCTGTCTGATTTGGTGGAAGCTGTTTGGGCAGTCACATGTGCCGGGTTTGGTGGCGGAGTCATGTGGCCCGGTTGGGCCAGGCTTGGCTGGCCCTGGCCTTCCTCTGTGCTGAGCTCCTCGGAGCAGCTGGTCCTGCTGCTGGAGCTGCATGGGCACGTGGTGGACCTGCACTAGTGCCAGAGACTGGGCCAGGACTAACCCACTGGCCAGGACCTGCCCTCTCCTTTGGTCTCGTTCTCCCTCTCTCCTTCTCTCCCTCCCCTGTCCTCTCTCTCTCCCTCCCTTTGTTTACATCTCTCTCACCATTTCACACTCTTTTCAGTTTAATCTTGAGGCAGTAGTCTGTATCAGTAGTCAGTATCAGCAGTTACAGTTAATGGCAGGGCACAAATTGTGGAAGCCTGCCTTGTCTGAGGTCTGAGTCTTCTCACTCGTCCTCCACAGGTTCATCAGTGCTAACCTGAGTTAAGAGTCAAATTTACACAGCCATCTGACTAAACAATTAAAGTAACACGATGAAGGAATCACCCTTCTGTCCATTTTCTACATGTTCTACATGTTCTAAGTATCCCAGGGGTACCTAATTTGTCTAAAACCGATTCCTATCTATCTTATCCGCTACCTACAACAACAAGGTTGCATAGTGCAATGCCAGCTGCTCTGGACGCCAGAGACGCCGTTCCTCTTTATTCTCAGTGTGCCATCAAAAGGAATTTGTAGCCATTACTTTAAGGTTGAACACGCCACCCAAAATCAGTAGTGATATATGTTCTTACCTTAACTTTCACGAGTTGAGTCATACCTCTCCCGCGCCGGTAGGTGCACTCAAACGCTCTGTCGCGCGGCTCGAATGTGTTAGCATGTTGCTATGCTAGCGGGCTCTGCCGTGGCCGTAGAGAGAGGCACATAGCAGTATTCAAACACCTCCACGTTTTCCCTACTTAAATACAGTTGCACGAGTAGTTGATAAAAATGTGTACGTCACACAACATGAAACGTGGCGATTTTCCAAGCGAATAAACAGGAGAACTACAATGTGTGGCGCAATAGCACTTGGGAGTACTTCGACCTAGCGTGGTAATATTATTAACACCTAATTGTAGATCCTATCCACCACAGAGTTTAGAATCCATGCTGGATCGACCCTCAGCCTCTCCCTCCCCTCTGAGCGAGAGAGGCACACACACTAGAGATGCGCTGATGGGCTATTATTTCAACCATAACTGCATAGCAAAACTTATCATCCATCAGCACCAAAGTTTGTTGACCAATTTTCAAAACTGCACCCTCCCACCATCCGCTGGTTGTTTTAATGTAGGCTATATGGGTGATGCAGCGCTGCTGACGTGAGGCTAGAAAGCCCTTGCCTGTTCTAGAAAGACTGATCTAATGCAGCAAATATATTAAAAGGCAAAAGTCGTACATTGGCTAGGCCTATCCCCAGAATATCAGCAGCAAACTCAGTCTCTGTCGCGCAAAACAGTCTCCAAATAAAACGCACATCGGCCTGTTGCCTATTCTGCCAGCTTGTGACAATATATCGTCCAAAATGCTTGATTGCATTGCATTCTCCACATTTTTAGCTACATTTTCATGTACCACATCAGCATTTTTGTTCAGTGAATCTTTTGTAAATTGCTTTACAATTACCGTCGGGCCCTTGTCAGCAGACTTCGGCTTGCCTCTTGCCATATTCACTCCTTGTCTTCCGATGTCATTTCTGAGTCATCTACAGATGTTCACCTCCCTAAATAGAACCAACTTCAACCTGTGTTATATCCTAGATGAGACTGCCTGGGTTATTTTGTTTAGATATTAGCCTAGCCTATATATAAAACACATAATTGTAGCCTACCATTCAGGGAATAGGCATTTAAAAGAGAGACAGTGATATGACTAAGAGAGTGATATGACTAAGAAATGACATCGGGCGATGGCAGTGCGAGATGTTCAGAACGTAAGAGCTAAAACTTCTACAAACTCACTAACATCCACAGCGGAAAAAGAAGGTAAGAAAAATAGTCGGAAAACTTAGATGTGTAAGGCAAGCAAGCAAGTTTGGCGGTTGTTACTAAAAATGTGAACATGCACGTTGCATTGTTGTGCGGTGGACTTTCAGAATGAATGGAGTTGGAGTTTCTTTAATATCGAGGCGTCATATTTGTCCGATGGCCTGCTATAAAATGAATTGCGATGTCTGTCTGAAAAAGACGCGCTCGTGCAGTCAAAATGAATGGGAGTCTTCAGAACAGGCTTGTCAGTCAACCTGACATAACAGTGTGTAAAGTAGCCTATAATGTGAATGACTTGTTATTTTATCAAGGATTTCTTTCTTTTTGCAAAAAATAAAGTACAATAGGCATTAATTAGTAGGCCAGGAGCATGCTGAAATTATGTGGCAAATTGCGTTTTTTATTACAATGATAAAATTGTAAAAGGACGTGACTGAAGCTGAGGCAAGCCAGGCAATAGGCCGGTAATTGTAAAGCAATTTACAAAAGATTCACTGAACAAAAATGCTGATGTGGTACATGAAAATGTAGCTAAAAAATGTGGAGAATGCAATGCAATCAAGCATTTTGGACGATATATTGTCACAAGCTGGCAGAATAGGCAACAGGCCGATGTACGTTTTATTTGGAGACTGTTTTGCGAGACAGAGACTGAGTTTGCTGCTGATATTCTGGGGATAGGCCTAGCCAATGTACGACTTTTGCCTTTTAATATATTTGCTGCATTAGATCAGTCTTTCTAGAACAGGCAAGGGCTTTCTAGCCTCACGTCAGCAGCGCTGCATCACCCATATAGCCTACATTAAAACAACCAGCGGATGGTGGGAGGGTGCAGTTTTGAAAATTGGTCAACAAACTTTGGTGCTGATGGATGGCTGATGGATGATAAGTTTTGCTATGCAGTTATGGTTGAAATAATAGCCCATCAGCGCATCTCTAGTGTGTGTGCCTCTCTCCCTCAGAGGGGAGGGAGAGGCTGAGGGTCGATCCAGCATGGATTCTAAACTCTGTGGTGGATAGGATCTACAATTATGTGTTAATAATATTACCACGCTAGGTCGAAGTACTCCCAAGTGCTATTGCGCCACACATTGTAGTTCTCATGTTTATTCGCTTGGAAAATCGTCACGTTTCATGTTGTGTGCCCTAACATTTTTCATCAACTACCCGTGCAACTGTATTTAAGTAGGTAAAACGTGGAGGTGTTTGAATACTGCTATGTGCCTCTCTCTACGGCCACGGCAGAGCCCGCTAGCATAGCAACATGCTAACACATTCGCGCCGCGCGACAGAGCGTTTGAGTGCACCTACCGACGCGGGAGAGGTACGACTCAATTCGTGAAAGTTACGGTAAGAACATATACAGTATCACTACTGATTTTGGGTGGCGTGTTCCTTTAAAGAACTCCCTCATGAATGATGCTTTCATACTTCATGCTCATGTCGTTCTAAGTATATGAACGAGTAAGATGTGTTATTTGCTTGCATGTTACCACGGAAACAAACTCATGACGGGGTCAAATTTTTAGAAACTTGTTCTAGAAGTGGAGGTACAGGAATGACCAGTTGAGTTACAGGAACAGTTGAACAACCGTTAGAAGGCCTGCTGCCAACACTTCAACCATCAACCACCTTTCTTCTCTGTCTGAGTCAGTGTGTGGGGGTGCGATAGGGAGAGGTGTGTGTGTGTGTGTATGTGCATGAGTGTGAAGGGTTTTGGCTGGGGGTGACAGTTGCAGTCACAGAAGCCTACTCTGCCACCTGTCAGCCTCTGTCACAGGGATATGAGAAGCCCCAGAAGGGCCTGAGCACTCAGGTCTCTCTCTCTCTCTCTGTTTCTACTTATTCTCCCTCTCTCTTTCAATTTGACACGTCCCTTACCTTCCCTTACCTTTTTCACTGTTGGTAAGACTGGAGGGCATCACAGCAGATTTTTATTTTTCTTTCCACAGTTCTAGAGTTGACTGTCTTCTCGCAGTCTTTTAACGTCAGCTCCAATAACGGTCGAAAAAACGGTGTGACAGTGCTGCTTCCCCCAGCCAGGCAGCCACATACCCCCCGTCTCATCAGTGTGCAAACAACAGCATTGATTCGGTGTCCGCCGTGGGTCTCCAGTTCCACGCGGCCGGTGGCTGAGCCTCACTTGGCCCAGCTGTTGATGCAGTCTGTGGGCATCTCCAGCAGACAAGTCCCCCTCTCTCTGGTGGAGCTTGTGTTCAAGGCAGTAGGGCCGTGTAGGCAGGAAACGGTTGTGCAATGATCTACATCGCACCTGATTGAAGCAGCATATTGTTACAGAAAACGCAATGGATATAACCATGGTTTAACCATGAGGTGGCGGGTAGACACTCTTGTTGCTTTTACTAAGTTGTCTAAAGGCCACAGCAGAAATTAAGAAATTAAAAAGTATTCTTATGCTTTCATAAGAAAATTCCACAGTAGATAAAAGGGGAAAGCAGCACAGAAACACACAAACACAAATGCAAACACAAGTCACTGTTTTGTACATCACGCATTGTCACAGACCAAAAAAAAAAAAAAAACATTTTATATGCTGGAAATCTGATTGATGACATGATCAGTGAATTTTCTTCCTAGTACAGCAAGTCACTGTGGGATGTGATATTATGATGAGTTCAGTGTCAAGATCACCTTCTGTTGATTTGACCCACATGTATGCTTACATAACCTTACATTTACTGAATTGACTGTATCTGAGTACTGTATTACGTAATAATATAATTACAAAGATAATTCTTTATGATTATGTGATTCTTGACTCATGTTTTTTTTTGTCATTTTGAATGTCTTGAATCAAAATGTTACTGTATATTACACAATTACAGATCTGTTTCCTCAGGAAGGAGAAATTTTCTACCAGACATATCGCACAGGTACACACACACACACACACACACACACATGTTTGTGTGGCTCTCCAGACAGAGTGCATGTTGAGAGACAGATTTAAAAGAAGCAGGGGGCATTGTTTCAAAGGGCTTTTCTGAGAACAACTACATATAAAAACAGATCAAGAGAACCCACAGGTGACTGCTCTCCTCAGCATTATCTCTCAGTGAGAGTCGTGGTTTTGAATGCATCTCTGAATCTGAGATAATGTCTGCTACGAACCCACTGAGAACTGTTCACGAACATCCAATAGATGTTTCACATACTGTATGTCTCCTAGATAAACAACAAGAAAACATGTACTGTCCCTCCATGTCTCTTTGGATATAGAAGTATTTGCCAAAATGACTTGTATGCATTGTAAATGTTAGCCGGGATGTTTCCTCTAAAACTGGAACCTGAATTTTATGTCATGCACAAACCTGTTCAGACAGGATGTCTGAATTAGGTATGCATTGTAAAACTGGTCCATCTCTCACTTGCAGCAGGGTACTTTCCTGCTGATTGCTGAGCTGCACTGAAAAGGTGACCATGAGAGTCCATGAGGAGTTCCCCTCATAGATGTCAGATTAGCCAGTAGATTGAAGCATCTCTAAAACTCTGACTCGTGTGCTGTGAAAGATGACTGCGTGAAAGACTCTGAAGTAGGCTATGAGTGTGACACACTATGGCCCGATCATCGACCATGTGTATGAGTGGGTATGTCACCATGACATTGTTTTGAATGAGGTCGTTTGTATACTGGTGAGCCCATTGGTCTGTAGAGTGGTATACTTTGTTGTTGACGTCATTCAAGACCACACGCCAGAGTAATGTCACAGTATGAGTGTGTGTGAGAGCAAGGTTTGATGACTCTGCCTTGTGCATGTCTTGTTCAATGTGTGTGTGTGTGTGTGTGTGTGTGTGTGTGTGTGTGTGTGTGTGTGTGTGTGTGCAGTGTTGGGAAGTAACTGAATACATGTATTCTGAATTAAGTATTTATGGTTATGGTTATGATTATGGTATTTAGCAGACACTTTTGTCCAAAGCGACATACAAATAACAACATTACAAATAAACAATTTAAATAGTTGGTGAGACTACATTAGGAGAATAGCAATAATAAACAACAATGTCAATTCTATCAATAGTCTAATGAAAATAAACTAGATGTACCGCAGAGCGGTAAAAAATATGACCGCCGCCCATTCCAGCACGTTTTCCACAAAAATACGTCACGCTGAAAGGCCTATATGATTCTAACTGTCTCACTGAATTGCATTATGCACACTCAATTCTCACTGGTATCTGCTAGACAACAAGTACCAAAACATGATTAGTTCCTAGATTTCACATGTAAAATACATTTTATACAACCCCACCCCCATCTTGCCTGTTCATAATTCTGAGAAATTCTTGAATTGTGTGCATGTGTGCGTGTACATGTTTATGTTTATGTGTGTGTGGGTGGGTGGGTGGGTGTGTGTGCATGCATGTGCTTGTGTGTTTGCCTGTTTATGTGCCTGTGTGTGTGCATGTGCATGCATGCGTATATATGTCTACTGTGTGAGTATGTGTCATACGTAGGATTACTGTGAATGTATGTGTGTGCGTGTGTATCTGTTTATGCAATTATTTTATTGTAAGGCCCCCCATGAACGAAAGTCCATGCATTCGGAGGGTGTCATAATGATCCTACACTTTCAATTTCGTGCAGTTTTGACCATGTCAGCCAGAGATATTGTGATGAAAACATCTAATGTTTTGCTTTTTAATTTTTAACTAGGTGGTGCTATTCATGAAATAAGTGGTAATGGGATAGGTTGACAGCTCCCCTTAATACCAACATACAAAAAAAGGTGGACCTCCTAGGCCCTACGGTTCTCGAGATATTCACAGAAAACTGTCTCCGGCCACCTACAGGCCAGTTGGTGTATAGTAACATAAATTAATTTATTGTGTGGCCCCCCATGAACGAAATTCCACGAAACTTGGCGTGCATTCAGAGGGTGTCATAATGATCCTACACTTCCAATTTCATGCAGTTTTGACTATGTTAGGTCACAGATACCTGCGAATACAACACCTCATTTTTACTTTTTTGTGTTTAACTAGGTGGCGCTATACATGAAATTAGTGGTTATGGAATGGTTTGACATGGCCCTTTGAGATCAACATACAAAAAAAATGGTCCTCCTAAACCCTACGGTTCTCGAGATATTCACAGAAAACTGTGTCTGCCTTACCTTCCTTTCGGGGGGTCCAGTCCAGCGGGGGGGCTACAGATCAAAACGAAAAACGATGGTTCCATGCTATCCATGTGGGGTTACATGCCCACCAAGTTTTTATTTAATCATTAGGAAAGGAAACTTTTTTTTTATGAAGCAATTTCTCAAGGCCCTTTTGATGTAGAGGACACCAAGCAATAGCATACATGTGCATTGTGGTGAAACTGCTTATATGTGCATTGTGGTGAAACTGCCTATATGTGCCTGGTGTGTGTGTGTGTGTGTGTGTGTGTGTGCGTGTGCGTGTGTGTGTGCAGCGGTGACAGCACTCCAACAGACACCTCCAGTCTGCTGTGTGTAACACTCTTTTATGCTAGAGCAGCTTCTCTCTTCACAGCTCTGCCTTAAGCCCCCCTTGACAACCCCACTGTGAAACCACAGCCAAATTCTCCAAAAGCTTCTTATTCAAATTATTTCAAACATGTGTGATATACTGCATTTCTTGCAGTGTTTGCCAATAGTATTATACATCATGATATACCAAAAACTGAAGAGCTGTTAAACTCTTTAATGAAAACTTCTACATTTTGTTAGAACATTTATTCTAAAAACATGTGACATATGTAAGGCATCATCTAAAGAGACAGTCTCTGATAGCAGAGTGAAGTACATGCATACAGTTACCTCAGCTCGCTCGCTTCCTGTCAGATGGGCTCTTGTTTAGGCCTTGTCAGGTGCGTGACTCGGATGCTAGCTGAGCGTGATCTCTTCTCACTCACTAGCGACCACAAGGAGCCAACCACCAGTCAGAGATGTGCCCTATCACGTACTGTACCCTATCACATGCTCTTTCACTCTCTCTCTCTCTCTGTCTCTGTGTGTGTGTGTGTGTGTGTGTGTGTGTGTGGAGATGTGTGTGTGTGTGTGTGTGTGCACGTGTGTACCCTTTATTTAGTTTTCCTGTTTATCTTTGGCTGTGTTTGTGAAGACATGGCTGTTTTTTGCGAGGTAGGATGAGAACAGAATGTTTTGTTTATGTCATTTTATGTTATCATATGAGCATACATTTTTTGTATGTGGGTTTGTTTTTTTCAGTATGCATGGAAAATTCACAAATATGTTTGCATGACAGTAAAGAGCCAGAAAAAAATAGTGTGTATCTGAGTACATACTTATTGAGTGTTTATGAGAGAGTTTACTCTTCAAAGGTTTGTTTGGTCTGTTTCTGTGTGTGACCCTTTGTGGTGCCTTTGGATATGTGTTCCAGCACATATGTACGTGCAACCCCACCTCACTCCCCACTTCTTAAACCTATAAAAGAACTCTTTTCAGCATGACAATGGAAATTATATGGATGCCTACCCCTTGCCCACATGCCTCCTCTGCAAGCTATGCAAGAGGCATGGGAAAACACAGAGGTGGGGTCAGTTCAAGGGTGGATATGGCCTACAAGGTGATATTTTCTCTGTTGCTTAGCCCGAGAGGACATTGGTTGCGATGCATGTTGTGGGGTTATGATGTATAGCCCCCCCACCACCCCCCAATTCTTTGCAATCTTTTTTTTTAACAATAGTGTGACCTGTATTTGTTGTTTCATTTTTGTGTTGTTTGCTGTTGTAACTTGTTGTTTGTTGTAACTTACAGTATTGATTGTATTTTATTGATTGTAATTCTATTTGTCTTTATTTGCTGTAAACGTTTTTGTTGAAAAAAAAAACTGTTAGCTGATTACAGCAGAAGTTCTATTTCTGAGTTTCACAGAAGAAAAGTACATCAGGGTGTTGCTGCTAATTTCAGAGGGTAATTGTGGTTCATGTGTGCAACATTTTTATTTCAGAGTTTCACTTTGACATACAGTAGATGTGAGTTGTTAACCACCAAGTGTTGTGTCGTATTTGGCTTGTGTGTAGAGTTTTGACACAGTGAACCAGATTCTGCAAAAGCATGTAAGCTATATTGGACAAAGAACTGTAAAATTTAACCGTTTAATTCAAACATTCAGTCCCATTGTTCATATAGTGGCGGGAAATCTGCCAGTTCAAGTGACAGACACACTGTGCTCTATCACAGTCTGTATGTGTGTATGTGTACGAGTATGTGTGTGTGTGAGTGTGTGTGTATGTGTACGAGTGTGTGTGTGTGTGTGTTCGTGTCGGCTGTGTCTCACCCCCTACCTCCTGTGTCTCATTAGGCCAGAGCCCTTTCATGGTCACATCCAATAAAAGTTCAAATGAGGGAGTCTGGAGCGACTGGTGACTGAGCCCTGGCTTCTGTGTATGTGTGTGTGTGTGTGTTAATTAAATAATCCCCTTGCCAAATGCTGGGCCCCGATCTCTGCCCCCCACCCCCATACAGACACCCAGGCTAACCTTTCGCCTCGACATGGAACCTTTTGCTCATGGGGAGGGAGACAAGCCTCTTAAAGGAGCACATAAAAACTGCAAAATGAGAGAGGAGGGTGAAGGAGAGAAGGTTAGGGATTTTCAGTCCAGCACTTTTGACCTCAATCACAGCTTTTTTAATGTTTTTATGAGGCCTGGATGTGTGTGTGTGTGTGTGTGTGTGTTGTTTGATCTCCTTTCTTTGTGTTCTAGTGTGACACCACTCCCGGAGCCACATGTGGCCCTTATATCCCATGAAGAAATTATGAATAAATAAATAAATAAATACCAACATTTTACAAAATGCCTCTGAACGCTTGGCCCGCGTGAATGGAGCTTTGATAAACAAAGCTGCCGCCGTGGTGGGATGACTGGCCGCATTCATCTGTTGTGTTGCTGGGACATGTTCATATCCATGTTCTGTGTGTGTTGTGTGTGTACAGCCTGCCATATTATATAATGAGCAGTTTGTGTAAAGCCACCCCCCCCCCCCCCCCTTGAGACTCACAGACACAAATACATGCACTAAAAATAACATGCCATCCAGATAGGAAAGGAGGTCTCGAAATGAGTAACTGGAGATGCGGGTGGCAGGAAAGAACAAGCAGACAGCGCTTTGGAGTGAGTCAAAGGCGTTCTAATTAAAGCCCCTGGGCCTCGTCAATGCGTTAATGAAACGGGGCACAGAGGCCATTGTAAACAGGCTGGTGGTGTGCTGGGTGAGCACTCGGTTGGCCGGCCAGCCGTCAGGAAGTGGCTATTTATGACTCGGCCGGCGCGGCGGGGGCTGAGTGCGCCAGCGCTGCCGCCGAGCGAGAGAGGATGCGAACGAACAAGCGAGCGGCCATGCTCATGAGTCAGCAGCCCGGCCTGCCCATCACACATACACACCCTGATCATGTGTCCACGGCGACAGCGCACTGTCAGTGCCTTCCCAAAAGGCCAGCCGCCGCCCACACAGAGACACTTGCACACGTACAAACGTGCACACTCACACACAGAAGCACACAACTGAATACACACACAAAGACACACACACACACACATACACACACACACACACACACACACACACACACACACAAACACACACACACACACACACACACACACAGAAACTCCTGCTCCCATGCACACAAATACACACAGATACACAGTTACACACACACACAAGCCATCCTGCTAGAGCAGGGCACTGAGCGAACTGTCAAACAATGGCAGAACTCACATACACATACAACACATATATACAAACACAATCACAGTCTAGTCTAGTACAGCTCACCCACTCTCTGTCACACACACAGGCATGTTCGAACATGCACTGCCTTGCATAATGCACACACAAATGACCAAACAATAACTGAAATATGCAAAAACACAAATGCTTTCACAACAAATATCCCCTTCCACTGTACAAGTGAATTCCAAGAGGACAATTAACTTGTCAAAGAACATTTACAATATTTACACCCCAACCTCTAAAATGCTTTGAAAGAAATTACAGTCTCATTAAATCTATAAATTGGCTCATAAAAGTTGTGGGTTTTTATTGAATGTGCCATATATATTTACTAGTGTGGTTTGTATGGATTTGAGTAAGATCTATGTTGTTTCGTACAAACTACTCTGTATACTACGAGAGGACCATTGTTGCTCTTTGGCAGAATTAAAGAACACCAAGCTTGGTTTTTATGCCTAAATATTATTTGATCTTTCTTTTACAAACCTGTAAACATTTAATTATTACATTTGTTACATCTACAATTCTTAATTTGCATATCTTAATCTTTTGCTTTGGATTTGTGTTACCAATATGATATTTCAATCAATGAACAACTACAAATATGTACCGATGAAACAAACCAAATTTTGAGTTGTGTTTTATCATTTACAGTAATTCGATTAAGTGTGTTGTTTTGCACTCTGTTGAAGACTGTTCCTGTATCACACCCTCAGAGCTTAGTTATTTCAGTCCAATAACTGAAGACAAATAGTCTGCTTAGGGAGGGAGAGGGGATGGATGTCAAACAAGTGGAAACTTGCATGATGTGTCATTGTGACTCTAAATGCCATTGGTGATGAACAAGGCCACAAGCTGTCCACAGGGAAATCAATGTGGACCAACAGAAAGGCCTGGAGAGATTTCGGTTTAATTCTCTAAAGAATATTATCCATCGTCATTGACATGACGAGTTTTACACATCCCCACATACACCCACCCATGTTCCACATTAAACAATTGTCATCATTCAGTTAATTAGGGTTAGATCACAAAGACGTTTAGTGACTAGAAATAGGCGTTATGAAAATAATATATAAATAATATGCTCTTATGATCTTATAATATGCTCTAAGTTATATGCTATAACTTGCTCATATTCTCATATAGACTCGAGCTTGATGCTTTCATAAGTGACTTGGCATGGCAACTATGTTTACAGCACAGGCTTCGTCAGATATCGACCTAATTTTGGATTCTATCATAAACACCATTTTTTCACAAGACCCATGAGAGTGGATTATCAGTCAGTATAATATCATCGGGACAGCTCTGGGGTCCGGTGACCGATCCCTGAGGAAAATAAAATCTTTCTCTATTGGCTAAGTCGCTGGTTTGATGCAACATCCTGTGGGGAAGCATCGCGGCAAGCGCGCATTCAGAACACAAAGTCAGTGCCCTGCAGATGGTGCTTTCTTGCCTTTCCCTCTCCGCCTCATTCGTTCTAGTGGGAGTGCAGGGGCAGCATCTCCGAATCTAACAGTAAGCTGTCTTACCGCTACAAACGTTTGCCGCGTTGGAGCAAACAGCACCAATGCGCCTTATAGGCACTACCACTTGTCGGACTTTGCTCTCCGGATCTATAATTGACATTATATAGCCTGCCTTTTTTCCTGCCGTGTTATAATGTTAATATTATTTTGCATTGTGATATGTGATAACCAGAATTCTTCAACTTGTAATTGTTGTCATTTTGTCCTCAGGTTTAAGAACATCAATCCAAAACAAGAGGACACGGACTCTGCCAAGTGTTAATTGTTTCGTCCGCTGGTTACCGCAGTCTTGAGTAGAGCGGTCCCGGGAAGCTTTATTTGTCAGCGTGCACTTCAATTTCCCTGAATATTTCCGCCGAGCCAAGCTGTCAAATAAAGCTGACATTAACAAGAGAGCACTCGCGATTACGCTCATAACCTCGGAGCTTAATCACGGATAGCACCGGACGGATAGCGGTGTTGGATGTCTATCGCATGACAGGACTTCGCTAATATCACAACACCTTGCTGCAGGATTTGCACTTCGTTGTGCTGTGCTTACCTATTAAGAATGGGGATCACCGTGGTTTTTGTCCTGTGCGTCCTCACCATGCCGGTTTTCGGAGCCGGCGACGCGATCGCTAAACCCAGGAGTTGTGCGGATGTCAAGCAGTTCTACGCTGGCAAGGGTTTCAATGTTGCCGGACTTCCACAAAGCGAAATCTCCGGTAAGTGCAACTTTACTAATTGACCTGTCAGTGGACTCAACCAGGCTTTTCAAAATAAGACACATTCATAGCGTAGCCTACAGTTTTTTTTCATGTTAATTTTAAACATCATATTTTATTTTGTACATTCGCATAGTTTGTTCGAAGGCAGGTTTGCATAGGTTTGCAACAAAGGTAAATAACATGTTTTGGCTAGTGCAATTTAATTAACACAGATATCCGTTTTCGATTTTTACTTGGCTAGCTGGTCGGTCCAAGTACCCTACTGTATGCCATATGACTCTAATCTGTCAATAGCCTACTGTTTCACCTACTTTAAATCTGCACATCTCAAGGATATGACCTTCATCTTTGTTGTTTTCTTATTAATAAAAAGTACCATGTTAAGTGACAAGAACAGACACTACAAACATTCTAATGCTGTTAACACAACCTTTAGCCTACTTCAGCTAGCCCGGTGATTGTTGTTCAGTGTGTTAATACGCGCGGTGAAGTGTCAGTTGGCCCTGACAGGGCCGCTGTTCATTTCTGAGGCTGGCCAGAACCAGTGCGAGACACCGTCACGTCTTTTGATCTCTCAGTGTGACAGCTCAGAGATGAGGTGGAGCATAGAGTACCGGCTCGGGCTGATGTCACTGTCTGTTTTTTATAGACAGGGTCGCAAATAAGGATTTACTGAAGATTACACGCATGCCTGCCTTGTAATTCTGTGGCTCATCTGGTATGATACCTTATCCTGGGTTTTTGGGTTCATAGAAAGATGAATGTGACTCAAGTTCAATGAGCTCAACAGAAGTCCTGTTCGAGTTAGGAAAATAATGTATTTGTAAGGACCATGTGATTGGTTATACAGTCTAGCCTACTGTTGCCAAAGTTGAGTTGAGATCCATTCGTTTATATCATACCCTACATCTGATTCATTTTGGCAAGCGCAACCAGCTTTGTGATTCAGTATGAAATGTAAGTGTTTCATCATTATCTCGCTGCGCTTGAAGCACTTTAAGTTGAAAAGTTCACTCTCAACTTAATTAGCGGCATTAAACGGTGCCATTTTCTACTATTTCGAACTTGGCACCAAAATGAGAATCTCTCAACCAGCAACAGTATTGTGACAATCGAGGGAAAAGGTTTTATGGCATTACAAGAGGACGGAAAATACCATTAGTCTGGAATCCCAATGCAGTGAAATGATGGCGCTTATAACTATACATCAAAGTGGCAGAGAGCGTACTGTACAGTGGTGACACATTTTAATCAGACTGATTAACAGCGTGGCATAAATCAATCATTGGCATTAATGTTGTAGCGAGACTTTTTTACGACCTCTATCCCTCTAAACGTCTCCAACAGGAGCTGTTCAAGAAACAAATGGGCCTGGTTGACAGCCTGAACGGCAATTTCTGCCTTCTAACATGGCCCATGCTAGGCTATAATTTGAGGTCGGCAGGGATATATTTCCGTGCTTTCCGAAAGTACAGAGTGTTGGCAAAGATGCCCTGTCGTGTTCCCATTCCAAGCAGATAGCCTACATACCTCCCCATGCATAAAATCGCCGAGTTCTGTGTCGAGTACTATGAAGTTAGACGATAGATGATATGTGTGTGTGTGTGTGTGTGTGTGTACGTGTACGTATGTGTGTGTGTGTGTGCGTACTACGCAGTCTATCAGATAGCCTACACGCAGTTGAAGCTGCTGGCAGCTTTAATGGGACTAACTCATCTGTATATGTTATTGTGTGAATGACATAAAAATGACCTTCAGAATGAGTGCCTGCTGGGCTCTAGCCTACAGCATTTACATAGTTGTTACCATAGAACCACATATTTTTACAATCTGTTATTTTGTCATGCAATATTATTTTAGCCTATGTATGTCCATGTCTAGTAAATGAGACACTTGACCTCTTTGAACCCTATCAAAGAAGGACAGCACCCCCTAGCACACAGGAGCAGTATTGGTTCGAGGGTATTGAAGAGCTTGTGAAGATAAGGTATTTGCGCTGATATGGACAGCTTGGCATTCAAGTGCCAATTAGCTTATTGACAGACAGACAACGGCGGCAGAGTCTAGGCGCTAATGATGGATGTTTCCGACTGTCCTCCACAGGCGGCTTCTGGCCTGAAGTTGTAGCACCAGACAAAGGCCCCTCATAGCCTACTGACTGAAGACAACGCATTGTGCTCTCTGCCTAATAGAGAGAAATTAGCATCCAGACAGCTTAAGCTATAAGAACACTTTTTTGTTTGTGTTAAACTGCACCATTCTCTCTCTCTCTCTCTATCTCTCTCTTTCCCTCTCTCCTTTCTGTGTCCGTCTT
>NW_027468663.1:12872913-12875413 GCF_046254945.1 Alosa pseudoharengus | reverse complement strand
AGAAGCAGGAGATTGGCTTGATTATGTGTGTTCCACCTGCCTGTTGTTTTTGTCCTCTTCTCCATAGCTCATCTCCCTTGATGGGGTGCAGCTGTAACTCTTGACTGCTGGCTGTTTCATTGTGGTTACTGAGTGCCTCCCGAAAAAAACCTCCTGTTTTGCCGTTATTCTGGTGTTGATTGGACCTGACATCAGTCAGTTCTGGTGAAACCGGTATCTGTTTTTACACGGTGGACCAGTTCTCCAGCAACAGCTTTCTCTGCTTGGCCCACCCAAAACAGAACCAGGCCTAAGTAGAGAACCGAAACAAAATCCTGGTTCTCCAACACAGTTCTGCCGTTCCGTCTGTCACTCATCCACACCTCCGTACCCGGTCTCTGGGATTATTATCTTTAATTTCTGCCCCGGCCAATGAAATCAAACGGGCCCGAGCAAGGGTTTGTTGTTGTGTGCCGGGAATGAGTTTGGTCTGGCTCAGGCTCTGGAGCTGACGCCTGTCAGAGAGACATGTGAACACACACAGGGTCTCCACACACTGCCAGGTGTGTGTGTGTGCGTGTGTATGTGTGTTTGTGTCTGTGTGTATGTGTGTGTGTGTGTGTGTATTTGTGTGAGACTGTATGTGTGTGTGTGTGTGTTTGTGTGGATATGTATGTGTGTGTATATTTATGTGTATGTGTGTGTGTATGTGTACAGTATATGTGTGTATTTTTGTCTGTTTTTGTCTGTTTGTTTGTGTGTGTGTGTGTGTGTGTGTGTGTGTGTTTGTTGGTGGGTTGAGGTGACCGCTGTTGGAGTCAGCTGCTTGCACAGGTATTAATCAACCTGCTGGAGCCAGAGCAGGACAAGTCCGGACAGCCTCAGAAACACTGTGTGTGTGTGTGTGTGTGTGTGTGTGTGTGTGTGTGTGTGTGTGTGTGTGTGTGTGTGTGTGTGTGTGTGTGTCTATGTGTGTGTGTGTATGTGCTTTTCTGTGTGTGTGTGTATGTGTGTGTGTGTTTGTCTTTGACAGTGGGTATGTGTCTTATTGACTGCTGTTTGCATTGGTCCGTTTCTCACTGTTTGAGATTGAGAATATTGACTTTACATGGCCCAATGGGTATGCGTGTGTGTGTGTGTGTGTGTGTGTGTGTGTGTGTGTGTGTCTGTATGCATGTGACATCATGTGTGTCTGTGCATAGTCCTGCTGCTCCCCCTTTTTTATTATTCCATTTCATATTACTTTTCTGAAGCGTACATCCTCTCCCACCCGACTGCACGCTCAGACTGAGACACACTGAACCAGATTAACACTGTCTGCACTCTTGTGATATCAGCTCATCTGATGATGCTCACAACAACAGCATAAAAAAAACCCTGAAAAGAACAACAACCCTCGATTAAATAATCCCTCTCATGTCTATTCTGGACACCCAGTGGTCCTGACTCCCGCACGTAAGCCGCTCACCCTCCTCCACACGTCCAGTCCTCGCAGCTGGGCCCAATACTTTTAAAGTGGCAAATAATTACATGGAAATCCTCACGTGTATGCCCTCACCCGCAGTAGCTATTTCTCTCTTTCTTTTTTTTTGGTGCAGATGCGCGGCTGGCGGCGTTTTACGGTGTTCATTTTGAGTGGTCATATTTTTGTGCTGGATTTAACACAGGAGGGCCATTTCCTGCCATTCCTGGCTGGGAACGGAGAATCGGGGGGAAATTCAGACCAATCATGCAAGTGCTACAGTCCTCCCACATTAGAGCAGAGTTTGATGCCTGTGTGTGTATGTGTGTGTGTGTGTGTGTGTGTGTGTGTGTGTGTGTGTGTGTGATAGAGAGGGAGAGAGGAGGGGCAGCTTTTTAAAAAGCGCTCTTCGTTTGAACAGGCAGCTCACTGTCAGGTAGCCAGCCAGCATGTCAGACAGTGAGGCAGATTTGGGACAGAGCTGGCCCAGAGCTGGGGATAAAGTCAGTTGTGTGTGTGTGTCTGTGTGTGTGTGCTACTGTGAGCTGCTTTGCTAGTTGCAGGGAAGACAGCAATGCCCAGGAACCCTGAGCTATTCCTTCTGCTGCTGTTCATTGCCCTTAACCACACACACACACACACACACAAACACACACACACACACACACACACACACACACACACACACACACACACACACACACACACACACACACACACTCTTTCTCTCCATCCTTCTCTCTCCATCTCACTCGCACAAACACACCTCCCTCTCTACTCTGCTCGGCTGCTAAAATTCCCGGACTGCTGGTAACGGACACGAGTGGTGATCATAAGTGACGGCCGCGCGGAGGCCGACTGACAGCCGACACGCAATCGCTGTTAGGGCCGACGGGCTAAGATGTCCGCTCTCATAAGGGCCCCCCACCCCTCGTGAAGAGGCCCCCGCTACAAGCCAGCCGGCTGCGGAGCTGGAGCTCCATTATGGAGCTATAAATACCCCACTCAGATACCACACACACACACACACACACACACACACACACACACACACACACA
>NW_027468663.1:12857913-12867913 GCF_046254945.1 Alosa pseudoharengus | reverse complement strand
TGGGATTTGAAGGAAATATCTTCTGTGCTTGAAAAAGGGCGTATTTTACCGTGTGATGTAGTGCACATGTCAAGGAGTGGAGCAAAGAGAGAGGGTTGAATGGGGGGATTGGTGGAGGGTTGGACACTCATTAGCGATCCATCATCCAGCTGCAGCAGCCACAGCAGCAGGACGAGGAGGAGGAGGAGCAGAGGAGGAGACGGCCTGGACTCAGAGCTGATCCGCTTAAATGATGACAAGGTGCTTTACATCTACAGGACTGGTGCAGAGAGAGAAAGAGAGAGAGAGAGGACTAAGAGAGGGGTGAGAGAGAATAAAAGAACAAGAGGATGGAGAGATTGAGAGAGGGATGGAGAGAGAAAGAGTGAGAGGAGTAAGAGTGAATCTGAGATGAGTGTTTTTTTGTGTTTTGCTTTTTTTTGATGAAGTGAAAGAGGGCGCGAGGGAAGGCAAAGATAAAAGTGGTGGACTCGGAACTGATAAATCAGCACAGATTAAATGGAATAAAACACAGGGGACAGGAGAGGAAGATTAAGAGCATAAGAAGAGTTCTGGGGGAGGGGGAGGGGGGGTTGAGATATTCTCCTTTTTTTTGCTTTTGTGGGGCCCCTTGAGTTCAGAATGAGTGCAGAACTGATGAGCGCTCACACCCTTTTCTTTTTCTTTTACTTTTTTTCTTTCCAAAAAGATGTGTCGATGAAAAGCTTCCCTTTCAGCAGCGGCTTGAAAAAGGGATTAAGCAGAGATGGAAAGAGTGAGAGAGAGAGAGAGAGAAAGATGGAAAAAGAGAGCAAAGGCAGCACACATTCCTCAGTACACCTTATGCATTCAGCTGTCAGAGAGGCTCGCCTCGCCCCTGCCTCACGCTGAAGCCCGCTGGCAGACGCTCTCTCGAAGCAGAGCTGTTTTCTGAGACCATCGTTTTTTTATTATTATTTTACCGCTGCCCCCGGATGGGTTCTGAGAACCTTCTGGAAAATGCTGACCCGAAAAGCACAGCCTCAGCTACTTGACCTCACTTAAGCACGCGAAACAAAAAATAAATAAATCTCCACTTACGAGGTCCAGCCCTCTGGCTGTTCCTTATAGCGCATGGTTATGAATTGACACAGGATGATTTGTTTTTAGCTTCTGTGTGTTTGAAGAATTCGAGGACTTTAAATTGCCCCCGGGGCCTCGGAGTAGTGGACACAAATGAGTTATTGTGGTTGTTCGCTGCCTCGGTTAGCCGTGCTGTGTCTGGGATTGCGTGTGTTGCTCTTGTTTTGGCCCGTGGAGTTGGCTCGTGGTTCAGAATATTGCCTCGCGATGTCGAGGACACACCACTGCAAGTTCTCTGGGCACCAACTAATCCTACATGAAGATTCACAGCAATATTTGTCCTGTCCACAACCTTCAGAATGTTCACTCACAGCTGGGGAAGACGCCGTTCATGAGCACAAGTTTTTTAGAGTGTGAGATAGTCTGGATATTTCAGGACAGAAATACCTCTCTGTCTCAATCTAACACAATTTATGGCTCCTTAAATGAGATGAACGAGCAGATCATCAAGTGACCTCGTTTTCTGAGGTCTTTACAAATTTGAGTGGGCCAGTGGTGACATAATGACGTAGTGTTCCTTAAAGGCGCAGTTCACAATTAATAACCCAGTACAACATTTAAGCCAATCAATGCTTGAATGGTTGCTGAGCTCAAATATCCATTAAGAGATCCTTTAATGCTTCATCACTTGGGTCAGTACACTTCTGACTTCTTCCGTGACGTCTTACTGACAGTAAGCAGCCCACACACATACACACATACACACACACACACACACACACACACACACACACACACATACACACACACACACACACACACACACACACACACACGCACAGTGGAGTGAGTGCTTGGACGGCCCTCTGCCTCCTGAAGCTCTCCAGCAGGGTCATGTGACTCCGATTCCCACAGTTCCACCTGCTGCTGCTGCTGCTGCTTCGTGACCAGTGAACAGCTGTGCCCACAGCTGGTCTGGCTCTCGGCTGCGAACGCGGCCCACAATGCCTTACACACACACACACACACACACACACAAAGGCAGAAGAACGGGGGGCCAATGGGGATGACGTCACTTCCTGTGGCCTGTTTCAGAACAGTACAAAGGGGTGAGTCAGTGCTGTGTGGCGTGAGAGAACCCTTCTGTGGTATTTTGGGCCTCTTTTGGTGCCATAGTGGGGCATTAGGAGATGATTAGGGAAGTGGTATTGGACTGTTCTTTCCTCTTTTCTCTCTTTCTTTCATTCCTCTCTGTCGGTCTCTTCCCCTTTCTCTCTCTCCCTCAATCTCTCTCTCATCTGTGTTCTCCTTCCATGGTGATGGTAGAGTGGGGTATAGCTATTTAAGGACACTATCTTAGATGGACTATCTTGATCTATATGTTGGTTCAATAAAAGGCTTTTAAAAGTCAAATGTTCTCTCTCTCTCTCTCTTCCTTTCTCTGTGTCTGTCTTTCTCTCCTCTGCGGTGAAGTAAAGTAAAGGTGTGGAGATGCGTCACTCTCGCTGTCGACGTGTTCTGACCTGTTTTGACAGGTGGACCACCCTGGCTGACTTGGCCACTGCCGCTTCGTCTGCTCGCCCCCAGTGAACTCACCACTCCCCGCCCCACCACCCCCCAGCCTGACCACAACCAGCTCAGGTGCTTTCCTCTGGCTCCTCCTGCCCTGCCCTGCCCTGCCCTGCCAGCCCTGCCACAGGTGTGGGCTCCTGCCAGCTGAGCATCCTGTTATCAGCCCTGGCAGTTTGGGCAGGACGGGAGAATCTGTGGATGGAGGCCAATTGTTTTCATCTCTCTATCTCTGTCTCTGTCTCTCTCTCTCTCTGTCTCTCTGTCTCTCTCTCTCTCTCTCTCTCTCATTCTCACAGTGGGGCTGGCTGTCTGTCTGTTTGTCTGTCTGTCTGGCTGGCTGGACGTATGGATTGATCTGTTAACCGACCGGTTTGTTTTCCGGAACAAACTCCTACCTGCGTTCCTGGCAGCAGAGGGCTAGGCGTGGCCCCACGGGGGGAACGGGAGCGCGGAGCCGTGCTCACCGAGTCTGCCGCGCTCACCGCGCTCTCTGGTTACACAGCTGTGCTCTCCCTGAATGCATTGCTGGGCCAACCTGGCACCATTTCAACTCGTCAAGGCCCCCCCCCACACACACACACACACAGTTTTGTTCAGAGGTGCAAAGCTTTTCCTCCGGAGGGTAGTTTTCTCTCCTTCTCTTCCCATTCTTTTCTTTCAACCATCGCCCCCTCCCCCTTCCCCCATCCACCCTACCCCACCCAGCCTAACACACACACACACACACAAGCACATGCATGCATGCACTCACACTCACCCCCCCACCCCCCACCCCCCCGCCCCAGCACACACACACACACGCAGAAGGCCCCCATGGGAATGCATTCCCAGTCTTTGTCTGCACAGGCAACATTGTGCGTCTCCTCTCTTCTTTTTCCCTCCTCCAGGACGTTTTGGGCTGCTCCAATCCCATCAGCTGTCTCAGTCAGCAGCAGCAGCATAAAGGCAGCTTCTCTGTCTGTGCTTGTGTAACCCCCCCCCCCCCCCCCCATACACACACACACACACACACACAAATACACAACACCTCATCCTCACCAAACCAAAGTCTCAGCTCCAGTTCTCCTGACAAACACAGCCGGTGTCAGGGGCAACAGGGCAAGTGCCGAGCTGCTCCTCGCTGGATCTGAGCATGATTTGACGCCGCTGGCGTTTTGAGGCGGGAGTATGTCTGTGTGTGGGAGATGGGGAAGGGCCCAGGGAGAGAAGCAAAGAAGTAAAGCTGTCTGCCTTTCTGTCTTTGATCCTGGCCCCAGGCATGATGATTCTTCAGACAACAATAAATCTGTTCAGTGGGGAAGGTGTGTATGTGTTTATGTGTGTTTATGTGTGTTTATGTGTGTGTGTGTGTGGGGGGGGGGATGTGTGTGTGTGAGTGTGAATGTGAGTGTGTGCATGCATGTGCTTGTGTGTGTGTGTGTGTGTGTGTGTGTGTTGGGGGTGTCAGTCACTCCCCTGAGTCATCATGAGGTGATGACGGACAGGCAAAGCATTTGGTGAAAAGACAAGAGGTGGCGCGCAGGGGAGTGTTGGAGATGTGTGTGTGTGTGTGTGTGTGTGTGTGTGTGTGTGTGTGTGTGTGTGTGTGTGTGTGTGTGTGTTATTTTGTGTGGAGAAGCGAGGTGGCAGCCAAAAAACGCGGGGATTACAGCCAATCAATGGCTTTAATCTCCCATTACTTACCTATTGTGCTCTCCTGAATACTGCATCATCTCTGGCCTTCTCCACTGTGCTCCGCTCAGCCATCATGCTGCACTCAGAGTCAGAGCCATCAGAGCCATCACTGGAGTTCCCTTACCCTCACTGCACTGCCCACTACACTGCCCACTGCACTGCCCACTGCACTGCCCACAGCATAGAGCCACACCATCAGAGTGCTGGAGTTCCCTTACCCCACTGCCCACTGCCCACTTCCTGCCATGGTGCACCAGCTGTGCATGAGCTCAGGAGTTTTTTTTGTTGGGTTAAGCCATGCAAGGTGTCACTGTAAATACACCCCCCCACACACACACCACACACACACACACACACACACACACACACACACACACACACACACACACACACAGACACATCTACACCACCAGCATTCTTGAACTGTTCCCAGAACTGTTCCTCTTCCTTTCCTTTCTTAGCATTGGAATAGCTACTGCACTTTTGTGTTTGGGAGTACCCTCCATCTTCCATTGTTTGTTAACTTTGGCCACTGGCGCTGTCCCAGATTCACCCTGCTCACCCCTGGTGACCTCAGCTCAGGGTCAGCAGCCGTTAATGTCAAAGGTCAAGGTGCTTGTGGAGATAATCACCTTGTGGACTTGTGATTTCCTCCTGGCTTCTCTTCCCTCATATCTCTCTCTCTCTCTCTCTCTCTCTCTCTCTCTCTCTCTCTCCTCCTCCCAGCTGTTCCCTCTCATCTCATCCCTCATTTTTCACCCCAGCTGCTGCCCCCATCTTTTCTCTTTCTGTCTCTCTGACTCCCTCCTTTCACTTGCTGTCTGTCTCTCTCTTCCCCCCCCCCCTCCCCCCCCCCCGGTGTGTTGATAAGAGCTCTGGCAGATTCTGACACCAGCCTCTTAGATAGGAGTCAGGCCTCCACAGCTGCCTGCCTCTCAGTTCTTTATCCCTCCTTTCCTCTCTCTCCCCTCTCTCTTCTCTCTTTCCCTCCTTCTCTCACCCCATCTCTCCTCCCTTTCCCTCTCTCTCTCTTATCTCTCCTCTCTCTGTCCTCCTGTCTTTTCTCTCAGTCACTCTTCAGTTAAACAGTGCTATGTTTTGTGCTCTATTAAAACCCTGGTTGTCAACTGCAGCTTTGCCTTGCTCCTTCTCCCTCTCTCTTTCCCCCTTCTCTCTCTCTCTCTCTCTCTCTCTCTCTCTCTCTCCCTTTCTCTCACTGGCGTGAGTTGCTCTAAAGTGCCAGTGGAGACTCTGGGTCACGAGCCTCGGGCATCTGCCCTCGCTGTCTGAGTGGAGATTAGTCAGTTTGTTGACAACAGGGGCAACCTGCCGTCTGCAGTAGAGGCACTCCTGGGCAAGTCATGGTGATGGGACAACCTCTGAGACCTGTCTGTCAGTTTCTGACAGTGTCTGTCTGTTTATCGGTCTGTGTGTGCCTCTGTATGCCTGTCTGTCTGTCTGTCTGCCTGTGTGTCTGTCTGTGTGTCTCTCTCCTGCTTTCCTGATGTCTGTTAGTCATGAGTGTACAAGCAAAATGTTTCACGAATCACGAATTTCAGAATCTGCCTCTGATCTCTCCCTCACATGCTCATATATTATCATTGTAGCACGCACGCACGCACGCACGCACGTACACACAGACAGACAGACAGATGCATGTTTGTCTTGTTATGTCTGGAGACAAAAAAGGTAGTTATTACTCAGACAAAAGGGTGTAGTGTAGAACCCTCCAGGGTAACTAGGCTTGTAATGGAAACAAACGTACTGCTTACACAGCTTACCCTTACAGCCGTGGTTGAGCAGTTTGGCCTGTCAGCTTTCTGGAGAAACTCTGTTCAACAAAATTGCAAAAGTTCAACAAAATTGCAATCTAAATGGCACATGTATTCACAGGATAACACATTTCATCAGAGTAGCAGTGGTTGGAAAGGCAATAGATTACACACACACACACACATCGACAGCCTCCCCCCCCTCCCCCCCAAACACACACACACACACACATACACACATACACTTCTATCCTCAGGTCCCACCATCTCACCATCTCCAGGTGTTAGCTCATCTTGATGCGCTGCTATTCTAGTAGCCTGTGGCTTAAAACCCACTTTCCCCTGTCCCATCTCCCATTACAACTCTCCTACAGTCAGATAGCCGCAACCCCCTCCATGTCTTTGTCCTGTCCATGTAACTAGAGTAACAGGTGTCTTCAGTGTGTGACGTGGGGCAGGCGCTTGGCCCCCAAGGGGCCCCAAGTTCTCACTATGAAGCCTTCAGATGGAGATGCACCTCAAGCTAGTACTAACTTCAGAAACCTCTCCCCAACTTATTATCTAGCATGTTCTGATATAATGATCCTCAGCTCTCAAGCGCAGCAGCTGTATCGGTATTACACATATATGTACACACACACACACACACACACACACACACACACACACACACACACACACACACACACACACTGTGTGTGTGTGTGTGTGTGTGTGACTATGGTGGCCCCACTGGTTCACTCCTTTGGCATCGGTCTCAGCACATGGGTGTCTCTGTGCCACCCGCCATGTGGCCACCAGAGAGGCCCAGCCACATGTTTCTGAGGGCAGCGTTATTGTCGTCAGTAGGGCCATAGTGTGTGTGAACATACAGTAGTGTGTGTGTGTGTGTGTGTGTGTGTGTGTGTATGTGTGTGTTTGAACCAATCTACTGACAGGAACAGGTAGGGTGTGACTGTGACCTCTGTGTGTGTGTGCGTGTGAGGTGTTGAGGTGCATGTACTGTACATGTATGTATACTGTGTGTGTGTGTGTGTGTTCGCGTGCATGCTTATGTTAGTGTATGTGTGTGTTGGTGCTGGGTGGGGTAGAGTTCCAGGCCAGGTCTCCCTTAGCATCATGTGACCTTTTGGGAATTGCATTAGTTTGAGAAAAGAACCTCCTTCAAAGGTCAGGCCAACACATCCGCATTCACCGTGTGTGTGTGTGTGTGTGTGTGTGTGTGGGTGTGTGTGTGTGTGTGTGTGTAGATGTGTGTGTAGATGTGTGCATATGTGTATGTGTGTTTGGAGAGGCTACAGGAAGCTATTTATGACAGGACTCCTGGATCAGATTACCCATGCAAAGGCTTCCCAGCAGGCTGGGAATGGTCTATGTGTGTATCTATGTGTGTATCTGTGTGTGTGTGTGTGTGTGTGTGTGTGTGTGTGTGTGTGTGTGTGTGTGTGTGTGTGTGTGTGTGTTTGTGTGTGTTTGTGTGTGTGTGTGTATGTACTGTATGTGTGTGTGTGCACACGCATAAAGTGTTTCACCTACATTTACCTGGACACACCTTGCATTGAAAGCTACAATAAAGTGTGTCAGACGAGGCTTGTGCATTGTCCATGCATTGAATTGGCCTACATTGACAGAGATTTGGCATGCTCTGTGGTGGTGTGTTGTGGTATGACAAAGACTAACCTTCCTCAAACCTTTGTGCTCACCAAACCCAAAGACCCAAACACGTACAACTTATAACTTAATTGCAACCTGGAGTTTGCTTGAGAAACCTGACAGAGTATCACTTCAGTGCTTAAATGGGGACATTCATTTGGTTCCGTTGCCATCAGCTTTGCTTTGCCGATTATTTGTTAGTGTTAGACACACTAAAAGCTGTAAAGTCACACAGTTTGTG
This sequence comes from Alosa pseudoharengus, assembly GCF_046254945.1. Classification (NCBI taxonomy): domain Eukaryota; kingdom Metazoa; phylum Chordata; class Actinopteri; order Clupeiformes; family Clupeidae; genus Alosa; species Alosa pseudoharengus. The sequence continues at coordinate 12,859,960 of NW_027468663.1, read as the reverse complement.
TTGACAAGGATATAAGACCTTGGGGTGTAAGAGCATAGATCAAAAGTCTAAAGTTCTGCAGAGGATGCCTCTGTCCTAAAAGGAGTGTAGGACGTGTTTGCTAAAATGGGTGCATGTGTGCAGAAAAGTGTGTTGCTAGGAAACAGAGGTACACACAGTCAAACAGAGAGAAGGGAGGTGGGGAGGGGTGTGTGAAGGGGTGTCATTAAGAGGAGTGTACGCATACACTTATGAGAACAAACAAATAGAAACACATTGTAAGCCAAGTTCAAAGTATAAGGCAAAGTTCAGTTCAGACATTAAGTTGCTAGAATCATGAAGCGGCTGCTTTTCTGTTGAAAGCACAGAGTGTGTGCTTGTGTGTGTGTGTGTGTGTGTGTGTGTGTGTGTGTGTTCCTCTCTGCCATTGCTTGTGTGTGTACAGTATGAATGAGAGAGAGAGAGGGAGAGAGAGAGAGAGAGAGAGAGGGAGAGAGAGAGAGAGAGAGAGAGAGAGAGAGCATGTGTAGTACAGGTGCATTTTCACCATGTGCGTTTTGCGTAGACGTTATGTAGTAGACTGTCTCCACAGAGAGGCGGTCAGTGGCTGATGAATCCCCCATGGAGGCCATGTAGCACCGTGTGCACCGGGTGCAGTCTGTCAGAGGTCAGAGCCTGTGTGCCAGCGTCTCCTGGCCACTCAAGGGTACAGCAATAATGAGTGTCAGCATGATGAAGCCATGCGGCCCAAAATAGCTCTTTGGGTTTATCTGTCGCTCGTAACTTTTCCCCTCCCTCCCTCTCTCTCCCTCCCTCTCTCCTTCTTTCTCTCTTCTCTCTGTAACACTCTCTCCCTCTTTCCCACTCTGTCTCTCTCTCTCTCTCTCTCTGTGTTTGCCTCTTTGTTTCTCTTTCTAACACCTTCAAAGGTTTGTGTACGAAAAAATCACACATGAAACAGAAATCCTCTGGGTCTGCACATAGATGTAAACTTTAACCAACCAGCCACACACACACACACACACACACACACACACACACACACACATTCTTAACGCGGACCTGCGTCATACCCGAGAGCTGCTTGGCAGAGCTCTATCTGGCGGGTGGCATATATAGGTATAAATCTGCCACCACGGCTGCCACCCTGCCTGTGCCCACCACCACCACCACCACTGCCCTTATGAGTGACGACTTGGGGGATCGGGATCACAGAGGGCCTCTGGGTGACGCCTACTGCTCTGCCAACAATCTGCAATTACCAGGCCCCAATCAGCCAAGTATGTCTGCACCGCAAAGCCACACTGCCCCCTCGGCCCTGGACGCCACCCCTCCCTGCTGCCCAGTCCCCGTCGCCTGGGCTCCCAAATCACGCCCACTTTGCCCACTGTTCATGTCACTGTGTGCCAAGCAGGGGAGTGCCAGGTGCCACAAGAATGCCCAACCATGCCCTTGCCCACAGGGACTCTCCGAGACCTGAGCAAGTCAATAAAACAAGGGGCTGAGATGTCAACAAGGCTCGTCAGTGTATTATCTATACCCAGCCCAACCACTGACCCTGCCCACTATGTGTACCAAGGGCCCACAGGATGGGGGGCAGTGGATGTGCAGGGTGCTAGTGAGACGCTGCGGGGCTCGTGATGGGCTCATTTTAGCGATGATGACCGCCCTCTGCTCTGGACAAGTGAGACAGAGTGATGTGATGCCAAGTGATGGATGGCGTTGTGCACGAGCCCCAGGGTGGCATATCCATCACCGCTCACGGAGGCTTCTCTCTCACACATGGGAAGATTGTGTGTGAATCTGCGTGTGTGTGTGTGTGAGTGAATGTGTGCAAATCTGTGTGTGTGTGTCTCTGTGTGTGTGTGTGTGTGTGGTTATCAGTCAGCATCAGTCTTTCTACACAGGAAGTTTGTTTCAGTGTGTCGTTATTTTCCACAGTGGTAATTGCTTCCTTTTAACAAGGCCTAGGTGGAGCCTTGTTGTGGCCCGTCCGGCTGTTTGGTTGGGCCTTTATCTGGCCTATCTGCCCTATCTGGCCTATCTGGCCTATCTGCCCTGTGTGCAG
>NW_027468663.1:12842913-12852913 GCF_046254945.1 Alosa pseudoharengus | reverse complement strand
TGGAATGGTGTAAGCCTTGTCAGCTGGGGGTTGCCATCTCATACTGTAGGTGTTTTACTAATGTGATTGTGTGGGACAATGCTTTAATAGCGGTGTTAAAGCTCTCCCCTTTCTCTCTCGATCTGTCTGTGACTGATCAGTTTTAAAGGTGTGTTTGCTGAGAATGTTGCTAAATGGTGGGAGGATGCAAGCCTTGTGGCTAAAACGTTTTGTTTGTAGGTCATATGGACGTAACTCTGTGGGAACGTGTGATAATGGTTGAATGAAGTTGTAAACCTCTCTCTCTCTCTCTCTCTTTCTCTATTTCTACCTGCACAGGTGAGCACTTGCGTATCTGCCCTCAGGGCTACACCTGCTGCACCAGTGAGATGGAGGAGAAGCTGTCCAACCTGAGTCGCGTGGACTTCGAGCGCCTGGTGAAGGAGGAGGGACGCTCACTGCAGATCACCCTGAACACCCAGTACAAGAGCTTCGACAGTGAGTGGCAATGCCAGCAAGGCCACACACACACACACACACACACACACACACACATACACACACACACACACACACACACACACATGATGATACACAGCACAACTTTTGACCAATGTTGCCACCGGGCACTGTTGCGGAGCAGATGTTGTTCCATTGCACAAAAAGTTACCCTTAGAACCACTGTTAGAGACAAGCTTAAGTGGGCCTCTCGTGAGAGTAGGCACAGAGCCATCACTTTATCTTCACTTCACTTCAACCATTACAACACCACTGTTATGTGCAAGACTGATCTGACCAATAGCCTTGTGGCTTGCTGTTGTTAAATGATTGCGAGTCCAATTCTCCATCTCACTCTCTCTCTCTCTTTCCTTTTGACTGTCAATAAAGGAACCTTAAAAGTCAAAGTCTCTCTCTCTCAACCACTTGCTCCTTCAGTCGTGATGTTGATGACACCACAGTGCTATTCGGAAACCTGAGTGTGTGTGAGGGAGTGCAAGTGTTATGCAGAGAGAGAGAGAGAAAGAGAGAGAGAGAGAGAGATGTCATCTGCATTACACCATCAGTACACACAGGGTTGAGGAATGTACAAGCAGACAGGCCATCCAGGACAGGGGCACTTGGGGCCACCAGGGGCAAAAGTGAAGGATGCAAAGGTCCCTAGGAGCCCAGAGACAAGACATCAGAGCTGCCAGTGTGGACAAAGTTGACCGAGTTGCGTTAGTATGACGTGATAGAGGACTGGAGTAAGAAGGGTAGTTCTTTCCTCCACTGAGACTCCCCATATAGACCCGATGACCTGATCAGGCCACTGAGGTCTATAGCTAGCTCATATTAAAATGTTTTATTATCACGGGCAATTTCAGTTTCATTGCGCATGGAGCTGCCATTTTGAATATGGGCTCCACTATTAACTACTAAGTAGTATTCTATATCTTCAAGCGATAAACTTGCTGATGCAGATGGACTGGAATGTGAGAGCCGCAGAGGAACAGAGGCCCCCCCTGGTGAGTGGAGAGATCAGAGTGCTGGCGTGCCTCAGTGGTACCGCAGCGCTGCCGTGACTCAGTCTGTCGCCGCCTCTGAGCCTGCAGGGGACAGGCCCTGATGCCTGGAGGGCTGTCTGATGTAGGCCCCTACAACAGAGGGCATTTTGAAAGGAGCACGGAGCTGCTGTGCTGCTGCCATGACTGTACTGCAGGTAATAAGACATCTAAACATAAGATATGGTGAGAGTTGATCTGTAAAACAGATGAGTGGATGGATATAGAGAAATAGATTGAACAGAGGGCCAGATGTACTAACGCTTTTGCGCCCACTTCAGGCGTATTTGTTTCGCAACGTGCATGTAAAATCATTGCAAGGTACTGTATGTACAAACAGGCCGCAAAGATGTTAAAGCGCAAACTGCCTTTTGCGGGAGCTGAAAAGGGCACATTGCGTTTTTCGTGTCATGCATATGCATTCATGGGAGGATCCAGAGAAAAGTGGGAGTTTAGTGTAAAGAGATGGGAGGGGAAGCGTAAATAGCGCTTAATTATGTATATCACGGTATATGTACAAAGACTGCTCGTGAAAGCGCACGTCTATTCTGCGCCTAAATACTTCCGCCTTGTAAAAGCAGGTGTTAATCCAGTTGCAGTTCAATCCGTCAATAAGAGAACCTTTCAAAGACAACAGAATCGCTATTTAGAACAGGAGTTTTGTAAGTAGTAGGCTACTATCAAAAGCAACCTTAAAGAAGCCCTATGCAGGTCTGGTTATTCCTTCGCTGTTTCTGGGTTTTCGCCTGATTTGGGCTCACATTTTTCACGACATAGCTCCCCCTGCAGCTTCGGTAGCAAGTGACTGCTACGCTAAACCCCCACTAGCTAGCGAGCTAGCCATCAAGAAACCAAGCTAAACACATACAGGGCTCACAATGAAACGGTCGAGCAAACACATTGTTCAAGAGACTATCAAACCACATTACAAAAACAAAGTTCACCCAAGGGTAGGCTACTTACAATTTCAGCAGCAACAAAGCCAAGTCAGAGTCCGTTTTGCAGTCTTCTTAGAAACTACAATCTGACTACATTTTCGAGGCCTTCCGCCGAGTCACATCCGGATTTCTTCGGTCCGGGACCAGAAAGTTGCATATTCGTTTTTTCCGCGGAGAAGCACTAGGGGGAGACGAAGCACCCACCAAACGACCCAAAAAGTGTTGTAGAACCATCAGAACGACTCTCAACCTGCATAATTAAGGTCATTTTTGTTAAAATTGTTGCATAGGGCTTCTTTAACTTTCGTTGGCCTTTCGAATGTCTTACTTTCACTTTCACGTCATTCACTTAAACTTTCTTACTTGCTAGATTTGACCAATTTTCCATAGCCTACGTGCACAAGTAATTTGAGTAAAACTACTGATCTTCATTATTTCCCTGCTTGTTCTCATGTATTGTATTATTTCATGATAGCTAAACATTTGATTCTTTTTAATGTTGTCATCAGTTAACTTCATTCAACTAAGCTTGTATGTAGGCTCTCAGTTGTGGACGTTCGTAAATTGCGTTTATGGGCGGAGAAAGGCAGAGAAAGGCACAGTTTACACTAGTTTGATAAATACGACGGAAACTTGGAACAGCGTTCGCAATCTGCGGTTTGTCCATTGACACTGATAACGCTACGTTCGCAAATGTACGTACATCTGGCCCAGAGTGGGAGCGATAGAAAAAGAGGTAGAATGGAGTGAGAGAGGGAGAGAAAGAAAGAGAGAGAGAGAGAGAGAGAGAGATGTATCCTGTTGACAGTCGTGAGTGTTTTTTTTCCTCTCCGTCACACCTCATGAAGTTGCCGTGTTGCCACGGTGATCACCTGGGCTAATGAGGGCTCACAGGTCACCTGCACCAGCTGCTCCACCTGTCTCCCTGTTCCACTGCAAACACCACACATACACGTACATACACACACACACACACATAATGCACACATACACACACACACACACACACACACATAGACATACACACACAATCGCATACATACAAAAACGCACACACACATAGACATACACACACACATACAATCTCACCAACCCCCAACCCCCCCCACACACACACACACACTTCCTCATAGTCTCACCAGACACACAAACACACACACTGTCACAGTTTCAGCCATCTTACTATATTTCACCCTACGACAAGTACCAAAACAGCCCAGAGGCTGTACAAACTACCCTGCCCCCCCCCCCCTCCACTCTTCACCCCTCTGTTCCAGAGTCCTAGCACACACAGTTCTGCATCAGAGACAGATATGGAGAGTGTGTTTGTGTTTGAAACTCTCAATTGGTTATGCTACATGATCTAGGCCAGTGGATGTTCACAGTGCTCATGAAGGAAACTCTATAAATCGAACAGAATGTTTGTGTGTGTGTGTGTGTGTGTGTGTGTGTGTGTGTGTGTGTACGTGTGTATGTTTACATGAGCATGTCTGTGTACATATGCAGTGTGCCAAATATGGGCTATTGACTGTGTGTTCTAGCCAGGTCCTGTGATGCCACTGACCGGGAACAGTCTGTGAGCGCTGTAAGTGTGCTACACAGCCTCTCTCCCTCTTTCTGGACACAGTCCTGGCTTACATAACTCTCTCTTCCTCTCCTCCTTTCTCTATGTCTGTTTCTCTTGCTTTCTCTACGTCCATGGCTGTATTTCACTAGCTCTGCACTGGTCTGCATTCATGATTTATTGAGACGTGGTCAGTCAAAAGTACAGAATGTCTCTGCCTCCTACTTGAGCTTGATGTGCTCTGATCCTTTGATGACCTCTGTGACCCCTCTGTGTGGACCACTCGCCTGTCCTGTACTGTAGAGTGTGTGCTGGCGTCCAGTGTTTGGGTCCCTGGTTGGTGTGGAGTCAGAGGACGGAAATAAATCCTCGTCTCAGAAGCTGGCGGGCTCAGGGCTGCGTGTCCAGTAGCGTCTTTATGAGGGTCTTTGCGGTGGCCATGGCGATGGTAAAGCGTTCGGGGAGCTGGTGGCTGTCGAGAAGTCTGCGGCTGGAATTACTGACCTCTCAGACTCCCACACACGCCTGCCTGTGGTGGAGATGCCTTTACACTGAGGACTTTCCATGGGCTGGGAGAGCCAGTCACGCGCACGCGGGGGGAAGGCAGCAGAGTCCTCTCTCTCTCTCTCTCTCTCTCTGGGCTTGTCCACACGTACCAAACCAATCTTTTTTTTCTCCGTCTTCCCTGGAACCGTATCAAGAATATTTGCGTCCAAACGGATCCATCTCCACACGACTCAACACGTTAATTCATATCCCAGGCCTATAGGTGGCACTGTTTCTTTACAGAAATTGACCAAAGTTTGCGCGCTGTAGACTATACAAACAGACAGAATAGGCTACGACGAAAATGGCTAGTGCAAGGAAACCAGAAGTGTTTGTGTGGACTGATAGTGAACTGTCAACTGTAGTCAACTGTAAAACTAAAACTTCATTTTTACGGTTTGTGAATGGTGCAGTCCCGTCCTTTATTTGGCTAACGCAGGTACAAATAATCTCCTTTACTTTCTTTGGTTGTAGGATTCACATTAGTTTTGGCCATCATCGCAAGTGCATAGGCTACTAAACGCTAGGCCTACCCAAGTTCTAGGCTATTCCGTCGCCACATTTATAATATTGCTATAATACCTTCGTTAGTAACAGTCGATACTTTTGCCTGCATCAAATCGCACATTCGCATTTAGTGCGCTACCATCGGCTTAACATGAGTTCTAAGCGTCTTTGTATGCTCATATCTGACTTCACTGTGAATGCATTTATTTATGTTGTAAGACATGTAAAATAAATGAATGACACCGGCACTACGCACAAATTAATTTAAACTTACACCGCACTTCCCTAATAACTTCTGACTAGTTCTCTTGCGTCACTGACAGTAGCTAGAATGCATCAAAAAACACTGGGAAAAACGTTGTTCAGTCCACCAAGTCATAAGCTATTGGCGCTGCGCAGCACCAGTTGTGATATTTATCCTACTGAGTGTAATCGTAGGTAATGTCATGTATGAAAACTAGTATTATTAGACAATACTATAAGTGTCAAGTCCAGGGCAGCTGAGGTGTGGCGATGACATCATCAATACGCATGTATGCAGTTTCGCCGTCCAAACGAACTCACAAGGGCTACGGTTTCAGATTTTTCCAACCTGGGACCAGGTTTAAAAAAAGTGCGGTTTCGGGCAGTGCGTTTACAGGATTGGTTTGGACGATCGGCCAAGACGAAGCAAAAACTGTGCGTTTAATCCAAAAAGCGTCTCCGTGTGGACGGGGCCTCTGTCTCTCTTTCTCTCTCTCTCTCTCTTTGGGTCTGTCTTATATTGCTTTCTGTCTCCATCTCTCTCTTCCTTTCCCTCTCTCTCTTTCTATTTCTCTCTGTCTCTGTCCCTGTTGTGCTGTTGTATCAGTCTCTCTCTCTGTCTATCTATTATTGCTCTCTCTCTCCATCTCTCTCTCTCTTCCTCTCAATTCAATTCAATTGAGCTTTATTGGCATGACAAAACATATAATTTGTATTGCCAAAGCATACATGTACGTAGTAGTGTGTAAAGACATAAAACAAAGCATCATGCATCATACATTACTGCAACGGTGGTGTGTGTGTGTATGTGATGGTGTGTGTGTGTGTGTGTGGTGTGTGTGTGTGTGTGTGTGTGTGTGTGTGTGTGTATTTGACTTTTTGTGTGCTTCACTGATGAAGTGACTTCCTTTGTTTATGGCAAGCATCTATATATCTTGCTGCAACTCTTGTGCTCTTTTGTTCCTCTCCTAATAGTATTCTTAGACTTGGATCCTTAAAGTTTTGAAGGTCTGGATGCATTTCTCTGAATTTAGGAAAGATTGCTCCATTACTCCATTGGCAGTATTCAGCCAATTGGTGCATAGTCTGTCTTCTCTGGGCAGCCAGGTTTGCCTGTGTCTGCCCTTCTCAATAGCCAGACTGTGATTGCTTAGTCTGTACCTGGTCAAGGTTTTTCTCTGTCTGGTATCAGTGACTGTGGATAGGTAGTCTGCCACAGTGTACTCTCTGTTTAGGGCCAAATAACATTGAAGTTTATTTTGTCTTTTTGTTGTTTCAGTCCAATATGATAAGTCATTTTGTTTTTCTGCATTTATAATTTGGTTAGGCCAAATTGTTTGAGAAAGGGTGGCAAGGTCCTGAGGCTGACTATTAGTTGTGTTAGTTGTACTATTAGCATGTGTGAGTATCAGGACTAGCTGGATGAGGGGGCTTGTTTTTACACTCTCTTGGCTTTTTAGGGCTTTATAGGGCCTCTCTCCTCTTCCTCTCTCCTCTTTTAGGGCCTCTCTCTCTCTTCCTATTTCTCTCTGTCCTTGTTGTGCTGTTGTATCTCTCTCTCTCTCTGTCTTTCTATTATTGCTCTCTCTCTCCATCTTTCTCGCTCTCTTCCTCTCTCTCACTCTCTTCCTATTTCTCTCTGTCCCTGTTGTGCTGTCGTATCAGTCTCTCTCTCTCTCTCTCTCTCTCTCTCTCTCTGTGTTTCTGTTACTCTCACTGTCCATTCTCTGTATCTGTCCTTGTCTTTGTGTGTCAAGTTACGCTGTATCTGTATCTCTTGAGTAAATACTCTATGTAGTCTGTACAGAGAGACTCTGTATATAGAGTCTACTTCTCTGTGTCTATTTCTACCTGTCAAATTATGTCTTTCCATGACCCTCTCGATCTTTCACACACACACACACACACACACACACACACACACACACACCCTGCCCTGTCTGTCGTCAGAGTTGTGTCTTGGCCTGCCTGCCTGCTTGCCGGTCCTCCTCTAGCTGGCTGCAGTGTGTTAGGGGGCTGGAGGTCTGCTTCTCTGGGTAGATTAGGCACATTTTTCCTGGCTGAGCTGGAGGTCAAGCACCCGGCGAGGGCAGCAACAGCAGGCTGGGGACGAGGCCAAGCAAGCACTCGCAGCCCTGAAAGGAGAGGAAGGGAGGGAGAGAGGGAAGGAGGGAGAGAGGGAGGGAGAGCGAGGGGGGCAGTGCAGGGCTTAACTGTGCGACCTGATTTATGCTGGATGTGGCGACATTCTGCTGAGCTGCACAGAACACTCCAGAGATGAGACGAGATGAGAATGAGACAAGACGATGCATGGAGACTCACACATGATCAAATCACACAGTCTGTCTTGTCTTGTGTTTCGCTCTCAAGCTATCCTTCTCTACCCCCTTACCTCTTTCTCTCTCTCTACCACTTTACTTTCCTTGAGTCTCTCTCTCTCCCTCTGTCTATTTGCTCTCTCTATCTCTCTCTCTCTCTCTCTCTCTCTCTCTCTCTCACACACACACACACACGTACAGTACACACACCCTGTCTCGTAATCTTCTTTCTCATTCTCCCTGGCTTTTATATACAGTGTATTTATGGCCCACTCTTCCTGGTTTTATTGTCAAATAAAGGGGACCTTAAACGTATCTGTTTCTTTGCTCTCTGTTTCTCTTCTCTTCTCTTCTCTCTAACATTTACCCTCTCTCCCACGTTTATTCACCTCCTCTTGTGCTCTCTGTCTCTCTCTCTGTTTGCCCATGTCTTTTCTCTCTTTCGCTGTTTCTGTAGTCTCTACAGTAACTCTCTGCCTCCATCCGTGTGCCTGTGTCTCTGCTGCTTAGCGACACAAGCTCCTTCTTCACACTGCTCTCCTGTCCGGACGGCTCAGTATCCATAACATGCGTTTAGCCTGTCTTATCTAAATCCACATGACGCGGGATAAGCATCCACCGTGTACTCAAACTCAAACTAACGCAATCTCTGTCTGAGATATGAGGAGTAAATACAGACATAGATGTTATCCCTGCCATGTAATCTCTCTCTCTCTCTCTCTCTCTCTCTCTCTCTCTCTCTCTTTCTCTCTCTCTCTCTCTGCCTCTCTCTTTTTCTCTCTCTTTCTCTATTTCTCTCTCCCTATTTCTCTCTCTGCCTCTCTCCCTTTCTCTCTTTCTCTCTCTCTCTTTCATTCTCACTCTCTTTCTCTATTTATCTCTCTGCCTCTCTCTCTCACACACTCTCTTTTTTCCCATCTCATGGTTAAAGTCATGACATAGTCAGTGGCTAAGCCCTGTTGATTGATAACCAATCTCCCGCTGTGTCCTCTCCTGTGCCCTCACTGCCTCGCCTCGCCTGGCTTGACCTCATGATCGATGCTGGGCTCTGGTTATGCAATCCTCCGTCCATACAGGCTCCCTCTGTCCCTCTGCCTCTCCTCCATCTATTCATCCGTTTATCCATCCCTCCATTCCCCTATCCATCCCTCCATCCCAGCCCAGCTCATTATCGTATTGTTTTGTGTGGTTTCTGAAGGCGTGTGGGAGTGATGGAGAGTCCTTGGCATCGTCCTGTGGGCAGCCAACAGCAGCCATCGAGACCCTGTCCACGCTGTATCTGCGCTCTTGGGAACATGGTCGCAGGGTGTGCGCTCTACTGTTCGTGTTCAATGTCCGAAACTTTCATGCACACACTCCCTATGACCGGGGTGGACCTCCACTCATTTCATCTCTCTCCCTCTCCTTATTTGTCAATCTTGCTCTCTCTTTCTCTCTCTCTCTTTCACCCTCTCCCTCTCTCAGGGAATGCACATGGCGTGGTCAGAGACGGATCTGTAAACAAACACGGCCTGCCTCCATGTGTGTGTGTGTGTGCGTGTGCGTGTGCGTGTGCGTGTGCGTGTGCGTGTGCGTGTGCGTGTGTTTGTGTGTGCGTGTGTTTGTGTGTGTGTGTGTGTGTGTGTGTGTGTGTGTGTGTGTGTGTGTGTGTGTGTGTGAACGAACAGGCCTCAGCCATCACTCCCTCTGTGTAAATAGCCACCGCAACTCACCAGCAAGAGATCAGAGCGCACTGGCGTCCAGATCTGATAGCCATGGGAATCATGGCCACATTCCTCAGACGCATCTCGCCAATTACATGGGAAATTGCATATCGGAACATACAGTAAATCTAAATACAAACAAGCGCACGGCGATGGCAGTGTGGGTGTGCGAAGAGACGGTATATTTTCTTTTCTTTGACATCTCTTGGAGTTTTTTTGGGGTGTGTTTTTCTTCCCTGGTGGGGTGGAGAGAGGGTGTTTTTGATGGTGTTTGCAATGGCGGTGCTTTGTGAAGACTTTCTGTTTTTTTTGTTTTTTTTCGTGCTTGTTCTCTGATGTCAGACGGATGTCAAGATGAAGGGAATGGTTTCCGAGGAAGTGATGTTCTGAGGCATGCGAGACAGAGAACGAGACAGAGAGAGAAACAGAGAGAACGGCTTGGTGCATTATGGGAATGCAGCAGGTGTTTTTGTTTTGTGTGTGTGTGTTTGTGTGTGTGTGTTTGTTTGTTTGTGTGTGTGTGGGGGGGGGGGGGGGGGCTCTGCAAAACTCCTTCCCCCTTCAGCTGGGGAAAGTGCCTCCACGGCTGTTCCCTTTGCTCCGTCCCGGGGACATTCTCGAGCACTCCCAGACTTTTATTCCCTGTGCGCAACTTGGGGGA
>NW_027468663.1:12835413-12837913 GCF_046254945.1 Alosa pseudoharengus | reverse complement strand
TCCATCCATCTCTCTCTCTCTCTTCCTTTTATCCTTATTTCTCCATCCATCTCTCTCTTTCCTCCCTGGTGACTCTCTCCATCACTGGCCTAGCCACAAATGAACAGCCGGGCTCACCTGTTACAGGGCTATTAATGTCAGTTAGAATGAGCATGGGCTGGAGAGAGAGGGATAGAGAGAGAGAGAGAGAGAGAGAGAGAGAGAGAGAGAGAGAGAGAGAGAGGAAGAGTGCTGAGTAGAATGAGAGAAAATAAAAGACAGAGAAATGCAGTAGCATTTTCATGACTATTCCCTATGATTCCCTATGGTTAAACGTGGCTGACCGTTCCCAATTGTTGTCTGGTCAGATGAATAGAGACACACAAGGGGGCAAGTAGGGATATAACAGCCTTTTCCATTCAGCATTTTCTCCTCTTTTTAAGAGCTCTCTTATATCAATCATTTCAAAATGGCTCCAGCCTGCACTCTGTAAACCCCTCCCACACTCCTTGATAGCTGGCCTGACTTGAGGACATTTGTTGCCTGCAGGAGACAAGCCACAATCTAGCATGCAAATGGATTTCCTTATCTGTTCCTTGCAATATTTTTTGCCTCAGGGAAAAACAACCCCCCCAAGTGTATCATCCCCTCTTTTCTTCTTCTTCTTCTTCTTCTTCTTCTTCTTCTTCTTCTTCTTCTTCTTCTTCTTCTTCTTCTTCTTCTTCTTGTTCCTCCTCCTCCTCTTGTCCGACGGTGACTATGAGCTCGGAGCAGTTCCAGTCCTTCCACAGATGAGCTGAAGAGGGGGACAAACAGGTAGACAGACTTTCATACAGACAGGCAGACAGAGTTTTAAACAGACAGACATACAGACAGGCAGGCAGGCAGGCAGGCAGGCAGACAGTCACATGGGATGCCATTTGCTGCACAGCTTGGCGGAGGCCTTCTGCAGTTAGAGTGGTGAGATGGAAGATAGGAATGGAGGGAGAGAGGGAACAAAAAAGAACTGAAAAATGAAAAAAAGGTAATTGGGTTGTTTATATGTGACCTTCATCGGCATCTCATTTCCATCCAATTCTTTATCTCTCATCTCTCAGTCTTCTGTCTGTGTCCACACCCACACACAGACACACACACACACACACTTCTTCACACTTCTTTATCTTTGTCAGTTGGGGTGTGTATATGTCCCATCTCTCTGCCAAGGTGACCATGAGTTCTTAGTGAATCTCTCTCTCTCTCTCTCTCTCTCTCTCTCTCGCTCTCTCTCTCTACTGATATTAATAATTGCATGTGGTCCATAATTTACTCTGCACCATGCTGAATGGCCCTTTGGACCATGGGTGTGTATGTGTGTGTGTGTGTGTGTGTGTGTGTGTGCTACTTGCCATTTCCTCATCTCAATGTGACAATAAGGGAGACCTGTCAGCACAGAAGGTCCAATTATATTTTAATGGCCATCATAAACAATGGAACAAAAACATCTGTTTACACTGGTGACAAGCAGGAATATTAATAAGCTTAGATTTAGAGATAGGGTTCGAGGTAGTTTGCCAGTTCGTTGACAATTAGTTGAGTTTGTTGACAATTAGTTTTCCTTTTGTTGAATGTTAGATTCTATGGCAATCAATCATTGTGATGGATGGTGGCCATTAAAATGTGTTAACAAGATAAAATGTTTGTAAAGTGTTTGTAAAAGGTTAGTAAAATGTAAGCAAAGTGTTGGTAAAACTAGTCAAGTGGAAGTGAAGTGTTCTGTGCAGGTGTAGCAGGACGGGCGAATGACATACAGCAACATGGCCGCCGTGTGAACAGAGACCTGAGCTGTGAACTGTGTGACCTCTGGCTCACAGGCCATGTGGAGCAGCATGTGACTGTCTCTACAGGAGTGTGTTACAATGACCTACAAGACACAATGTCTCTTACTACCACAGATAGAAAACCACACTATCTTATTCTTATCGTGATGGAAATCTGCTGTGCGCATGTGTGGGAGTGTGCTCACGACATCTGATTGTGTGCGTGCGTGCATGAGTGTGTGTGTGCGTGTGTGTGTGTGTGTGTGTGTGTGTGTGTGTGTGTGTTTGTGTGTGTGTGTGTGTGTTTGTGTGTGTGTGTGTGCGTGTGTACGTATGTGTGTGTGTGTGTGTGTGTGTGTGTGTGTGTGTGTGTGTGTGTGCGTGTGTGTACGTGTGTGCGTGTGTGTACGTGCGTGTGTGTACGTGTGTGTGTGTGCATCTTTGTGAACTTGTCCATGTGAACGTGTCCATGTGTGTATCCGAGCAAAGACTGATGTGTTTTTGAGCCCGCCGCGCCGGCAAACAATCACAGGCATGCTGCTAACAAGCAGTTGGCTGTTGTTTGCTTTGTTCAGCGTGTCAAGCGGATACAGCCCTGATGGAAGGTTCTAGAGCAGGGCCCACTTACAGACTGCAGGCGTGATGGGAGGGCCCGGGGGGACTCTGGCCCAGAGTGAATCTGCTCCGGCAGTTATGGAGCTACCACAGAGAGGCTGTACAGA
>NW_027468663.1:12822913-12825413 GCF_046254945.1 Alosa pseudoharengus | reverse complement strand
AATTAACCTTGAACAACCAGCGCATTAGCAGTGCAGCTAATTCCATTATGCTCATTGTGTTGTGGAATGCGACGCCAAATCAGCTCCAATCAGCACTGCATCATGTGGACTGATTACGGACAGGAGGTTGGCGGTACATTCCCCTCACTCCTACACACACACACACACACACAAACACACACACACACACACACACACACACACACACACACACACACTCACACACACATACACACATACGCACACACATACGCACACACACACACACACACACACACACACACATACACACATACGCACACACAGACACCCACACCCACACACACACATACACACATACGCACACACACACACACACACACACACACATACGCACACAAACCCACATACACACACACACACAGACACACATGCACACACACACACACACACATACACACATACGCACACAAACCCACATACACACACACACACAGACACACACACACACAGACAGACATATATGCACGCAGCTGTTGCACACACACACCACCTACACACACAATCACATATCATCAATTCAATTTTAGCAAGAGAGGCAAATCAGTATTATTTGTATTATTTGTAGTATACGCTGCAGCTCACTCGGGTTGGTCTGCTTCGGCCCAGAGCCAACTCATCCGGCCCAGATCCGGGCCACCTGCAGCTGGCCTCAGGGCTCTCTGTGTCCCAGTCCCAGTCCCAGCACGTGGACACTCCGGTCTAATCCTCCCTGATAATCCCCATCCAGAGAGGATGAGCCTGCCAACTGTGCCCACCTGCCTGCTCGCACACGTCCATTCTCTCCTTCTCTCTCTCCTTCTCTCCCTCACTCCATCCTCATCTCTTTCAGTCCTTATCTTTCAGTCTCTTTCTCTCTCTTTCTGTCTCACTCCCCATGCATCTGTGCTGCCAAAGCCCACCCACCCTCTTAGCACAGTGGCTCCCAAGTCACCACCAACTCAGTCATACCTCTGCTCTCTGTCTCTCTCTCACACTCTGCCTCTCTCTCTCCCTCATTCTCTATGAGGTGTGTACTGTGTGTGTGTGTGTGTGTGTGTGTGTACTGTGTGTGTGTGTGTGTGTGTGTGTGTGTGTGTGTGTGTGTGTGTGTGTGTGGTAGGCTGGTACAGGATATTAGTGGTCAGCGGGCCCCAGGCCACTCTGCCCCACTGGGCTCTGATGACTCACAGATGCTGTCGGCTCTTTGATGTGGTGAAACAAATAGCGGGCCCCAAATACACACTCTTCCTCTCCTCTCTCCCTCACTTTCTCACTCACCCCTACTCTGTCTTATTCTCTCTCTTTTTCCCCTCTCTCCTCCACTCTCTCTTTCTATCCCACTCTCACTCAGCTTCTTTCTTCCTGTCCCATTTCTACTTCCTACACTCTTTCTATCTCTCTGCCTCTTTCTCCACTTTTTTTTCCCCTCCTCTCTGCTGGTACCTTCCTCGCATTCATCTCTCTCACTCTTTCTTTCATTCTATCTGTCTCTACTTCATTTTGTTGTTGGTCTGAGTCATCCTCCTCTCCCTCAACTACAGCTCTCTTACTTCCACTCAATCTGGCACCTCTCTTGCGTTGAGATCCCATTCTCCCTTCCTCCTCCAACATATCCTTCTCCCTTCCTCCTCCAACATATCCTTCTCTCTTCCGCTGCCTTCGCCTCTCACTCCTTCTCTCACTTCTTCTTCTCTCTCTCTCTCTCTCTCTCTCTCTCTCCCCTTCTCCGTTTCTCAGCTCATTAAAGGTCTGTGTGGTTGAGTCATCGTAGGCTAACGAGTTGAGCTGTAACTCCCTTAGGCGGAGAGGGCTGTGTATGTGTATGGGGAGTTGCTAGAAGAGCTGTACTTGAGCCCATTCCCATTGATGGAGTGTTTGTTTAGTCTCTCCCTTCCAATGCGCGCTTCTCTCCTGCAGGGCTGCACTGTCCTGAGCCATGCGTTGATCTTACCCTTTGATCACCAGTGCTGCCCAGTAGCAGCAGCGTTACATAACAACACTCAGCCAGCACGCTGATAAATGGATACCGGCCCAGAACTGCCGCATGCCCGGCTCAGAACTTCTCTGGGATCAGATGCTCTGTTGGACCAGAATATGGGCCACACGCGATTGAATCGCTCATAAACTTGTGTCATGTTCGTTCCTTGTCCAAAATGTGTTCATTTTGGAAGAGAGCTCTGAGCAAACATCTCTGTAGGCGCCATTCATTTGGAATATCTTGCAGTTTTTTTTTATACGCCCACTGAATGGCTCTTTTTTAGCTTGCTCAGTCTGATCCGTGTGAAATATGTAACCCGCTCTTCACATGAGTTATTACACAAACACAAACAACAGACAATTGCCCATTTGTTCTGGTTGGGTTGAGAAGCCTGGCATTGTCACAGTGTGTTGCTGGTAGTACAAGACAGTGCTTATGGTGGTGTGGGTCTGCCCATAGGCAGCTGGGAAGCAAATGTTTTCTCTGTGGTGTGGATGCGGT
>NW_027468663.1:12807913-12817913 GCF_046254945.1 Alosa pseudoharengus | reverse complement strand
AAACCTCTGGTTAAATTGCTCTTGGATGCTTCGAGGTTTGCGATGTCCACTGGGAACTCAGTATAAAAGTAAACAAAGAATTACTTATTGTTCCTCTTGTTTATTAAACTAGTCAAAATAAAGAACATTTCGCTTGTGGGCGGTAATGATTGTCAACGGGCAAAAACAATCAGATTCCCAAGCCTACATCAGCTGGAAAATATTTAGAGTTCAGATTTGAACCAAAATCCATCTGGATTTCCTCAGCACACCCAAAGCTAAAAAAAACAGGAGCCACCTAATGCAGACAGAAACCATGGTTTTTATATCAGTTCTGTGTGTCCAATTAGAAAGGCCTGGTATGAGAGGATACACACTCAGCTTGTTGCACCATGTGCGTTGCGTAAGCGCCGAGGTAACAGAGTGGGAGAGCCAGAGGCAGGCAGTGCCAGGCTGGTAAACAAGGCTGCCACACTTCATGTGGCAAAAAGCAACGTGTTACTGGGAAGTGTTTTAAAAGAAACGTGTTAGTGGAGTGTGCTTTAAAAGCAACGTGTTACTGGGGAGTGTTTTAAAAGCAACGTGTTAGTGGAGTGTGCTTTAAAAGCAACGTGTTAGTGGAGTGTGCTTTAAAAGCAACGTGTTAGTGGGGAGTGTTTTACAGTAAAAGCAACTTGTTAGTGGGAAGTGTTTTAAAAGCAATAGTGGTGGGAGCACCACAGGAAATGCTGTGTCTCCATGACTGTTGGTTGAATACTTCCTGCTGGTGATACATCTGTACATCACTCAATTACATGTCTGTGTGTGTGTGTGTGTGTGTGTGTGTGTGTGTGTGTGTGTGTGTGTGTGTGTGTGTGTGTGTGTGTGTGTGTGTGTGTGTGGTAGGTACCTGCCAGAGATGATGGGTGATGGCCTGGCCAGCCAGATTAATAACCCTGAGGTGGAGATTGACATCACCAAGCCAGACATGACCATTCGCCAGCAGATCATGCAGCTGAAGATCATGACCAACCGCCTGAAGAACGCCCTCAATGGCAACGACGTCGACTTCCAGGACACCAGTGAGTCTTCTCCTACCAGTCTCACAGTCATTTCACACACACACACACACACACACACACACACACACACACACACACACACACACACACACACACACATGCATACACACACACACATGCACACACACACATACATACAGACACACACAGAGACACAGACACACACACACACACACACACACACACACACACACACACACACACACACACACATGCACACATACTGTACAGAGACGCACCCACAATAATGTGGACTTGCCAGTGACTACTTCATAGAATGTCAGCTGCCTACCAGTTGTCATAAGCATAGAGACTCATTAGACTCCATCTGTATGAAGTGCATACCTTTATTCAAAGGGAGGTGCCATGAGTCTGGTTAAGTGCTATTTTTAGCATAAGCTGGGATTAAATGACAGCGAATGAGAGGCGAGATAATAATGGAAAAAAGATGATGTTTAGCCTAATTTGTGATGCTATTCACAGACCAGAGGTCACTGAATGCATTAGGGAGCTGTCATCAACATCTGCAGTAATGCAGTCTCTCGTGTTTATCCAAAGCTTTTGACACTTGACTAGTGCGGCTTGTGTGTGTGTGTGTGTGTGTGTGTGTGTGTGTGTGTGTGTGTGTGTGTGTGTGTGTGTGTGTGTGTCTAAGTGTGAATGTGTGCAGACAGCAGTGCTGTGCAAAATATGGATCATCAACTTTGTTTAAAAACTGTCATTTGTGAGTCAGTGATTCAGTGAAATTATGTGGTTTAAGTCTAATGTGTGTGTGTGTGTGTGTGTGTCCGCAGGTGATGATGTGAGCGGCTCAGGCAGCGGGGTGTGTAGTGACGAGTCGTGTGTCCCCATCCCTGAGATCCCCATGACCAAGACAGTCCAGCCCAAAGAAGCGGCCCCGTTCGATGAACGCGTGCGGGGCGCAGCCACCCTCAACCTGCCTTGCGTCGCACTCACCTGCCTGCTCTCATTGGTCACGCTGCTGCTTAGGCGATAATTGGCAGACATCTCCACCAATGGGGGGACTGAGGTTGGGGGGAAAGGGAGGATGAATGAGGGGGAGGGAGGAAAGGGCTGGGTTAGTTACTTTGCCAAAAAATACATTGAAAACAAACAAAAAAGGTAACAAAATGAATGGACTTCCTTTTTGTCCCCGATCAAGAGCAAAAAGGAATATCGTTAGGATTTCTTTTTTTGTTCTTTCTTCGTCTTCTTTTTTTTTCTAAATATGGCACGACTAGAGCTGGTCTTTTTGGTGGTCTTTTTGTTTCTGGTGTTTGGGTTCCTTGAGGGGGGAAAAAAACAACAAATCTGTACTTAGAAATGTTCATCAAAACCTTTAGAAATAGATCTCTGTATACTTAAACCAAGTAACCACACCATGGGAGAGCTTCTTTGTAGTGCTGAGCCAAATTTTCGTTTTTGTGTGGGTTTTTTTTGCTCCTCAATAATACAGGCTTTAAGATTGTTTATTTATTAGTTTTTAAAAAGGGAGAACAGCAGAGTTCTACATCCAAAGCCTTTTTTTCCTATTCCTTTAAAATTGTGATTGTAAGAGCGCAGGCCCTTAAAATTCACCCAGAAAATCTAGTCTTCTGAGGAGGCCCAAATTGACCATTATAATTTGACTCATCAGTCCACTCGGGCTTCTTAAAGCAGACAACTTTGGACTGTAAGCACATTTTCCTTGTCGGTATCTTCAGGTCCACTTGATGTGGGCAGTCAGAGCACATCCAAATGATACACACTTTGGAGAATGTGTGTGAGTGCAGTCCTGAATTTTGGGGACATTTTGGATTGAAAACCTAAATTTTAGCTCAGCGCTATCTGTGAGCGGATAGAAGAACAGGCACGGATGTGGTGGTCTCGTGTGTAAAGCACGCTCGCACCATCTGACAAGCTGGAAAGCTACAAATGTGTGCCGTTCTCTCAAGATTGGTTTGTTTTCTCAAGGCTGAGAGCGACGCGTTCGTGTGTGTGTGTGTGTGTGTGTGTGTGTGTGTGTGTGTGTGTGTGTGTGTGTGTGTGTGTCAGTGTGCATATATGTATGTGTTTGTGCATGCACACATGCGTGTATGTGTGTGTGCGTGTGTATGTGTGTGTGTGTGTGAGAGAGAGAGTTTGTCTCGTCCAGAAGCTCTAGGTTTGTGCAGCTGAGGGAGCTGGGGACCCAAACAGTGGAGTGTTGAGAGCTCTGTAGGCCAGTTCAAAGACCATCAGTAGGCCAGGACAGAACCGCAAACGGAACACACAGAACAGGAACACTGTCCCAGCTCAGCGAACCCCCCAGTGGAGGCAGGAGAACGCACTGCACTGTAGAACCACTTCTTACAACAACAAGAAAAAAACAATGTGTAAATGCTTCTGATTTGCTTTTTTGAGTTAGATAAATTAGAGATTATAAATATGTGATGACAAAATGAAATCTGTATTTCTCTCTTTCTCGCTCGCTCGCTCTCTCTCTCTCTTTTTCTCTCTCTTTTTTTGTTTTGCTTCCCATTCTTTGTAACATTCTCCTGTGTGATGCCAAAATGCAAACTTGGTCTCCCTGATAATTCACAGGCATGCACGCCACAATGTTTGAAAAACTATACTGCAATGTTGTGAGAATGTTTTTGTACTAGTTTGTTGCAGAGAGTCTGTCAGTGGAACTGATGCAAGACAGGATGGGAAAGGGATATGTGTGTGTGTTTTAATCCTGATGGGTACTAAGGCTTTGTGAGATCTATCCCTTTTGTGGATGGGGATTTTGTGGATGATAGCAAGAGTGTTTGTGTGTGTGTGTGTGTGTGTGTGTGCTTGTGCTTATATATGTGTGTGTGTCTGAGTGCATGTGTGGAATAGATCGTTTTTGCTGCACATGTGTAGAAATGTATGGCAGAGTATGACTGTGCTTGTTCTTGAGTCGCTGTAGACTTTGATGTCGAAAGTGGCACAAATATGACTAACACAAGAGGTGCTTGGAAGCGCGGGGAAGCCTAGACATGACTGGTCAGACCGCGCCGGAGCCCATCACGGGGCTGCTGGGTTGAGTGCAGCCCGTCCTCCGGGCAGGTGCGTTAACAGATGGCACACAGTGTGTGACGCGTGTGTGTGTGTGTGTGTAAGTGTGTGCGTGTGTGATGCCCTTCCCTTCGGGCACTGCCGCTGAGCATGTGGGCTTTTGTATCGTGGCACAGCACAGCCACCTAGCCCATGGGTACAGAGCGTGCCCCCTGCTGATCTCCGCCTTGACGCAGTGCTGGCGAGATCTGACCCCCTCCGGTCAGCGTGCGCTTGGGATGCGTTTGAAAGAGGGAACTCTAATGACCTAGTGCTGGGGGTCCCTGGTGTGAGCTGACTGTGTCAGCTTCTTGCAGTATTTCCCCATTGCGACATTCCAAGGCAAATTACGTATGGGAAAATAAAAAACAAACAAACATACAAACTAACAAAAAACACAAACAAGATGCAACTTGTTACGTTTCATACCAATGGCTGTCCCTCTCTTTGTCTGTCACATCTCACTGTCATTGGCTGACAATTTGCACAACCTCTGTCCCTTTGTCCTATTTCACCCCCCCCACCCTAAACCCTAACCCTAACCCCAGCCCCGATCCTAAAGTTCATTTCAATTGCTGCACTTTTCATGACGCATGTGGCCTCCCTGTCCACGGGCTGGCGTCGGCTGCATAACAACATCACAGGATAGGGGATCAATACTTGAGAAGCACCCTGCAGAAAGATCCATCGATCGGAACTCCCGATTTATGTATGCGGACAGTACAGGGGTTGATGGATGGCGAGAACCGCTCCACTCGGAGACAAAACTAAAGAGCAGTCGGAGACCAGGGGCCCAGTAAGCCCCCTGACCCCTCCCCCCCACCTCTGTCTAATGTTGAATGTGGCAGGCATTTATGAAATGTGCCGAATTTGTTTTGTTTTTCTTTTGAGAAACCATTCTGATATATATATTTTTTCTTTGTCTTCTGTTTGGTCGTTTTAATGAGGAAAAAAATGATAAATGAAACATTGGTTTGTTTTCATAGCCACAACAGTGCAAGGAAATGAGGTTGGAGAAGAAAAAAAAATTGAAAATTATGTGTCAGTTGCTGTTGTATGTTCCTGATACCTTGTGTCAATTATATACGTCATTAAGATTTTCAAGATCTCTGTGTGGAACTCATTTAATTTCATGTGGGTCTTTCCCTCCATGAGAGGACAGTTTCTCTCTCTCTGTCTCTCTCTCCTCTCTCTCTCTCTCTCTCTCTCTTTCTCTGTGTGTGTGTGTGCATTTCTCACCTTTCACACAGTCAGAGGCATGTTCAGAAGAACCAGCGCTGCCACAGCAGAAATAATGACCAACCACATAAACACAGGTGGTGCAGTTCAGCAGGAATACCTAATGGACCTAAATAAGAGATCAAGAATGTCTTTGGATAAAGATCTTGTCATGGCATGCAGTCTTAAAAACCTTCCGCTGAGCTTACCAAACACAAAAAAGCCAGGGTGTCTCAAACATGAGCCAGCACACAGTAAACCCATTGTTTTAATCACATAACAGACATGGGACTCCTTCGCCCTGTTGTTTGTGTGCAATTAGTCCCCAGCATTGAAACACTGGATTTGTGAGAAAACAATGCGACCAAGATGTACAAAACAAGCAACATCTCAGTTTCAAAGAGTGTCTGGTTACCTTATACCTCTGGTTACTGTATATTCAACACTTGCTTTGTTGGTAGTGTCATGTAGCCTAAACACACACAGTGTGGAAATGTTGACTAAAATGGTGGAGAATGTTTGCAGCATTCACAGCAAAGGCCACAAGGTGTTCTAGCACTTTTTACGATTACATGTGCCTTTATCACGGCATGCCTGTCCTTTTTAGATAGACGGGGGGGCGGGGGGGGGGGGGGTCGATGTGGCTCCCCAATTTTTCTGCCAACAAGGGTAGTCACAGAAATGGAGCCAGCCATACCAGTGCAAATGGTTCCAGGCGGAAATGGACAAGGCGGATGTGGTGTTTTCATGTGCCACCCACCACCAGGAGATATAAAAACAAAACAAACAGCTGATCAGAAGGAGCAAAAGCAGCGAGATATACAGGAGACATTTTCGGAACATGGCAAACTTGGGAGACAGAGAAATCACAGAGCCCCTTTCCCTTCATCATGTAGTTCCAAAGGCACATCCTCTGCACTTGCTATGTAGTCAGCAGGGTTGTGCAAAATTCAAATTGCAATTCTGCTTCCTGTTTGCTAACTCAATTGAAATGCAAGTGAAATTCAAGAATTTAATTGGAATTTAAGAGCTAGTTTCAATTCAATTCTGGAATTTTGCAGAAACCTGGTAGCCAGCTTTGCTTTGTAGCTCATATTTGAATCTGTTATAGTTATGTATTTTTATCCCTAATAATTATGTATGTAAAAAAAGGAGGAAATTGCAGCTTCTCTTTTAGGTTCACAATTATGCAACTTTAAATTGAATTTCCGGCTATTTTAGGTCTGTGTTTCTCATTACCGCTCTCCTCCCACCTTTCTTCAATCTCAGGAAGCAATCATGTATTACTTTAGGAGGATTTATGTCTCAATATTTCCCTATCTGAAGGCTCCGGTCTGTTTATTCCTCAAATCTATTCAGGGATCAGGGATGTGCCGCTCTATCTCACCATTCATTTCCATCTCCCAATCCTTTCTGTGTCAACATTGCCTCGTCTAGATTAGATATTAAATCATTTGTCATTTATAGCTGTAATGTCGTGGAGCCGCTAAGTCAATACATCTGAGAGATGTCTCTCTTCATTGTGCTGCCTTGGTGTTCCTCTACGAGGAGGCTCTTTGAAACGTCGGCGGCCACATAAAAGGCCAACATACTGGTCCACCAGCCTTCATCACTCATTGGCCATGATGAAGTGATCAGTGTTTTCCCTTGGACACTGACCCTAATCCAGGAAATTCAAACAAGAAGGTGGAGTGCCTTGATCGGAACGTTATCTCATATCTCAAATCTAGTCACGGCTGTCTAGGTTTTTTTTTGCTGTTGTTTTTTAGGAGGATCTTTCCAAGTTGACAGAACCATGCCAAGAGAAGCAAAATAGCATTTGATGTTTTTAAAACACATTTCAAATGGATTATATCAGATATATCTGTTAACACAGCCATCAATCTTCTGAAGAAAGCCAACTCTTGTTGCCTAGATCAGTATTTTCTGACAGGCCAGAGCAGTGATATCTGTCAATCACTGCCCGTCTATTGGGTTCTGTCCAATGAGTTCTTCTGACTCATCTTCTCAAAGAAATGTGGGCAGCATGCAGACAGGCAATCACTTGATTTTTCTCTTCTCCGAGGTTCTTACAAGTCCAAACTCAATACACTCTTCCAGATGGCTGCTGATCCGGGAACTGACCCATGACAAATCAGCGCTGCATTAGTGGCTATCTGGCTCATGCCTAATGAAGTTATTACAGTCGTGCCAGTCTGACCAGGCGCAGTCTGGTATCAGGACCGTCTGTTGTCTGGCCCTAATCTGGGCCACATCTGAGCCAGAGCTGCTTCTCAGACGGCTATCTGGACATGTGCAAGAAATCATGCTTTGACATCCCTGGCCAGGGATCGCTGGTTGGAAAGTACACAAGCCCCACGGGTCATTGGGGTAAAAGGGATTAAGAGCGAGACAAACTTGCATCATGTTGAATGTGAACTGATAACACATTTAAGCGTCGTCTGCAGCAGCGACTCTAATCTGGATGATCTAAATTCTAGCATAAAGAAAACACGGACCCATTTCAAGGATGACTAATACCATAAAACCAAGTCCTCTCATTCCCATAATTAATTTTACATGAGCTTTCTTCTCAGTCATTAACTTACTTATGTATGCAACCGCAGCCCCGTCGACAGGATAAGCATCTTGCCGAAATATTTTGTGCAGTATCACGTCGAGCAGCCAGTGAGCCAACTGAAGCAAAAATGTTCCAGCCAAATCTCCTTACATGGTCTGTGTGGCCTTGTGCTTTTTGGCTGGGGGTGTGCGCCTTGGCTATAATCTGACATCTCACCAGAACGCGTCTTTGAGATAATTCTTGTTTACAGACTCCATCGACAGACATCTTAGCCACCTCGGAAACCACACCTCAGCCATAGCTCTGAGGTCAAAGGCAGTTAGTTAATGAAACATGCCGTTTGGCTGAATACAGCTCCCTGACAGATAGAATAGAAACAATTGCAGCTCCCCAAAACACATACCCGATACACTCCAGAGGTAACTCATGGGCGTGACTGCAAACTGTCTGGCTTTATTCCGCAGAGCGGACTGCTACTTCAGGCTAAAGCAACTGATTCAATATGGCTGCGATCTCTTCAGCTTTACTGATGTTTCTTTTCAGGAGAATTGAGAGATCCTCCACTGGCACCACTCTGCAATGGGCTTTGCCTTCTTCAGCCTACAGGCCTACACCTGCAACAGATAAAGTTGAAAACTGCTGCACAACTGCAGCCCCTGATCCAAAAGAAATACCTGCTCATTATAATAGTGTGCATACTGCCATCAAGTGGCTAGATTTATTATTGCATTACATCACTGAGAATTTATTTCAAAGGGGGACATTATGTTT
This sequence comes from Alosa pseudoharengus, assembly GCF_046254945.1. Taxonomy (NCBI): domain Eukaryota; kingdom Metazoa; phylum Chordata; class Actinopteri; order Clupeiformes; family Clupeidae; genus Alosa; species Alosa pseudoharengus. The sequence goes on along the minus strand of NW_027468663.1, from coordinate 12,809,282 downwards.
GTTTTCAGGTTACAGATAAAAGAAACATAGTATGAAATACCATTTCTTAAATGAATACATACATGACTATGTGGAAAATAAAACCAGCAAGACAAACCAGACTTACATAGCATTCATTTTAATTCAGGCACATAGATGGAATCCCCCTGGCTGATTTTAAGACCACAGGAAGTGAGTCAGTAATTGCTGTCTGCATGATGAGTGAAGGTTTTTGTTCATTGCCAGCATGGCTACTGAGTTCAGGAGCTCTCAGAGGGTGGGTCTATCTCCTCCTCTTTCTGAAAGAGAGATTTACTCTGGTCTGTTACTGTTACTGTTACTTTTTTACTTAAAATGAAGCATAATAAGCAATTAAAAAAAAAATGAGAAAAAATATTTTTGGAACAGATACATTTCAGTATGTTACTTTGGAGCAACAACATGCAACAGTGGTAATAAATAGAAATGGATTTAATTGAAAAAACAAATTTTTCTGATTTTATCGATCACATTTTATGAAAGTACTCATTAAATAACAACATATACAGAAAAATTTGCACTGACAAAACAAGCCAGATGCTGTCGGTGGTCATTTTCGTGGAGGTTTGTTACCTACAAGCAACAATGCGCAACAAAGGAAACTAAGTTTTACCAAACTAATTTTCAGTTCAGTTTTTATGCTTTAAATTCACTCAATGGCTCTAAAAGAGATTGTCATCATTCAAATCATTGCTATAAAGTACTGCCATATGTACACAGAGATGGTTCTTGCTCAGCCCCCTGACTTTCAGGGGGTAAGGTGAGTGCAGTACAAAGGTGGGAAAGGACCCACCCTGAGCCGCAACAACATACATCACCACGCAATCTTGTGCTGTGCCTGTAGGCCTTTGCCAATGGTTTTCCCAGAGTCTTTTTGACCACCACAGCAGGAAAATAAAAGGAGGCAGGCACAGGTGAGGATAGTGAGGTCAAGCGGTCTACTGTAAGCCCCAATATACAATGGGCGCTGTCCCTCACCCCATTTCCCTTTGGCCACCTCACTCTCTTGCATGTACCGTTCATAATCCTTTTGCCGTTTTTGAGCAATGGACACCTTATTACAACTTGTCCTTCCTGTATAGTAGCAAATTGACAAGTATGACTGCTCCACCAGGGCTTGTGAGGAGCGCTGGTGTGGCATATCAACGGACCTCACTATTCACTATCCAATCGGCAGTAGCGACAACCAATTTGGGCCCACACAATATCACACACACACACACACACACACACACACACACACACACACACACACACACACACTCACACAAATACACACACACAAACACACACACACACTCTCACACTCACATCCATTGGAAGCTACAGTCCTAAACAACATAAATATTTC
>NW_027468663.1:12755413-12802913 GCF_046254945.1 Alosa pseudoharengus | reverse complement strand
GAGAGTGCAGGATTGCTTATTACAACTTTAAAATATTAATAATTTAATAATAAAGTGCTAGAGTGTGACCTGGAATTTTAAGATGTCATCTCCACAAATGAAAAGCTGACTGGTGCATTGGTTTTATTGAAAGGTGCAACTGACAGTTTTGCATTTGGGAAACAAATTGTCAGAAGGAAGGAAGCAAGGTAAGATGCCCCAGACATCTCAAATTCTAAGAAACTGCTTACTTATTTTCTGGCAGAATTATAGTGTGTGCAATTTCCAGACTCTTTTGACAAGTTGTCAGTAATACAAAGATGTGGTTTACTATGCTAATAATCTTTTGGGGAAAATACATATTATCATTTCATCATGTCATCGACTGTGTTGTACTTTTCAAGATGTTTTGATTTTAAAATGGTCTTAACAAGTGTCTAACAGTACCTGCCCTAGATACTCAAATCATCCTCTATCATACTAAATGGGAGAATGAATGGTTCCATTGTAGACTCAGACAAGGCATGCAGTGGAGAAAGGTGACTCACCTGGAAGTTCTGAAGAAACAGCCACCAAAACATGTCAGTGACAAAATGCTCCATAAGGACAGAAGAGAGGTTGCTTTGAAAAGCAGCTTTATATCTGGGCTGTGCAGATAAAAAGAGCCATAACTACCATCTTTCACAGTGCCACTAGCATCAACACATCAACAAGACAACTTGAGTTTCCAAGCAACTTAAAGGATCAAGAATGGAAAGGAACATGATGAAGGTGAGACGTGGGTGTAAGTACCTTGTGGCTGAGACCTTGTTGAGCGCGCACCACTTGGGTGACAACGGTGGAGAAAGGTGTGTGGTAGGGGAGAGGCATCGCACCATCTTTATTGAAGCCTGGGAACTGGTAAAGCTCCACCAGCTTGGGCATACCACCTTCATGCTAATAATAACAATAATAATAATAATAATAATAATAATAGTAAGGATAATAATATGAACAATCAGAAGTGTAGTATGGATACTTTTATGCTCTCACAACAGACTTTAAAGCTTTAGGCATGTTTGTTTTCTACATGATACAAAAGCTTAATACAGTCACACAGTCACCCTGGCCTTGAGTAAAAAGTATGATTATACTTTCCGTGCAATTTTGGATAACAGCATTAGGGAATAAGTGCAGGCTATTTGAAGTGGATAATGGAGCTACAGAGTTCATTAATGAGTGCTGTAACCACATGCATTAAAAAAAGATGAACAAACAGATATGCTTCCTAGGCTGACAATGGAAGAAAAATTCATTTTATTTCTCTGACATGCTAGATATATGGCCGACAAAACCTTCCAGAATTCCTCGCCACACAGTTTCCAGATACTCCACTCTAACCTCAATGCTATTCTAGGATACTCTTGCTGGGTCTTTGAATGATTTCAGTCAGGTCATATCTATTTTTTTTCTTTTCCTCTCTCTACTCTATATCCCTCCATCTTCTTCTTAATCCCCCTCCATGCTGCTGTGTGACCCCTCACCTTCTCGCTGGACGTGTTGCTCCGGCCCTGACCAGGCTGAGGAGGCGGAGGGGACTCCTGCTGAGAGCCACTGTGGCCAGACCAGGAGAGACTCTCCTGTTTGCCTGAGAAAACCAAACACAGCAGAAGAGAGGGAGGGAGGGAGAGAGAGAGAGAGAGAGATTTACAGAGCTTTGTCATGACCGCCACAGCAGTGAAAGTTTTGAAGAAACCACATAAACAAACACATTTAATTTGTTATTGTAAGTATTAATCAATGTTACATTACAATCAATGTTACAGTATGTAAAAAATAAAAAAGATAACTGTTCATGTGAGGCTGTTGCCACTCAAATGAGGAGGCTAGCAAGATAGTAAGGGGAAGGGTGTGGTAGAGAGAGAGAAAAAGAGAGATTTAGCTACTAATTCTACGGACTCTACTGGCCTCATCAAAAGTCTATATTCCCGGTCATCTGAGTTCCACTGAAGGTAAATGTGGTCATCAAAGCTGATGCTGCTGTGCTCTTACCTTGAAATGTGGAGGTGGGCTGGCCAGCCTGTTTTGGAATGCTTAGTTGGGTTGACTTTTTGTCTTTAGGAGCCTTGAATGTGTGAATAATAATAATAATAATAATAATAATAACAATAATAATAGAGAAGAACTGTAGCAGTAAATTAAAATAACATCTACAATCCACAGGTGGGGGGTGGGGTGGGGTGGGGGGGTCTGAATGTCTTACGACCAATCAAATCTTTAGCTTTCTATAGAGGGTGATTATATGACCAGTCAACCTATAGCCTAGCTGTAATCTCTTGGAGTCACGCCTACTCTATCTTGGAGACAACGCGTCCAGTAGGGATGGGATGATTGCTTACCTGTGTATCTGCGCATCCCACGTTTGGTAGGAGGGGGAGTGAAGAGATCCGGTTGCTGAGTTCAGTTATAGACCCTAATAGACAAGCTGTCACACAACAGTTAAGGACATAGATCCAGAGAAATGAAAAGTAGCCTATCAGTATCCTGAGCCAAGAGTTTGTTTTTTTGTTTCGTTTTACCAAACATCATAGAAAATGTCTAATGTTAAGGTGGGCTAAACACATAAAAATCAATGTTACAAAATATGTCAAAATATTCTAATATTACAGAGAAGATAATGTAGCGTGCACGAAAGATACACACTGGTTCCTGAGATGCTTTTTGCAACTTTTCCCGTTTCTGCTGAGCTGAGCCCGGATTATCGCATACATTTTCTAGGTAAACAACCATAGGCATGCACACGGCGTTGATCTCTGCCATCTCACCTCAGCGCTGCCTCCTACAGATAAATATTTTCATAAATATGTTCAATAGACCTATTTAATTGGCTTTTATTGTCTCAGAGTGGAATGACACCAATTTTGTTAACCAACACCACGATTTGTCAAAACGTTTTAGTTTGGTAGCCTGCAGCCTGACTGACCTGCATTAAAGACTCGGTATCTGTGGATCTCAGGTAATCCGCTCTAAGATCTTTGCTCGAATTCGTTGTCAGGACGATTTCGCGACAAGTATTCTTCTTCCTGTTGTATTTGCCTAGAATCCAAGAGGTATGGTTACTGAGGATACAGTGACGCCAATCTGTCAACAAAGTCATACATCGGCATGTATTTATTCTTTGCAAATCATGGAGAGCGCGGAGGCCTGTGGATTCAGAGTAATAATGTCTTGGTTGCTACATCTGTAATCACATTTAATGTTTTATAGAGAACTGTTTTTTCTTCAATCCTCCAATTATCGACATGTGTATAGATATATATGCAGGCTATTAGTAGGCCTAGCCTATGCTATTTAAAGTAGCCTAGGCCTAAAATATGCTCACAAGTAGCATATAAATAAAATTGAGGTTGCATGATTTAAAAATAAATCACCCAATATCAGAGTGAATCTTATTTTCCTCATCTTATGGATTCTGAATGAATTGATTTCCTATCAGCAGCTGCTGTGGTTACAAAACTCTGGAAATGACTTTGGACACCAAAAGCGTGGCACAGATACTGCAGCAGGCTGTAGGTTGGTGGGAAGTCTGTGGTCTTTTTCTCATAATTAGCAGACAGAATAATTGGTAACTAGGCAGCTGGCTTTCCCTTATGATTCATGGCTGTTTTGAAACACCGGTCAACAAAGAGAAAGTAGGAGAGAGATGGAGAACGGTACATGTTACGTGTGTGTGTGTGTGTGTGTGTGTGAGAGAGAGAGAGTATGTCAGTGTCTGAGTTCTGTTATTATTATCTTTGCCGTCCACAATCAAATACCTACAGCACACAGCTTGTGCTTATGTGTGTGTGTATGTACTCACCCCTTTTGGTTCCCCACCCTTGTTGTCTGTAATCCGCTACCTGTTGGCAGATCGTAGACGGCTCCTCAGAGCCTCTGCTGTGTGAGACAGGAGGACCCTTACCCTCCACCCCACCACCACTACTATCTCCACCACTCTCTCCACCCTCCTCCTCCTGGCAGCCCCCCCCCCAGACCAGACAGGCCATCCATCAGCCCTTCAACAAGTGCGGGAGCCTGGGAATATGGCACAAATGAAAAATCATTGAGTAGGAAATTGGCAAGTAATAAGATCCCCAACTGGGTCTAGGTATGAAAGCTGGCTGTTTGGGTAATAACAGCCTCTTAAAACTATATCAGATTTTTTTTAAGAGCAGCATCCTTTCTCATTTGGCGGTGAGAGTCTCGCTAGTCTAATCTCTCGCTATCGGCCCCCGGCCCCATCCTTTGATGATGACATTTGATTCAGATAAATCATTTCATATTTGTGGTGTTGACTGTTGAATTCACCCGTGGTATTAATTCACTTGTGAAATCCTGGCATCTTGGAAATATTCCTAAATATTTGTCACTTTGGTTGCTTTCTTTTTGATGATGAGCAGTGATTTGATGATGATTTAAACACGCAGTGAATCTGGTGCATGTTCCAAAAACATATGTACAACACTGATCATCCAATTACATTAAAAGATATCTTAGGGTATGAGGGTTTTGAACTGATTGTGAGCACCATTCTGACCGAGAGGGCAGCCATCGCTGAATAGAGAAAAGAGATACCCACAGTGAAACGACTCTATTTACTACATCACCAGGGACCACGACTAGCACCGGAGCACCAGTGGGCTGTGGGTCACTTGTTGATCACGGCTAGCACCGGAGCACCAGTGGGCTGTGGGTCACGGCTAGCACCGGAGCACCAGTGGGCTGTGGGTCACTTGTTGATTTGTTCCTCAATCAGATTGCTTCGGATTGATGCTTGTTAGCTTGTTATCTCAATTGGATGCCACTGAAATGTTTCCAGGCCACCATGACTAAGAGGGTTGGCAACATCGGGCTGAGTTGAGTTAAGAGATTTATAATAGTAAAAGGGATTTTGCTCCACTGGAATATAAAGCATTTTTTTCTCTCTCACTATAAAATCAAATATTAAATTATTAGGTAGACACTGTATCCTCAGACTTAGCAGACATATGAGTGCTTAGCAACCCCCCCCCCCCCCCCCCAAACAAACACACACACACACACAAAAAGATAGAGACAGATCCATAGATGCTAGATGTCAGGTTTAACCTTTCTCTCTTACCATGCACAAGAACAAGCCTGGCATCAATAAATACCATCCCATAGGAATCACAATCTTCCAGTAAATCCAGCCATGATAGTGCACAACGGTTTCATGGTACAGAAAATTCCAACAGCAAATGTCAAGGTCTTTTGTCTGTTTTCTCAAAGGCCCACACTCAAAGGTGTTACAGCAAAGTGGTCGGTGTACTGCTGAAACATGGCAGTACAGTTTGGCTCCAGACATACCCCCAGCAGGCCTGACTGAATTATGGTAATTTCCTGCGTATGAGCCGAGTGTATAAACTGCATGACAGTGTTTTATTTTGAGAAAAGAAAAGTTTATTATTGACCACATAGTAGTGTATAGATGTGGTGTAATGAATGTCATCAATGGTGATGCTTGCCCTTGGTACATGGTAAGAGAAAAAGGTTAAACCTGACATCTAGCATCTGTGGGTCTGTCTCTATACCAATCTGTGTGTATCTGTGTGTGTTTGAGGGGGCTAGGGTGTGTGCTGTGTGGAAGCGTTGCTAAGCACTTCCTTGTCTTTGCCAAGTGTGAGGATGTGTATGTGTGTGTTTATGGGGAGTCTACAGGTTTGTTTTGTTATGTATGTGCAATATGTTGTTATGTATCATGTTACTGATCATCAACCCACAGAAACCACAGACATACATTTTGCTTGTTTATAATTATGACATTGTCTATGAGCTAAATGCAATTTCACATTTTAATGTATATATTGAATAACCACCAAATTTGTAGAGTATAAACAGAAAACTGTACAGGTTTCAGAGAGCCAGCTTGAAATGAATTGTATTATTGGTTGCAGATGCTTTTTTTTAGAAATTGAAATTTAATTATGTTATCCATCAGAAGCTAAATGGGACAGTGAAAGACCATAAAGTCCTGTTTTACATTATGCTTTTAGCTATGATTCAGCAGTTTCATTATGGACCTCAACCAGCATTATAAATTTAGTCCATGAGCATACAGTTTTAAAATATGCTCGACAATCTTTGCTTCAAGGTCTCTCGGGAAACACATTTAGCATTCATGACAGCAGTCCTATTCAACCTAATGATATTGTAATTGACTATTATTCCAATAGATGGTATATGGTAATGGAACAACCTTGCGCAGGGAAAGTAATCTCTTTCTCCGGCTGATTTGTTTGTATAAATGCTCATTCTTCTTCCCAGCCGTAGACAATGGAGGTGTCAGTCTTATACCACAGGAGACCCCATGGCTCTGACAGAGAATTGCTTTAGCGGAGATCACACTGTAGAATTACATTTGATGTGGCGCCCTTGTAAGACACTGTTTGAGGATGCCCTGGGAGACAAACACTCTTGTCACTTGCGTGTGAAACATTTTTCGGCAGGAGAAAGCGATGGGATCACAGAGCTGTTATCACCTAGAAGGCTTTATCTGTTTGCCAAATCAGATAATGAACAGAGAGCGTTTGCCCGCCCGGCCAGTTTGTGTTGTGGAAGATAGTTTGCAGCCGTGAGTTCGTGAACTTCTACTGACTTGAGATATAAGCCTATAATATACAGACTGAGACACACTATAGGCCTATCATACCAGGGCAAAACTTTCATTATAGAGATGGTGGGGCTATAGGCTTAAAATCTTTTGTTTGAGGACATATCACTTCCAGAGGACATATCACCTCACCATACTTAGAAATCCCACCTTGCACCTATACACTATACTGCACCATGAAGTCAATCCAGTAATGATTTATTAATCCAACGGTTATTTTGATGCATGTTGAGATTGTGAGATCTGCTGTGATTCTGTTATTGTCTTCTAACCTCGTCTTCTCTCTTCTTTAAACTCTCTGTGTTCTCGCTCTTTGCAGCCCAATTAAAACACAGTATTCACTAGAATACTTAACACGCTCAACTTTCTGAGGTGGATGGCACCCCAATTAACCCGGAGAGTTGTAAATGTCTTTAATTATAAAATGTTAATGTATTTAATTAGAGAATGTAAATTATTAATCACACTTCTTTGTGCCTTTGTGACAAATGTCTCCATCTATCTCCTTCTCAACGTTAATAGCGGACAACGTGAGTGGACGGCTTCGCTTTTAGACCCAGATTTATCGTGCGCTTCCAGTGATCGCAGGCTCCATAAGGCCTGGCTCCATCAGAGTTCTGCTGCGCCGTCTATCATAACTGTGCAAAGGAGATCTGTGATCAATAACAGTCTTTACAGTTAATGATGTTCTTATTAATCTGGAGTCAGAGTGAGGCTCCCCTGTGTTTCCCATTTGTGTAGACAAACTACCTGGGAAAACATAACTTGGCGCGAAGTGGACTAATGAGGTATTAATCAATCACTGATCGTCAAGGAGCAAAGGGAATAACTATGGCAACCGAACACGAGAGGGGGGAGATGCAAATCATTTTGAAAAATGTCCTCTCTCTTCCTTCCTTTGTTCTCTTTTTTGCTTTGCTTCTCTCTCTCTATCTATCTCCCCCTTCATTTCCATATCTCCTTCTCTGTCACACCATCTATTTAAAAGCATCCAGTGTGTGTCCCTGTGGACATAATTTGGGGGAAATGTATGAGTTGAGACATCCCTATTCATTCATAAGTCCAAAGGAAGAGGTTAAGCACATTCCATTAAAAGGGGGAAAGGGGGGGGGGGGGGGGGTCTTGATCGCCTTCTTGCTTTAACCTTTATAATGAACTGTCTCCTGGTTCTCCAGGGCTCTCTATCTCAGCCCAATGTCCAGCTCTCGTCTGCCTGAGAGGGCTGCTGACGGCTGGGTAGAGGTGGTCAGCGAACTGGCAGCTCACTGTGACAGCCAGAGAGGAGCCTGTGCGAAGAACACAGACAGCCAAAGACAAGGAGGAGAGAGAAAGAAAGAGAAAGAGAGAGAGAGAGAGAAATTGATAGTGAGAGAGAGAGAGAAGAGGGAGTGAAAGGGTGGTGGTGCTGGTGGTGGTGAGAGAGTGCAGGAAACATCATTCACAGCGCCAGTGACAGGTCAATTAATAGGGTGCCTACATTTAGCAGCCTCTCAGCCCATCGCCTTTGTGACTCTTTGTCTGTCCACCATGTCTAAGAAAACTGCTGTATTATTAATATGAATTTTTAGTGCCTGGCAGGCACAGCCACGGTTTATTGGCCAGGGCAGGAGAACATGGTGTCAGGGGGAAGCAGAGTGGCGGCAGGAGGAAATTGTTATTCTGTACGGCCCATGGGGGATTGTGAGAGCCATCTTTCTGAATGATTACTCTCAGCATACTCTTAAGATGGTATCATTGGAGTATATACCTAACGAAAGTGCCAGAGTAACATCTCTATGATATGTTTAATGCACTTAATACACAGTGGCAAAATATTAGTATTTGAATTTGTGGTATTTTTTCATCTTTGTCGCACCCTTACAGGAGTGGTGGTGTTAGCTTTTGGCCTTGACATGTCGTGATGTGAAGAGAGGGGTGATGTTTGCTATTTTTCTAGATGTCCTGTACAAACCCATCTGCACTCAGCTCTTGTTAAGAGATTCCTGGAATGACTGGTGAGCCACATAGCAGGGCAAGATGAATAAACACATGATGCAGCACAGGTCCTAATAACCATTCTGTCCCCTCAGGGGCCTGCTGTGTGTTGTGTGTGTAGGTGAGTGTGTGTGTGTGAGAGAGAGAGAGTGTGTGTGTGCGCACATGGTGCATGTGAGTGCATGCGTGCATAGGTGTGTGTATGTGTTTGCTTTTTTATGGAGAGGGACATTTCATTTTCACATCTCACTTTCTTTATCACAAGCTTGTATGCACCACCCCCCACTGCCTGAACCTCTTTCTTTCTCTCCTTGCTCTGCCATCCAATTTACTGAATGTTGACAAACTGTTGTCATCCTTTTACATATGCTTGTACCAAGCCTTTGATGGAAGACAGAAGTACACAGGAGACCATGCGTAAATCCCTGTTTGGAATGCATCCTCTTGTAAGCCAAAAAAAAAAGAAACAATTTTGACTTGTACTAAAAGAGTGCTTTCCAAACGGTGGATAAATGAACGATGGAGAAGGAAAGGTGAGTGGGTGCTTGTGTTTGGCTGTGAGGTATGGAGGCTCGCCCGCAATGCTTACAGCTCACAAGGATCACGTTGGCTTCACCGCAATCACAACAGAAAGAGCCATGGACTGATATTTGTTAGTGCAGATATTTGCTGTCCACACATTGTATAAAATCATTATTGTACGTGTATATGTTATATGTTCGCTGACTCAATTAAATTAATGTATTCACTGAATAAATTAATTCATGTTAATTCATGGTAATATGATATACAACTTGTAACAGCATGCATTATTATTAAACGTACATCAATCAGGAAGTGATGTTAATTGTTTTATTTCTTCAGGATCAATTACTATTCATTAGTTGATGGTAATTCGAGACCCTTTTGTAATGGATCGGTTGAATGCCTGGTTGGATATGAAACTGCACTGTAGAGCCATATTATGTGGTTATTATATTTCTCATAGCTTGAACATATCAGATAACCAAGTGATTGTTTGTTTTGTAATGGTCTCTCTATCTATCTCCCATATCACTGTGGTTACAAATATCTGACCACTCCTGTTGTAATGAATCAAGAAAAACAAAACATTACAGTACTTCCTCTGCTGTATAAAGCTAGCAAACAGCCCACAACCGTATTGATTCATATGTTCAGAAGTGACACGTTCTCCCTCCATGAGCTCTGTGTAGTGGACATGACTAAGCCAGTGTAAGCAGTCAGTGCCTTGATGGGACTCAGCTGGAGAGGTAGGCTGGTGTGTGTGTGTATGTGTGTGTGTATGTGTGTGTGTGTGTGTGTATGCGTGTGTATGCGTGTGTGTGTGTGTGTGTGTGTATGTTTGAGGGTGCTTGTTTGCTCTTGTATCCATTTCCTCTCTCTGCTGTCCCTCTCCCAGGGGTACACACAGCAAACAGGGATTGATTGGTTTGGGATGCAGTCCTTCTCCAGAGATGACCCTTGGGGTCAGGGGGCACCTGGGCTGTGCGGAGAGCCGGGGCCATGACAAATAAGGGCGGGAGCTTGGATGTGCTGGAGGAGCTGGTGGAGGGGTGGGGTGGGTGTGGGTGTGGAGGTTTAGTGCACCTCGTAAATCCACGGTGCAGCCGGGCCATGCAACCCCTAGCAACCCCCGACTGTTCCACACCAGACCATTAAAAATGAAAAATGGGATCTCGAAACAACAGGCTGTGGACAGAAGCGGCTGCACAATCCTCTTCAGGCATTTCACTTCACTTCACATCATTTATTTATTTATTTATTTACTATCTATCTGTTGTTGCTGTTGTGTGTGTGTGTGTGTGTGTGTGTGTGTGTGTGTGTGTGTGTGTGTGTGTGTGTGTGTGTGTGTGTGTGTGTGTGTGTCGTGCCCCAGTTAAACTTAAACATTTTTTGATGGCAATTTGTGCTTCCTTCCCATTCTCTTTTTTATATTATTGGAGAGCTTTCACCAGATATAATAGGCACTGCTATGGGGAAATTATTTTTTGGGCAATTTGTGCAATGAAGCACCCCCAGACCTGCCATTAGCTAAACCTATATATATATATTAACAATTTAACAGACTTGATGGCTTTATATGGCGTTTAACACTGATTGACCAATTTGGTTGAGACAGAGGGCCCTCAGGGAGGAAATCTCCTAATTAACATACTTCTGTCATTTCTTCTGGTGTACCATTGGTGGGTTAATTTAAGCGTAGCACCAAGTGCTGTAATAAGAATATAAATTAACCTGAGAGTCAACTAGTGAATTAATTGTGGGATTGTATGTCATTCAACAGAGTTTGTTTAAATTTAAGCCACAAATGTGCTGTGTTGATGGAAGACTAATAAAATATCTCCAAACTATTTTAGTTATTATATTATTATTATGTGAAAAATATTAATATTATGATCATATTATTATATATTTTCCTCTGTAGGCTTTTGATTGAGCTCTGTTTGATACAGTAAACCTGGTGCTCTGTCTAAATTTGCAACAGTGACATGTTTACATGTATCTCCTCATGCGGTGAAGAAACTGCCAGAGAAGAGATTTCATTTTGCCAGACAAGATTGGAAAACTGGCATCACCTGATGATAAGCTGTGTTGTTGGAGCTGAACACCAGGCTCCAGCCCTGTGTCACAGCTGCTGGTGCGCTGGACGGCCAGAGTATGGAGTCAGAATTGGATTTTTCGTTCCAATCTGGAGCGGAGGATATGAGGTAAGATAGGTGAGGGCAGATGGGAGAGGAGAGGGAGGAGAAGAAGAGGAGGAAGAAGAAGAGGAATGAGTCGGGGGTGTTGAGGTCAGGGAGGCTGAACATGATCAGAGGCCATCGGGCCGCAAACAGGATTTTGGACTCCTGATGCCCAGGACGCCAACACTGGGAGAAGGGGGACAGGTAACGGCTCACTGGCCAAAATCTACGCTGGGAGACAGGTGTGTGTGTGGCAGCTGCTGCTGCACTTTTTTGTGTGAATAAGCCAACTCAGGCCCTGGTCAGCAGGACGACGTGGCCTGTTTGTCCCTTCTGCAACCGCTGTGACGGGGATGACACTCTGTCACCATCTGCCCCAGCATGGACTCCCAGAGGGGAGGAGAGACGGACAGAGGAGAAGGAGAAGCAGGGGAATGGAGTGGAGCTCCAGTGTGCTTGCTGCCAGTTCAATAGCATTAATGAGCGTACTTTGTGTTAGCTGGATGATTAGGACGTGGTGGAGAGGCTAATGGCTTGCATGTAATGCGACCGATAATACGTCTGACCCATAGTCTCAGCATGTTCACTGAATCATGTGATCAAGAGTTTAAGTGGTCAGAGTGCATAATGACCAGAGATGGAGGACAGTAAAGTCTCTCTCTCTCTCTCTTCCTCGCTGACTCTCTCTCTCTCTCTCTCTCTCTCTCTCTCTCTCTCTCTCTCTCTGTAGCTGGTTTGCATTCAAATGTCCAGTTAAGTGACACAGCTAATTGGGTTCTCAAGAGCTTTATCTCCTAGCTGTAATGCATAATGCAGACATTCAATCCAGTTCACCTGATAATCAAGTTCCTAAATCTGCCAGTTCAGTAAAACCAATAACCTAGGCAGGTCTGCAAAGCCTGGTCTTGCATTTTTTCATAATACACCATAAACACAATCAGCACATTCTCTCGCAGCCCTACTGTATGTGTTTGTTGTTTTTCTTTATTATACTCTTTCTGAATACAGTAATTGTCAATGGCTGAGTGTAGCCATTGGCATCATGTCAATGAGCACAACATGGCTACGACATAAACAGAAATGTCGCACAACAAACATTTAACTATTTGAAAAGTAAAAATAAAATCGATACTTATGTACAAGTAGGCTCTGCAGCTTTTTTCAGCCATTAGTCAAACATGCAACTAGTCATTATTTCCAACAAGATGTCGTCAAAGGTGTGGAAGATGAGGTTGTGATTTATGACTAATGTAGTATCGAGGTTTGTCCATGAGTCGGCGCTCTTGTCCTTCCCACCGTGAGCGACAAGAGCTCGAGTGAAAAGTTTTTGTGTTTTGACTAACAATACTTGTGGGAGGAGTAGCACATCTGCGATTGGTTAGCGATTTGCAGCGTTCATTTCGTGATTGGCCCAAACGTTTTAAAGAGAGATAAGGGGGTCCTCTGAATCCCCCCTCCCACGTCCACCCGCTCATCCTCGAGCTCAGCCTCCGTTCCCAGACTAGTTCTCACACACTATTTACTACGGCTTGAAATGTGGCACAACGGTCTGTACTGGAATACTGCTCTGTGACAACTGGAGGATTTTGCGCACACGCCGTGTTGGTTTTCCATACGAGGAGAGAGAGAGCGGAAAATATACTTTTGCCATGACAGTGGATTTGTTGACGATTTTGTGTGTAATCACTACGGTGGCTGCAGTAGAAGGTAAATGCTTGGATTTGTCTCTGTGGTGTGTAAAGGTGTTTTCATTTGATCTGAGTGGAAGGTGATTTCGCCGCTGGTTTTCAATTAGCCTACAACGGGAATACTACAATTTCATGATGCGGTTTGAAATGTCCATGTCTCTTATGATGTTGTGTTTTTGTGGGGAGAATTCGCACACGTGGATCATGAGGAACTTACAATTTATCTGTCAAGGTATTCAGGTTTCTCCAAGGATGCTCTTTCTGTCAAGCTACGGCGCACGCGGTGATGTCGAGGAACGGACTCGAAATTGACCCATTTTGCCCCGTGACGCACGGCCAGAAATACATATTTTTCAGTTCCGAATTATATAAAGTTGGCTCGTCAAGTGAGACTCCAAGGTTTTTTTTTACCAGTTGACGTTTATCCATGCTCTTATGCTGTCAATGAGTTTAACAATCCAGGCCAAACTGGACTTAATACTCACACTTTGAATACAATCGAGTTCTGTTGCGACCCTTGCAGAGCAATCCTTTTCGAACAGAGGATGACCAAGCCAACCTGGGTGTGTTTACGTAGGCTACCTCCCGAACCAATGGATAAAACAAAATATAAAACCTAGTCGGATAATTTATCTAAACATATATAAATGATTATTGGTCGTAAAGAAACAATTCAAACTGCATTTGATACATACATACATGCAAATTGCGATCATTTTAGCTTTATAAACATCTTCAGTGGAAAAACACCCCGACTGACAGACAGATGGTTCTTGCCTGGATGTTCCTGTACTGGCAAAGCAGAATCCGTTGAGTTTATAATCGTGCAGAGATTTGATTGACTCCCAGTTCAGTGATTAACATGCAGAGATGCGATTTCTAAGTCAAATCAGCTCGGATCCTCTCCCAAACACATATCATACATCGTTTACTAGACACGCACCCACAGACAAGCAGTGAGACTCGCATGCACATAAACCGCGCACGAACAGTGAACATGTAGTATCCCCATATAGGTAACAATACAGTTTAGCTCGAGATTCAGTGCCATTTATTCTATTTGTCTATAATCAGCACGGATAACTGGTTTGGAATATCTCATCCGTGACGCCCTGTGTAGGCTACAGTGGTCCATAGTGGTCCCCACAGTTTCCCCAAGCTGTTGGTCAGCTTGCCAGTCGGAGCAGCTTGGACAAGGTTGCTGAAGCATTATGCTGGCCATTAGTGCTTTGAAACAAATTTGATTGTTCTGTGGAAATTGTTAGAGTAGGTGGAATTGCGTTCACTAAAAAAATCACCAAAAGCAGAACAGATGGATGGGACACAGTTGAAAGATGACAGCGGGCTAAAGCCATCCCCAATTTGGTGGCTAATTGAAAGAGAATTGGCCTTTGGCAGGTTAAGATGTTTGTTGATCCTCCTCGGGCTGTCTGTGTCTGTCCCTGTCGCTGGTGGCTGTGGAAGGGGGCCACACTATCCATGTCTCCCTGTGCTTCCCATAATCAGATTATGCGCCCCTAATCACCAAATCGCCCCAATAATCACAAACAATGTGTCAAAGATCTGCCCGCCACAATGGGGCAACTCTGACAGGCCAGTCTGTCCATCTGGACACCAGTGGACAAATGGCACATGGCACGAAGCATATGTATGAAGTGAAGAGAAAGAAAAAACATTGCAAACATTTTATTTTTAGTAAAGGTGGTTCTTAATGGATCTTATGGCATGATATAAGAGAATAAGAATAAAAAAATCTTCAGTATACTGTTCCTTTTGTCATTAGGTCATTTGTAGGCATTTAGTGGCTTTGAGTGTCTGGCATGAAATGAGGATTCTGAGTAAATTCCTTTTTTATGTAAGCAGTGGAGTGCTTAAGTGTGATGTCAGTAGCTCACATGATTATTATGCCAGTGCAGCAATGGGCCAGGTACTCAGAGGGTGTAGAGGATAAATAATTGCAGCACTATCTATTGTTAGAAAGGTTGCTTAATAATCTGGGCAAATGTAGCTCACCGGCTTTTTAAAAGGGTGACACCATGGTTCAGAGCTACTCAGTGTTTTCCCATTCTCTCTCTCTCTCTGTCTCTCTCTCTCTCTCTCTTTCTCTCTCTCTCTCTCTCTTTCTCTCTCTTCCACTTGTGCATGCATCCCCTCTTCCCTCTGATCTCTCTCATTTTCTCCCCCTTCTCTTTCTTTCTTTCTCTCTATCCCTGTTTCCACTTGTGTGTGTTTCCTCTCCTCTCTCTGATCTCCCCTTCACCCCTCCCCCCTCCTTCTCTCTCTGTCCTCCTCCACCTCTCTCTTTCCCTCTCTTTGCTCAACATCCTCATTCCCACTCAGACGGATTTCTCTCCAAAGCCAAAACAATCAGCCGCAGGCGGCTCTTTGGGTAGGGGGGCTAGTGTGGGGAGAGGAGCGTGGCGTCATGCACGTGTGGAGAGCGTCGGAGGCGCCGTGTCCCTCTCTGCCCCCTAATCATTTCTCTCCCTCACTCACACGCTTGTGCGTGGGCATGTACTCAAAGTGAGCAGACCCGTCCTGGCTTAATTGCTTTAAGGGCAAACAGAAATAAGCAACGTCTCTATAAGTGGGGGGCGAATTGCCATTGCCGTCGCTGTGAATAATGATGTGCAGATGCAGGAGAAATGCAGCGCTTCTCTTTTTTTCTTGCACTCTCCCTCGTTTTCGTTAATGGCATGCAAATTCCTTTTCTCTCTTCTCATGCCAGGCAGTAGGGCTTTGTGATTTATGTAGCTCTCTCTCCCCCCCCCCTCTCTCTATTTATCTGGCGTGGGTGTGTGACTTCATGGTACCATTTTTAGTGTCCATGATCGGCATCACACACAGCCTCTATTTCTCCCTCTTTTCCTCTCTCATACCCTTATTTTTTTCTTTCTGCCTCTTTCTCCCTTTCTATTTTTTCTGTCTCTATCTCTCTTGCTGCCTTTGTCTGTGTCTGCGGCTGCAACCCTTCACATGTCCTCCTCATCAGCCCTGTGTCTAAAGCCAGTGGGCTGCTCGGCTGCCCCTCTATAATCACTGTTGTTTATTTGGTCAGAGGGCCTCCGCTGCCTGGCACTGACCCCCATACACTCACAGGGCCCTACTGCGGTGACCTTTACCAGGGCCAGACAGTGAGACAGTCATCCACATCAGCAGTGGCTTTATCATCATCACCATCATCATCATCGCCACCACCATCAGCGTGTGTCTTGCACAGGCTGAGAGCAGGCTTGTGCAAAATTCCAGAACTGAATTGAAACTGGCTCTTAAATTCCAATTAAATTCTTGAATTTCACTTGCATTTCAATTGAGGTAGCAAACAGGAAGCAGAATTGCAATTCGAATTGTGCACAACCCTGGCTGAGAGCACAATCAGGCCCGCTGGTCTGGCTACTGTGTTTAGCACTCACTGTCAGTAAAGGCTTCTGGATATGAACCTTCTCCATTAGCTGATTGTGTCTGAGGTAGTTCTTTCAGACACCATACTCTTTAATGGGGGTTGAACTGACATGAGAAACACTGAAAGATGCAGTGCCACCCTGCCACCCTCCACTCATATATCCAGGGTTATAGCCATTAATCCGCAGCTGTCCACAAGCAGTTATTGGGATAAATTGTCACTTTGAGGAGCCGGCCTGTCATGCTCAGGCTATATAGTGAAGGGGTGCCAAGAGCTCCAGGTGCAGGGACGCGCGCCTACGGTAGGCTACCCTCCTTCAAGCCACAGGCAACGCTGAAAGACAGCGAGAGTTTATGGCCCGCTAACTGATTTGGCGCCAAGCCATTTTGTTTGTTTCATCTGCCAGTCGGTGATGTGTGTTGGCACAGAATTGGCCCGGCACGGTGACCCCAATTTAAACCAATTCATCACTGACATTATGAGATGGTCAGTGTTTATTGTCGGTCAGCCTCTCCTTAGTTTTTCTTGTTTTGCTGGACTTTGTTTCTATTGGTAATTTAATGGAAGTCTAATCTGTTCGTCTAATCTGACGAAGGCACTGCATGACTCCATTAAGCCGAGTCTTTATGAGTCTCTTTATTGGAGCCTCTTAGAGATGGTAGAAAAGTGCAAGCTGAGTTTATCACCCACTGAAAGGTAAACTAATGGGTAAGTAGCTCTCTAATGTATGTGTGTGTGTGTGTGTGAGACATGTACCCGCTGGTCAGTTCTGCTTCATGTCTGGCCGGCCGTCTTCTCATGTATGACTCACGGATTTGGAGGAAGTCTAGAGGAGTCACTAATGGAAGGACAAATGAGATCGCTCTGTTCGCTCTCACTCTCACGCTCGCCAAATGGATGGTGTGTGTGTGTGTGTGTGTATGTGTGTGTGGGTGAGGGGGTGCAGAAAGTAAATGCCCTTTCACATTCCCCACTCTCTCCGCTGTATTGAGAGTTGCGGAGTGAAAAACACAGAGAGACGTGCTAAATGCGCAAATGGACGGGTCCACCAGTCCACTCTGGGGGCTGTTGATGACCTCACGACTTCTAGCATGGAATGCAATTTTGTGTACTCACTTCATTACGTACCCTGTGCTTTCTCAGCGCATGGTGAAACGGAGGTAGGATAGCTATTATGGCCACAAATGGACACGCTATGAACCTGTAATGGCTTCATTAGAGGAGTGTAGGTGCAGTCCGTTGTACCTCGCTTGCTTAATTGCGTCTACCTGCACCAGGTGCTGACAGCTTCTGCTCTAAGCTCCTTGTAATCATGTTCCAGAAGGCTGCCATGTGTCTTGCAAAGCACAGTATTGAGAAAAAAAACAAAAAGGTACCGATCTTTTTGAAGGTTTAAAAAAAAATGTAGCAAAGGAGAAGAGAAAGCAGCAAAGCATCCTCTGACACGTAAGGGTGGGGTCAGATGATTTTGTCAGCCAATTAGAGCCTGCGAGAGCGCGCTGCACCGACTCTGAAGATTTATGTTCGACATACAGGGTCATGTATGGGCGAGTAAAAAGCACGAGTTGTGAAGTCCTGTGTAGAGGCATCCCCAGACACTTGTGAGACGAGGCAACATATGGTGCCAGCTTCCCTGTCAGTTTCCTCTGTACGTATTTAGAGTTTGCCACAGGCACTCGCAGCCCTGCTGACCTTTTCCTTCACTAAAGACCAGCAGAACTCTTCTAAGTGTGTGTGTGTGTGTTTTTACGTGAGTGTGTTACATGTGGGTGTTTGTTGTGTGTGTGTGTGTGTATACTGTATGTGCGTGTAAACCCCCCCCCCCCCCCCCTCTCCTTGGCCTTTCCCCTTTTTCTCCTGGGCTCTGACAAATCAGAGCTAAGTATCCTGGGAGATTTGGGCTCTGCAAGTACCCCCCCCCCCCCTCCCCACACACACACCCCTCCCTCCACTCCCCTCCTCCAGGTCCTCCCCACCCCTGCAGATCTCACCTTACCCCAGAGACACTCGAGCCTCCAAGAGCCAGATGGTGGATCAGCAAACGGAGGAAGATGGAGGATGCTTGCAGGTGTGTGTGTGTGTGTGTGTGTGTGTGTGTGTGTGTGTGTGTGTGTGTGTGTGTGTGTGTGTGTGTGTGTGTGTGTGTGTGTGTGTGTGTGTGTGTGTGTGTGTGTGTGTGTGTGTGTGTGTGTGTGTGTGTGTGTGTGTGTGTGTGTGTGTGTGTGTGTGTGTGAGAAAGCCCTCCAGGAGGCGAACAGGGACGTGCTCCCATGTTGGCATCCTCCTGTTTTTCTTTCCTCCCTGTCGGCTCCATGGTTAGGATTTTTCTTGGCGTCTGTAGAAGACCATTTTTTTATAAGTCAAATATTTGATGCAATTCACTGTCAGGGAGGCTTCATCTTACATCTGTGTGACGATACCCTCTTTGCCCATTTGTAGGATGTGTTTTTACAATTTCTATGTGATATATGCTGTTGTTTGGGGCTTGATTTGTACTTTTTCATTCGAGATCTGGCAGATGTGAATACTGTAGGCCAGGGGTTTTTAATGTTTTTGGTTCCAATGACCCCTTTTGGGGGAGAAAATATTCTGAGGACCCCCTCATAACCGTAACAATTAAGCATGCCATTTGTATTCTCTGAAGTTGTGGACAGATCCACTATCCCATGTTTTTTGGCAGATGTGCAACTTCGTCTTTTGTCAGTTTTGGATTTTGTATCACTTGACAACATGGACTGACTCAAACATTTCTACACATTCAGATTCATTAGCTAGCTGGCTAACAAATAAGCCAAGCTAAGCCGTAGTAGGAATGGTTCTTCACGACCTAAGTTTTATGGCTGAAAAGGGGCATCATCTGTAGCATCATCATTAATTTTAAAAATGATAAAACTCAACTTTATAATTTCAAGCAAATTAATTTGTGGACCCTTGGCTATGGGTCGCGGACCCCAAGGGGTCAGACCCCACTTTGAGAACCACTGTAGTTTCTGATCTATAGGTTCCTGTACTATTCTGCTTTTTATTATGTTTTGCAAAAACAGATTAAGATGAAATGGCTTCTTTGTGCAGTTTTGTAGCATTGAAAGATTGATCCTATATAAATGTATCGGGCCAAACCTAGAACAAAGAAAGAAAGAAATACTCTCTGGTATAGGGCAAAGTGTATAGAACAGGAAATAAGTATCTCTCATGGTCTTCTTTTTGGGCTGTCTGTGGCAGCTGGCTATCTATTTCGGACGATTAGGTGACCGAGACCAGGTCAGCAGAAACTCGAGCTTCTTCAGTGTTTTCCAGCAGAAGGGGATGTTGCAGAAAGCATTGATTATCGAGTTAACAGCTTCACTCTGTGGGCCTCTTGCCTTACAGTCCAAGACTAATAATGCAGCGGCCGATATCCGCCGGGCCCCTCACTGGCCTCGGCCGAAAGCTCCGCTGTTGACATTTAGTCTGTTTGCTGGGCCCTGGTCGTTTTAGAGGGGTAAGTCGCTTTAATTAAAACTCCCAAATGGGGAGCGCAACACCAGCCTTCACATCATTGTGGCTAGCAACAGGGCTAACATTTGCCATTGGCCCCTAAAAATCACTCGCACTTGTTTAAATAGATGTGGTTGTAAAGTTTGCTTAGTTTTCTTTTGCCTTCTCTGTCTGAAGTGAAATGTGACCCCCCCCCCCCTTTTTTTTTGTGCTGTTGACAAAGGGAAGAAGAGAATATTTTTGGAGGGAAGAAAAGTAGACGAAGGAGAACAAAGAGCATCAATTATGATTCTTGTAATGAAGTCTGGTGGGAGACTCGAACACGATGAGTTAATTTCACCTTTAAGCCCGCAGACTGGAGCAGGAGGGGCCCGAGGTGGAAGGTTGGGGGGTATGGAGCAAAGCCACAGCTGGATTTTGCTCCAAGTCTCTCTCTCTCTTTCTCTCTCTCTCTCTCTCTCTCTCTCTCTCTCTTTTCTTCTTTCAAGAAAACCTGCAAATAGTTTCAGGTCTGTTAAAAGGCTGTGCTGTTCTGTATGCATTAGTGCAGAGCGTGTGGATGGATTTATGTCTCGCTTGTCTTACCTTCACTTCTTGGCCATTTGTGAGTCAGATTAGATATTAGATATTGGACGCAAATGTGGCCGACTGACCTCCCGCTTGACTGCAGGTTGAAGCAATATAGGCACCATTCCTCTTGCACTCTCTGGATTTCATTAGGACTGTATGGTATGAATAAAACTACTTGTTTCCATGTTTTTTTTCTCCTTTTCTTTCTGCTGCAACCCCTAACATATAAAAGGTGTTCTCTTACAACACATTCCAAACTGCACAGACCCACTCCTCTCCCAGGACCTGCCTAGCAGGGGCGTACAAAAACATTCATCTTACATTAAATACCAGTTTATCGCTTATTTTCAAACACACTCTCAGGCCTAGTGTCGTGGTAGGGTGCTTGGCAACACCATTTGAAGTGCAAGAGGAAGGGAATAAAATGTAGCCAGGAACATGAAGGTCCGGGCCTCTTTTGCAATCCCATTAACAATGAGTTATGGCCCGCTTTACTGACTCGGGGTCAGGACGACTCCCCGTATTTCACCACGTAATTGCCAACAGCATAATCTCTTGCTCAACTAAAGAGGAGCTGGATGGAGAAATGTGGGTGGGTGGAGTGGGGGTGGAGGGACGGAGGTAAATATGTTGAGAGGAATGATGAAAGGGGTGCTGGCAGATTACTGCTGCTGCTGTTGGTTTGAGTGTTGGTGGCGTTGCTGCTGCTGTTGGAGGAGAATGGGTGGACAGTCTAGGTGTGGGCTAGGCATCTTTCATCCTATCTTTCTTTCTATCTTTCTTTTGTTCTTTCCTTCTTTCTTTCTTCTTCATTTTCTTCTTGTACTGTCTCTCTCTCTTGGACAAGGCTCCCTTGGCCTCCCTTGCGGGCTGGTGTGGCTGCAGAGAGAGCATTTTGAGGTAATTAAGTATCGATCCTTAAACAGCCGGCGTGATGGGAAATGGCCGCCGCCAGCCTAATTACAGCACTGCTGCCAGGCCAGCCCGTGTGTGTGTGTGTGTGTGTGTGTGTGTGTGTGTGTGTGTGTGTGTGTGTGTGTGTGTGTGTGTGTGTGTGTGTGTGTGTGTGTGTGTGTGTGTGTGTGTGTGTGTGTGTGTGTGTGTGTGTGTGTGTGTGTGTGTGTGTGTGTGTGTGTGTGTGTGTGTGTGTGTGTGTGTGTGTGTGTGTGTGTTAGTGGGGCAGAATGGCAGTGCAGGAGCGGTGAGTTTTTACCCTCTGGGGTAGATGTGGAGCGACCGGTTTGGTCCAGACCTGCTATATCACATTAATTAGCTGCGTAGCCTGCCCCTGCCATCTCCTCCGGGCCGCTCCATGAGATGAGACCTGTGACCGAATCGTTCCGGCATGTTCCACCTGGGGAGAATGTGCTGCTAGAATTCACTCAAATGAACATGGCCTTTGCTTATTCAAAACGAAGAACTAAAAGTCAGCCAGTCCCCAATCTGTCATCTGTCATGTGCTTGTTGTTCATAGCCATGTGTGTGTGTGTCTCCCTTGACCTCTCACTGCCTTGAGAGACGTGAAGGACTCTGAAATGGAAACAAGCACTGTGAGGTTACAGAGATGAACAGGGACTGGCAGATAAAAAGAGATTGTGGTTGACACTGTCAGAAAGCAGTCGCTGGCATATTTTTTTTATATAGCCAGAGACTCTAAATTGTGACAGATTTAAAAGACAGTGTACCTGCAAGACCGCCGCAGGGCTCGGAAAACAAAGCTGGTTCGGAAGCGACCCGTTGCACCTCTTATCTTCCTCCTGATGATGAAGATCCGTCTGCATTTCCAGTTGGGTTTGGAGATCCATATATCAGGAGACGGGTGCCCTGTCTGTTGCCATACACAATTTCACAACTGTCCACAAATTTGCTATGCTTCCCTGACTGCTCCAGTTTCCTGGCAGACACAGGGTCTTGTGTTCTTTGATGCCGTCTCCTGCAAGCGTACAGTACATCTTAGGACCTCAGACTCCATTCTGTCATGGTGGGTTTTTGTGTGTCTGCTCGCTGAAATAAGTGAAAACAAAGAGACAGGGTGTGTGCTGTGCACTAAATGCTATGGCGGCATAACATTTGTGGCATGCCAGTACTGCTATCAGCTCCCACTACAAACACACACACACACACACACACACACACAAACAAACAAACAAACAAACACACACACTTGTGTTGTTTTTAACACATCTCTGTGTTGAGATAGGGTCAACACATTAATTTTAGGAGTGTACTGCTCTGTATACTGGGGAAAATGGTACCACCCTGCTCCATCCTTGAGAGAGAGAGAGAGAGAGGAGAGAGAGAGAGAGAGAGAGAGAGAGAGAGAGAGAGAGAGAGAGAGAGAGAGAGAGAGAGAGAGAGAGAGAGAGTGAGAGTGAGAGTGAGAGTGAGAGTGAGAGTGAGAGTGAGAGTGAGAGTGAGAGAGAGTGAGAGTGAGAGTGAGAGTGAGAGTGAGAGTGAGAGTGAGAGTGAGAGTGAGAGTGAGAGTGAGAGTGAGAGTGAGAGTGAGAGTGAGAGTGAGAGTGAGGCTCCAGGCATTAGGAGCCTGGTGGGACACACAGGACATGTCACACAGGATGTGTCCACTACCACACACACTAACCTCAACATTGTGCATATGTAATCTGTTGTATGCACCATACACAAACACACACTTAAACACCATCATCAGCCAACATATAGACACAACACCCACATTCATACTGTACATACTCACTCATCTATGTGCAAACACACACATACACACACAAACACGCCCCCTCCCCCATCCTGCCCTCTTGAACCTTGCCTAGACTGTTTTATTCCTAGAAATGCTTGTGAATCTACCTCCCAATGGGGAACTGGAGGGAGGTGTAGTGCAGAGTTGGAGTTGAAGATCATCAGTCCTCACACCTATGGGGGCAGCCCACCTCTGCGTTTGGCCTGGCTTGAGCAAAACACCTGGTTATTAAACACCATGTTTTCTCCCATTGTTTCCCCACTTTGCATTGTACAGTTTTTTTACTTTGCAAAAATGTCGGCCAGACCATTAGCTGCATGTCTTGTAACGATCAATCTGTGTTGTAAGGAATCCAGAGAGATGACTACGGCGTCTCTATTGGGGTAAGGGGCTGGGGATACTTATATTTGATCGATCAAGCTGACGGGACTTTGTTAGCGCCAACTCCACTTCAGACGTCAAAAAAATCCCCAAGGCTTCTTCAAAGCGGTTCCATCCCCAGTGAGGCAACCTAGCAAAGCAACCCGGTGAGCCAGCGTGAGTAGGCCTACAGTAGATTGAAGTCAGCACATTTGAAATAAACCCAATTTGCCCTCGCCAAATGTAATGCGGTGAAGTTGATTAGATGGTTTTAAATGTAGAGTCTGGCTGTTATTCAGAGAGAGAGAGAGAGAGAGAGAGAGAGAGAGAGAGAGAGAGAGAGAGAGAGAGAGAGAGAGAGAGAGAGAGAGAGAGAGAGAGAGAGAGAGAGAGAGAGAGAGAGAGAGAGAGAGAGAGAGAGAGAGAGAGAGAGAGAGAGAGAGAGAGAGAGAGAGAGAGAGAGAGAGAGAGACACACACACACACACAGCGCCAGCCAAGGGTGTGCCACTACCATTTCAGTGCTTCCTGCCATCTGGATTTGTGTTGCCTGTTGTTTTAATCTCAGACAGAAACCCAAACCTGTGTGCGTTACGGTGTTTGACTGATGTGTTATTCTCACCTCGTGAACCGGAGTCAAACTTAATAAAGAGATTGCGTTAATGCGGCACCATCAGTGGCACAAAAGTCAAGCAAAGCCAGCATGATTTACAATTAGATTTAAAGTAGACGGTGTCAAGGCTTTACTTTCACTCACTCAGGAACTGAGCCCTTGTGTGTTCCCTGGGAACCAGTGTGGTAGCAACCGGTGTGGTGACTTTCAGTGAAATTCGTGTTACCATAATGGGACCCATTGGAGCTCAGACGGCACAATGACATCTCAAGGGCTCATCTTAAAACTGTACCAAGTCTCCATGGTTACGCTACTTCTTCATTTAAAGCCCTCCATGCCTTCATGTTGCCCTTTAGAACTTCGCAAAGTACTATCTCCAAATCCTGAATAATTAATAGATTGACACTGACTTTGAAATAGTAAACAAATAAGGTTGAAGAGCTTCAAGTATCCATTGGTCTATCTGCTGCTTCCTCAGCTTTGTATAGTCAGGTGTATCAAACTGTTGCAGGTGTATTGCTTTTCAAGAAGAGAACATCTCCTGTAAGCCTATCAAGTCTCCAAACTCAGCAATTTTGACCCAGAAACAAATTGGCGGTTCCAGGGATGTTCCATCCGGTTCTGTGTGTTCCCGCCACACCGCTACTGATTAGGCTGAAGGCTCTGTGGGCTGTTCTGTCTTGGGTGCTCAGTTAGATGCGTGAGCGTTCTCATGCAATTTGAAATATTAGAGTGTGTTGACCCTGCTGTTAGTGAGGGGTCATGATGCTGCAAGTTGAGTGGTGTTAAAACAGCGTAGGTTGTAAAGTTTCTATTGCAGGGCTTCAGAAATGTTTTAATGCGCACAGACAGACGTAATTGTCTGACTGCCTATGACCACTTTGCATTTCTATTCGAATTCTTTGCTGAAAGTTTGAAGTACTCAATGCATAAGTGGTGCATAAGGAAACGAACACAGGCAGACAATAAAAACAAAATCTGGCCACTCTCAAAGCAGTCAGGGTGGGATTTAGAAAAATAGCTAGATGGAACGCTCATTAAAAGCTTAATAAAAAGTAAGCAATTGGCTTGAAGAACAAACACATATTTTGAGAGAGAAGGAGAGAGAGAGAGAGAGAAAGAGAGAGAACATTTTCTACAAAATCAGTAGAGATTGGCTATTCTCACGCCATATTCTCAAGCCATCCATGTGAATTTCACAACATTTGTTTAGTTCTTTCCAGCAAACAACTAAAAAACCAGTAATGGGCAGAATAATCCGGCTTTCCCATGCCAACACACAACACTACACAGAGAAGCAGTTGCGATTGAAAGCCTTTTTAAAGGCTTGTTTGCAGACGTCTCTGGAACACGGTATTGTGGAGATTCTGGTCTGACATTTTCTGGCTTTCAGTGTGTGAATGGACTCAGGTGTCAGGACATTCCCATGCTTGCTTTGTGTGCTCTCTGTCATGAATGCACAAGTGAGGCTTAGCAGACTTAATCACAATTCGAGGGAAATGTCATCAAGAATTTCTTCTCACAGACTGTTTTGTGTACACAATGAAAGGAGTAAACAATGTAACTGTGAATCCACCAAAAATGTGACTCATTATGACTCATTATAACTCATTACTTTAAAATCTATGTTTAG
Source organism: Alosa pseudoharengus (assembly GCF_046254945.1). Lineage (NCBI taxonomy): Eukaryota > Metazoa > Chordata > Actinopteri > Clupeiformes > Clupeidae > Alosa > Alosa pseudoharengus. The sequence goes on along the minus strand of NW_027468663.1, from coordinate 12,777,147 downwards.
CATTAATAACAATGTGTATTTTATTGACACAACCTTTCAAATTGGTAGCTGTGGGTTAAAACACACAAAGCTGAAAACTATTGGTGTAAGCGTCAAAAGTAAATACCCAAATATTATGAGTGACTGGTCTCCACATAGCTTAACTTTTTCAAGACAATGAGTTACGTAGCACATGAGACACACCACAGAACTGAAAATAGTATTTCCCCTCTGGCCCATCCAGTCCAGTGCTCACTACTGTACAGTACTGCACAGATTGAAGTAGATGCCACAGTCATTTCAGCCAATTGTTTTGGTAATTAGGCAGCCACTTAAACATAATACATTATGTGCATTCAAGCAAGCAGCTTAAAATTATCTTGCCTATAGCATTGCTTTTCTAGTGTGCCATTCTTACTAGCTAATATAGTAGCTTCTGAAATGTCCTAGCATGTGGCCAGGCCAAGATATGTGAGATGTTGTTAGTCTTAACTGGCGGGAAACTGTATTGATTGGAATGTCGAGAGACATGCCGACAGGTAATTGAAAACATACACTTCAGAGAGTCATACATAAATGAATTCATCTGCTCTGATTTCCATGGCATTATATCAAGGCTGTTGCACATTCAGTGTATTGTAAGTAAAATTCTTCAGCTATCACTGATAATATAATTATATATGATAATAATAATAACAATAACTGCTTTTTGCACAGTAAACTGGCTCGTACTGTGGAGGATTGGTTAGTCTAATCTGGTCATGTTGATGGTTACCAAGTCATTGCCACACTAACTACACTCATGATCATTACGCCCAGAGACTCATTTCATTTGGAGAACAAAATCTCCATGATTACACTGTCAACACTCTTCTGACTGACGTCAGTGCACTTCTTTTTACTGGACATTCAGGCCTAATAATAGTAAGGGAATAATGGATAAGAGGACCGCTCACTATTAAAGGAATGACAGATTTGACAATACTACTCTGCGCTTGGCTTGTTAGTTATTTTTTGTTGTTCCTGTCCTTGGGTCCTGGAGGAGATGAAGGTGCTTTTGTAACAGTATCCTTTCAGAGAAGAGAAATGATTGATAAAAAAAAAAATAATAATAAAAAAAACTAGAACAAGAAAAAAAAACAGTGTTGGGCTAAGAATGCAGTGAATCCGTACCGTGTTTTGGAACTCAACGAAAGGAAGCACTGGCCGTCTCGACACAGGAACTGAAGAAATGCGATACGAGCATCCTCTCTCCACACACACATGGCAGCACCAGAAATTAACAATAGGCCCCCAGAGCAGGTCCACTACCCAGAGAGAGAGAGAGAGATAGAGAGAGAGGTAGAAAAGAACAGTGAGACTGGTGAAACTGTAACTATGGAGGAAATTGCTCTGCAGTGGAGCTGTAGTAATCAGGGAAGAAATATGGAATTCCACTTCAATTTATTCTAGTAAATGACTGTTTTTTTTTCTTTCCCGGAGTGAATGCTTTAATTATGCTAATCCTCCGATTCCACCCAGTTAGCTGATGGTTTCCAGTTGGCAAACGAATGACTCATGTGTAGTCAAAATTACTCCACACATGCTGCACAAAGCTGAAGGATCTCTCAGTGTGTGTGTGTGTGTTTGTGTATTAGAGTCTGTGGATGTGTGTCTTTCTTTGTGTGATTGTGTGTGTATGCGTGTGTGCGTGTGTCTCTGAGGATGAGATTGAGTATGAGTGGGTGACATGCCTAAGGTGCTATTTCTGTGTAACGGACATTGGCAAGCACCTCATGAGCTTGACAAACAGCACTCGGCCCTAAACCACAGGTGCTAAAGCAAACAAATTGAAAATTAGATAGCAAAGTCCCCACAGAAAGCCTGCTTCCCCTGTGCAGCTGGGAGGTTGTGAGAGGTCGCCTTTTGCTGGCCAAGTCCACCCCCCCCCCACTGCCCCCTCCTTTCCCTTCACTTCACCTTCTTGCCCCCCCCCCCAGCCTCTCATCAACAGCCTCCAAGACGACTCCATCAATTACTCCATGGCCAACGGTGGGCAATTAGCGGCGGGTAGCTGTGAGTGGCCCGGCTCCAGCGATCTGTCACCTCGGCCCGGGCTTTGACAGTGCGCTTGGAGAGCAGGAGCCAGCATGACACCTGCTTCACCACGTGAGGGGAGGGTCACAGGGTGCACTCCGCACATCAGTTGCTTTTAGGGAGGGAGGGAGGGAGGGAGGGAGGGGTCATCCTCCAAATGGATAGTAATGAGTGGATTCTGCAAAGCTTTTCATGTTTCTGCAGACATGACCACTAGTCTGGGCCATTTTTCCAGCCTATTGGAGAGATGCCTGATCACAATGATATATGAGTATAGTATTTTCTTATATTCTACTGTCTCTATTGTACAGTGGAGTTGTTTATATGTATATACTTATATTACTTTTTCTGCTGTAAGTGCATGTTGTGTGTGATGTCTGTATGCTACTGAGACCTTGAATTTCCCCTTGGGGATCAATAAAGTATCTATCTATCTATCTATCTATCTATCTATCTATCTATCTATCAGTTGACGGCTATAGGCCATTTTTTTCAGCCTGAGATTCCATCACAAAAAGGTTCTCCCTTCATTCACGATGTTTCACCATGCCAGGAACAGCTATTGTATAAGTTTTGCAAATGAACTTTGGCTCTGCGCGGAATGAGATAGCATATATGTTTTATCAATCTTGACGTTGGCCAGTTGGCAGGCAGAATGGTTATTGTGTCAGCAGTCTGTGGATGCCCTGTTGGAGTAGCCCCAGCGTGCCACCCACGCACTTCCTCTCTCACACCCACCCCACCCTTCTTCAGCTCACACGGCTTTTGTTTCCGTGAGGTCTGCCGGCCCTAATAAGTGGCCTTCTCTGTCCCTCTCTCTCTCTTTCTCTCCCTCTCTCTGCTGCAGTGTCCTGCATGCATAAGAGGCCAGCGAGGCAAGGGGAGGCGGTGCGAGGCGATGCGGTCGGCCATGTTTTCCCTTTCTATCTGTCTGACCTTGCAAGGAAAAACCGCTGCTGAGGCCGGTACCCACACCGCATCAGCAGAAATGCAAACAGTGCATTTGCATGTTGGCAAGGATTGCCCCGGCTATTGCCATACTCCCCACCCCCACCTACCGCCTACACCCACCCCCACCCCATCACCGCCACTGTTCATCCTCGTCAGTGTATATCTATACGTCTTTGGAACTGTGCTCCAGGACAGATGTGGGAAAGGAGTCGGGCGGCCAGCCACATCTGATTAGTGACTAATTGCCGTGCAGCGCTTCCATTAACCTTGCCGCTCGGCTGTTTGCTGTATCCAGCTTTAGGGTTGTCTTGGAGATGGTTCTCCTATAGAGGGATTTTTTCACGTGGGAAAGTGTTTTCCCATGATGCACTGCGCGTGGGCGAATGTCTCTTGTCTGAGCAGAGGTCGCTGATGACGACCGACAGTGGCGCACATTTCTTAAATTACTGCATTAGCCGAGCTCATAGGAAATGCATGAGGGTCTCCCCCCCCCCCCCAACTCTTTTGAGTTCCTATTTGGAAATGCGCAGCTTGGTTCGGCCTAATTGAAACGGCATGGCCTCCTCTGTTCTCCTAATCCTCTGCAGGAACACGCGGGCTAATCCCACGCACTCGGGAAGACGCTGGCGTCTGGCACTCTGCCAGATTCGGATTCTGTCATCGAAAAAATCCTCCCCCCCCCCCCCCCCCATTTTGTCTCAGATGAGGACATGGTCTCAGTCATTGCGCTGATGACTTCCCCTCAGGGGACAGGCTAATGAACATTCGTGTAGACTAAAGTGGACAAGGGTGTAAGCACCTCCATGATGATCTTCATGCATGCAGACAAATGGTGTCTGACATGATGCGAACAAGACCATGTTGGAGCGTTTGAGTGCCGCGCTGCGGCTACGTGAGGCGCTGGATGAAAGAGTCCGTGTCAGATATCAGCTTTATTGGCAGGGAAGGAATTTAATGAATTCCCTCTGCTTCCCTCTCCCCTTCATCTCGACACGCTCCCTACACAAGCTCCCCCACACTCTCCTCTGCCCCATCTCTCTCTTGCACTCTTTCTTTCTTCTGCCCTACCCCCTATCACTCTCTTTCTCTCTCTCCCACTCTCTCCACCCTTCTCTCTCTCTCTTTTTCTCTCTCTCAGCAACCTCACATCAAAAGATTTAGCTGCTTTTGCCCTCCTACAGAAGCAAATTACAAGCCCATCTTCCCGTATGTGCCAGGAGGTTTGGGTGGGGTGGGGTGTGCTGGAGGTGGAGGGAACCTTCTGGTGTCCAATCATGGCCTCTTTGCGCTGTTTTCATGCTAATTGGAGCGGATCCGCTTGGCGCTGTGCGCAGATGTGTCTCAGGAGGACGCACCATCAGCACGTGGACTGCGCCGCTCCACGCCACGCCATTCCAGAGGCATCATGGGGGATGAGTGAAACACGCACGTCAGGTGAAAACAGATAAGAGGGAAGCAACAGTGGCATGTGCGCTGTCTGTCTGTGGAGCCCTCTATTTCCCTTGGTGTGTGTGTGTTTGTGTGTGTGTTGGTGTGTATGTGTGTGTAAGAGAGAGAGAGAGAGGGAGTGGGTGGGGGGTGGAGAGGGAGAGAAAGAGGTTCCCAGAGGGTTGCTTATTCAGAGTTGTCTGGGAGAGAATATAGAGAAATGTGGAGCTGCAAGACATGATGGTGTGTGTGTGTGTTGATCTGAAATGCCATGTTCAGTGTTTGATTTCTCAGAAACGTGTGTGTTTAGGCAACTGCCAGTGTGTGAAACAGACGTGTGTTTTATCTTACACATTAGATTAGATTAAACTTTATTATCATTGTGCATAGTACAAGTACAAAGCCAACGAAATGCAATGCACACACACTCACACATACACACACCCACTTGCACAAACATCTACAGTATACTCATATATATACTCATATACGAGGGGCAGCCGTGGCCCACTGGTTAGCACTCTGGACTTGTAACCGGAGGGTTGCCGGTTCGAGCCCCGACCAGTGGGCCGTGGCTGAAGTGCCCTTGAGCAAGCCTAACCTCTCACTGCTCCCCGAGCGCCGCTGTGGTTGCAGGCAGCTCACTGCGCTGGGATTAGTGTGTGCTTCACCTCACTGTGTGTGCTGTGTGTGTTTCAATAATTCACGGATTGGGTTAAATGCAGAGACCAAATTTCCCTCACGGGATCAAAAGAGTATATATACTTATACTTACTTATATTTAATATAGTTTTTAATATTCACTTTCCTTACAGTGAATACGTATTTCAATGTAGCTCTTCTTTTCACTGCACAATGTGTATGTATGCTCTATGTAGCTCCATGATAAAGCTGCATAAAGAAATGAAGTATCAAGGTACAGGTGTACAGGTTTTTTTGTCAGGATTCAGGTTGGATGTGGAGGAGTTGAAGGCTGCTGGATTGGCTCAGGAAAAAAGAGTGAATCTGCCCTGTGGTTAAAGCAGCCCTCTCCCATTCTTCTCTCGCTGGAGTCATGCAGGGGCTTTTGTGATGGTACCTGGAAATCGACCTGCTTTCCTGGTGCCAAAATTAGATACGAGAGAGAGAGAGGGAGAGAGAGAGAGAGAGAGAGAGAGAGAATGTACATTTATATCGCTATCTAGACTAGTCTGTTTTTTGTCACACAGGAAAAAAAAAGAAGAAAATCCTAAAGCTACACATAAATTGGCATCCATCACTCTTGCTGTGTTCTCCAACAACGAGAGAGAGAGAGAGAGAGAGAGAGAGAGAGAGAGAGAGAGAGAGAGAGAGAAAAAGAGAAAGAGATGAGGTCTCAGGCAGAACCATAGTCTGAGGCAGTGGAAGCTTTGGGCTTTAGCCCAAATTTGGAATAATGAAGAGTGAGGGAATGAAGGGGAGGGAGAACCCATTACAGAGTGAAAATACGCACTCACGCACACACATTCTCACACACACACACACACAAACACACAGGCTTCAAAGCGCTCTTTTAAAATTGGGGCGCTAACGGGGCTGCTGGGTTCTCATTCCGTTTTCTCTCAGCAAACAGCATTTTTTCTTTTTTTCCTCCCCCTTCTACTTCTTCTCTTCTCCCTCTCACTCCCACCAGACTTGGGCTGGTCCCAGCGGGGGCTCAATGGCTCTGATGTTTACACTCTTGGCCATAATGAAGTCCCTCCATGAAATGCCGCCCAGTGGGGTTGGCACCCTACCCTCATCTTGGAGACAATGACTGTGTGCCCTTACACTAGAAAGGACACCCGCTGAAGGCGGCTGGGAGGGTGGTGTTGGGGATAGTCGTGAGTGGGAGCGGTTGGGGGTGGGGGTTGTGGTGGTCGGTGGCAGTGCCACTGATGGCATTCATGCTCATAAAGCCGTTGAAGATGCTTGAGCGACACCGGGCTCAATTGTGGGGAGCAGCCAGGGGGTCGGAATCACTTGACACATGTGCGACACCCCGGCGTCCATTCAGTTTGCACACTGGCCGAGGTCCCCGGAGTACTGCTAGAGGGCTTAAGCAGAGCGCCCGCTGTCTCTGGGTGATTCCTCCGCTCCCACAACAGGCTACGGGTGTCTTTGCTTCCACTCGAATAACCCACCCCCCCCACCCCCTGCCCAACACACACGCACGCACGCACACACACACACACACAGAACCTCCTAGCCTCTATCAATACCCTGCCACTCACTCCCCCCGCCCCCGGTCCTTAGTTTGCCAACAGGAAGCCATTATAGCAAATAAAACAAGCTCGTTGGCGGCGTGCCCACGCTGCCCAGGGAAATTTATGGAGCCGCCGTGCGGGGTGCTCACCCCGTAGCTGGCCATCGCGCTGCACTGTTGCCAAGGACAAGTGCCGATGAAAAATGTAGGATAGGGAAAAGAGAGAGATTTTTGTCGGTGGGGAAAAAGGGATCCTCTTTTATTGTGCGTGTGTGTGTTGGGGGAGGGGGGGGGGTATGTGGGAGGGGGGAAGAGGATAGGAGTCTGATATTCTGGGTATTTTGTGTGTGTGTGTGTCTGTGTATGTTTTTTTCCTGTAGTGACATCCAGTGTCCTGTCTGACAAACTGTCCACCCCCAGTGACGGGAAGGGCCCAACGATATGTCGGGACGGAGACAGAGATAGGATGGGTGTGCATGTGTGTGAGCGACTTGGGTCTATGTGTGTGTGTGAGTGTGTGTGTGAGTCTGTGTCTGCTCTCAGGGGAGGAGCCAAAGAAAGATAAAGAATTGTTCTGTACAGGCTCTGAGAGAAGTCACTTGCCATTCTGTCACGGTTTCTAAATTCCCTCCGCAATTAGGCTTCTCTAGATCTTGTTTAATTAGCAGAGACTCATAAAATGGAGTTCCATTTTATGTTTAATTCCCCTCCTTTTCACTCCTTTCCCCTCACTTCTAAATGATTGCTGCCTTTTTCTGCCTTCCGCTCTCGGGAGGATTGTTGCAGATCAGGAAAATTACCAATGCGAGAGAACAAAAAAAAAAGGGAACAGAAAGAAAAGAAATGAAAAAAAGGCCAGAAAAGGGGGAAAAGAGAACTGAAGCAATTTGTTTCGCTTGGCTCAAGTCACCACAGTGGAATCCTTACCTTGTTCTCCACACATATTAAAAAGCTGGTAAGAGGCAGCGGAGGCGGCAGCAGCCCTTGTCACCCTAAAAGCAATTAGAGTCACATTGGTGTGTGTGTGTGGTGAAATACACGAGTGTGTTTTAGTTCCTGTGTGTGTGTGTGTGTGTGTGTGTGTGTGTGTGTGTGTGTGTGTGTGTGTGTGTGTGTGTGTGGTGAAATACACGTGTGTGTTTTAGTTGCTGTGCTTGTGTGTGTGTGTGTGTGTGTGTTAGTTCCTGTGTTAGTGTGTGTCTGTGTCTGTGTGTGTTCTACCAGGACCAGCGGCTGGAAAATTGGGGGCACAGCCACAGAGACAGCAGTGGATAAGGAAGTGGCCTTCATGTTGAAGAAAGCCATTAACACAGGGGGGCCGGTGTGTGTGCTTGGTTGGTGAGAGAGAGAACAGAGTGGCATGAGACCGGTCCACTGAGCCCCCCCCCCCCCCCACACACACACACACATTCTATAAAGGCTCTTAAAATTCACTGCTGCCTCAGGTGCACCCTGTATATGGGTTCGTACGGCTCTAGACCGCCATGACCCTGGCTTGATCACCTTTGGTGCTGAACTGGTTTAGCCTCCACAAGAGTGGTTTGTCTGGAAGATTCCCTGTCTCAAGACTCCCTTTGTTAAGAACAAACAATCTACGTATGAGATTATGAGAAGCGCGGTTTGTGGTCAAGGAGCTGCAGGAGTTAATTTATGCCTGTGCCAACACTGACTAAGACCTCACAGATCTGATCACAGCGCGGGCCAAATTTGCCGGACTAAAGTAAGCAGCTTAATGAAATGAGAGTGAGAGTGAAATTTCCTTTCCTCCGGACATCTGCTTTCTCTCTCTCTCTCTCACTCTCTCTCTGATCTGACTCTCCACACTACCCTGGGTGAAAGCACATGTGGTTTGAATAACAAAGGCTAGACAGCGTGAACCTGGTCCTGTTTGAACCTGAGCATGAAAACACACAAACAGACATAGCACACTCACACACACACACACACACACACACAGTCTCTTGAAATGGACACACACACAATCACACACACACACACACACACCCAACCAGAGGCATATTTACCTGAAACATTCTGTTTGTTATGCAAACATTCAGAGCCATTCTCCTCACTCTTACACACAGACATAAACGCAATGAAAAGTTTACGTACGCTCTCCTTTCTCACACACAAAAACAACACACACATGCTCTTGTGTGCTCTCACAAACACACACACACACAAGCATACACAAACATACACACACACACACACACATTTCTGAAGCGAGTGAGAGAGGTAATTAGGTATGGCACAGGACGCTTCATCCTAATAAATCACCCCATTATCTAAAGTGATTGGCAAAAACAGCGGCTCATTTCCTGTGTGGAAGAGGGGTGAGGTGCAGTGTTAACCCCTGGCTTTCCTGCCTTGTCACGAGCTCTGTCTCATCAGCAGCTGCCTGGTGTGTGTGTGTGTGTGAGGGTGTGTGTGTGGACAAAGGGCTATCAGTAAGCATTCCTCTTGAGGAGATGGAACACAATGTGCTGTTGGGGTTTTTGTTTGAAGCGGAAGGGCTGGCTCTGGGGGTAGCGCATGCCATGTTGCGGTGGTGCGTCGCAGAGTTGCCGCAGAGGGGCCCGAGTGTGGCAGGCGGAGTCCAAGCCCCTTGTCCGCGCCCGCATCGGGGATGATTGAAGCGCCGCTGTTTTGGATGGGCGCCGCTCCAAACACCTGTGTCTCATCACCGCGACAACCGTGCCAGGAGCCTGCAGGCAATGCAGGGTATACACTCCAATGAGCCAGGTGCCACCGTAACCCCCCCCCCCCCCCCTCAAACTTCCTCCCACACACACACACACACATACACAACCACACACACACACACGCATACACAAACCCCCTCCCCAAAAAACCCACTGAAGGAACACAAATAAATCACCGCCTTTGGGGCGCTCACTGAAAGCAGGCATGATTAATAGGCCTTAGGAGGAAATAGGTCATCTTCAGTCTCCCCTACTCTCCCTGGAAACTGCTGGCTCCAACACTTAGGCGTTTTCTTGGATGCCAAAGCCGGACAGGATGCGTTTCAAAGGCCGCTGGCCGGCCGGACACTGCTGTGGCCACTTAGGCCATCCTGGCGTCTCCCAGCAGCATATGGGGAGGAAACACTTACAGCGGATGGGATGCATGCCATAACTGTCTTCCTACAGTTGTTCATTTCAGGGCTCAGGTTAAAGTGTGTGTGTGTGTGTGCGTGTTTTTATACCTTTGTGTGTGTACGTCTGTGAGTATGTTTGTTATGGTTATTCATTTATTTGTAGGTGCTGATGTATGTGTGTGTGTGTGTGTGTTTGTATACCTTTGTGTGTGTATGTCTGTGAGTATGTTTCATTTATTTGTGGGTGTTGATGTGTGTCTGTGTGTTTGCATGCTTCTTTGTGAATGTGTGTGTGCACGTCTATATGTGTGTGTGTGTGCATTTGTATGCTTCTGTGTGTGCGTGTGTGTGTGTGTGTCTGTGTGTCTGTGTGTCTGTGTGTGTGTGTTCCACCGAGTCTTTGTGTTCTTGGCTGCGTCTGGGCCTGGTGTCGTGGCTCAGCTCGCCTGGCCAGGAGCAGACACGAGAGCAGAGGGAATTGTGGGGCCTGAGAAGCACCTGCGCCTCCCTCTCTCTTGCGCCTCCTTCTCTCCGCGCCTTCCTGCCTCGCCCCGACAGCTTGAGCCAAACGACAGGAGGAGAGAGAGAGAGAGAGAGAGAGAGATTGAGAGCAGGCCTCTAGGGGAAGCTTGGGAGAGAAAGACTGTCAGAGAGAAAGTGAGAGTGATTGAGGGAGCGCTTCTTGGTCAAATGAGGTAGAGGGAGAGAGAAAGAACGAATGAAAGAAAGAGTGAGAGGAAGAGAGTGAATCAAGCAGAGATTCTAGGACAGACTTGGGGAGAGAGAGAGATAGAGAGGGAGGGAGAGAGAGGGAGAGGGGAAATGAGAGAAGGGGGTGTTGGAGCGTCTGGCTCTGTAGCAAAAAGTCAAGTGTGCTCGCTGAGGCGTGCAAACGCAGCGCTGCTCAAATCTGTCTGCCTCTGCCCCGGCGGGTCTGCCCGCAGTGGGGCCGGCTCTCCCAGCGTGACTCGGCGCGCCACAGCCCTGTTCTGCCCACACAGGCCGTCAGCGTGACTCAGTAGCCTTCATGTCAGATTTATGTAAGAGACGAGCCCTTTCAGATCCCCTAACACCCCCCCCTCCCCCCCCATTTGACAGCCTCACAACAACCCCATCTGCCTACACACACACACACACACATTCATCACACTCCACCTGCTCTCTGTCAGAATCATCAGACATACACACATACACACTCACCACCCGCCACCCTCACTGCCAGCAACACATTCACACCACCACCACAACCACACATCCGACCTCTACACACACCACATACATTCAGCTTTCTCACAAGCTCCCTCCACACACATGCACACACACACACACACACACACACACACACACACAGCACCCTCTGTCAACAGGGTGTGTGTATGTGAGTGTGTGTGTGTGTGTGTGTGTGTGTGTGTACGCATAGGAAAAGACTACCATTCATTAACAACCACTCTGCAATCATCTGCAGATGATGACTCCACTCAGAAACATGTTTTCCAGCTTGGAGGCTCAATTAGAAATGTTAATTAAAACGTTGATTTCTCTCTCTCTTTTTCTCTCTTTCTCTCTCACAGTGCATTTGTTTGCTTAGTGTGTATCATTTAAGTATCATTAAATATCAACTTCACTGTTACTTACTTAACATGTTCTTTAGGAAAGAAAATGACATCTTTCTTACACTGGACTAATAAACATTACATTAATGAAAGAGCCGCCAGACGGTGTCTGGACAAAACAAAATAAACTGTTTACCGTGGAGAGCCGGTGGAGGTGGAGAGAATCAACAAATCCAAAGGGCAAGGTAATTAAGCAGAGGTCAACATCTCTTTGGAAAGGGGGAGATTTTCCAGTGCTCGCAGACACACTGGCCAGATTGCCCTCGTCACCACACCTCACGCCAATCAGCCCTCCCTTTCTGCCTCGGCTTGCTCCTCTATACCTGGGTCCACTCAGCACCCTGTTGGCCTGTCATAACATCGTAGGATGGAGGCCAGAGTGACCTCACAGATTGCCTTAAGAAAACACTGTTAAGTGTCCCTCGTGTTTTACAACCCCCCGCACCCCTCCCTACCCCACCTCACGCCTCCATGGGATCTGTGGTCCAGAGGAGATGAGAGGAGAGAGTGGGAGGTGACCCTCTGATGTTGGAGAGGAAGGGTTAGTGAGGGTTGACAGTCATTAAAAACCAAGAACATTGTTGACCTATTACGCCAACTTCACAATAATGCATCTCATGCATAATGTATCAAATTATCATCTTGAAATGATCACATGTCATTGTACACATAAGTACTGTTACTCATGCTATAGTAATTCCTCAGACTCTCCTGCACTCTCTCTCTGCCTCTGTCCTCTTACCTCTCTCTCTCTCTCTCTCTGCCTTTCTCTCTCTCTCTCTCTCTCTCTCTCTCTCTCTCTCTGTTTGGCATTAGAAGAGCTGAGACTGCTGTGTTGCTCTGGTAAGGTCAGAGCCAGCACTAGTGCGCTCTGCTGTGCAGTGTGTGAACCTTCTGGCAAGGCTCCTGAGAGAGTGAGAGAGAGAGAGAGAAAGAAAGAGAGAGAGATTACCGTGAAAACAAGACTGTTGACAGGTCCCCGGCAAAGCTGTCGTCTGTTTACTCTTGCAACTGGAGCGTGACGCGGCCAGGTTATGCTCTCTCGCTGGTGCCTGTGTTGCTTTTTGACTCAACTCAGCAGGGGTAGCGCTCCCCAACCCACAGCCCCAACTGAGAGTGCAATGAGGTCATCCTTCACCATGACCGCCATGATGTCAGTGTTTACTTGCAGCAGTGTGGCTGTGAATTAGACATGTAAACCGAATCCTCCTAATGGAATTTTACTCCAAGTCAAAATAGATTGACTGCAAAAGACTGTAAATGGCAAGTCTCTTCTGAAATGTTACTAAAGTGCTAAAGATTGCTATTTGCTCACCGTTTTTTTTCTTTCTCTGTCTAAACACTACGACTGTGTTTGCCCTTCATTGTAGAGCTGATAACATTTAGAGGCTGTGTGTTCAGACGTGCGTGTGTTGGCTAGGGATAAGGTGAGACGTGGCCCGTTGCCATGGTGAGGCGGGAGGTGGCGTATCAGGGCTAAAAAGGAATCATTACAGGACTAATCTGAGCACAGATCCCACCGCCAGATATCCTGTTCGATGATGCCCCGCACGTGTTCGCTCGTTCACTCTCCCTTCCCCGGCGGACCCTCGGAGACGCACGCGGACAAATCTCTCCCACAAGGTCAACACTGTGCTCTAATGGCTAATGCGGGAATATGCCATTTGATCAAAGCTAAGATAAGCTAAGCCGAGCTACACCTTGCACAGGCCTTTTGACGCTAAAGCTGCCGCTCCATTGAGCCCCTTTCTCAACCCACACACACACACTAACAATTACATGTGTGGGTGTGGGTATGGGTGCGGGTGTGCTAGCTAGCAGAGCAGGCAACCGTAGGCGCTAACTTGCCTCTTACCCCTTTAGCTAGCATGGAGGAGTGGAGGCGAGCGTCGCTGCAGAGCGGATCGAGGCCTGCCGGAGGGCCTCGGCTCCCACGAAGGCTCTAATCCACTCGCTCCTGTCTTCTCGAACAGAGAGAGGGATTAGTGCGGAGGAGGGTGAAGCGGTGGAATCGCGGGCCGCCCCAGCCACGCTGCTTTCACACATCAGCACAGGTGTCACCGAGGACGGCAGATTAGATAGCGCTCACGTAAAAAAAAGCCAAATCCGCTCCATCTAAGGAGGATTAAACTTTTTTTTCCCACTCACTCTCTCTCTTTCTATTTATCTCACACGTTTAGTTGTGCTGACATATTAACACGTTTCCATGTTAAGGTATTCGTTGTGCATAATTGCAAGTTGGAGTAATTAGTGAGGAATTACCCTTTTGAGGCACCAACATGTCAAACTTAGTTTAAAAATCTGCCTTCACATCTGCCTTCACAAATGAGTCTATAGTATGAAAAAAGAATTAACCTCAATTATGGTCAGTCTTGGGGGAATGTAATAGCGCCACTTTTAAGTATTCACCAAGAATCCCATCTGTCTAAAGAGAATGTGGCCGTTGTTTTTCTAAGAGCTGTTGATTGATGCATGACAAGTCATGTACTGTGATGACGTCACATGCCAAAAATACCACACCATGTAACACACCTCGGAAACTAACTGAAAGAAGGGGTTTGTGAAGAAAGGAATGGAAAGTACACATAAAACCACACTGACGAAACGTATTAACTTTGACAGCTTGTGTTTTGTGTAGTGCCTTAGTTGTACTTGATGAACTTTTCTTACACCTCAGAAGGCATTTCATTTATTGTAAAGAGAAGCTATTTTCTTTGTTCTGATGGGAATGCATTCAAAGTAATTATGCTAAATGTAAGCCATCTTTATGCCAAAAAGGACAAGTCAAAATACATGTTGTCCTATCTGGACTGGTTTTCAATTTGGCAACAAGCCAACAAATTGAACTAAAAGAACATTGACATTCAGAGGGACATTGCGCAGAATTAATTTTGTATGAGGGCAGAATACCTTTTGAAATGAAAACACTGATTGCATAGCAATTTGACAGTAGCAGTTATTTCAGTTAGCATTTTGTCAAGGTGACACATCACTGACTCATAACACCTGAAAACATCTTTAGTACATACTGTGGCAGAATCTTTATCCTGTTGTCATTATCCCAACAATAGGTCTCCTAATGCATTTTGCACTAACATCCATTTATGCAAAAAAAGCTTAGAAATGTATTACAGTGTTTCCTCTAGGATTTTTTTAAGCAGTGGGGGCAGGCCCGTCTGAACACTACCGACCCCCCCCCCCCCCCCCCCCCCCCGTCCCAGCACCACGGAACTGACAACTGACACTTCGCTGCAACACAAACAATTATATGTATTAACCTCTATTCACACACTCTATTCAATGAGGCATTATTTTCAGTTGTGATTGAACTGTATTTTTGGAGAATCTACAACAGGTCTGCAAAATGAATTTTACAAGAAATTCTTTGTGGGGAAACCAAAATTCAAAGAAGCCTTGATGTGTACATTTAATTTTTCTTTTGGAAAAATAACTCCAAGGCTCCATGCTGAGTAGCATACATGCTGTTAGATCAGGGGTGGGCAAACTTTTTGGCTCAAGGGCCACATTGGGTTTTGAAAATTGCCGCACAACAACCCTCCCCCCCACGACACATACATAAAAAACGATTGTTTTTATAGCCTATAATTTAGTATGAAAAGTATTTATTTTAAAATATGAATTGCTTAAAAATACTGCTAATTTTATGCAGTTTAACAAATGTATAAATTGTGCACTGTCGCTTTAAGACAGTCGCTTTAATTCACGTTTATTTCTCAATGATCTTCTGCCTGCACCGCTATGGCTAGTGCTGTGCCTATGGCTGGGCCCTCTCACAGTTTTTAAATGGTCAGTAGTGGGTACTGTTCAGTACTGTTGCCTTCATGATTTCCTTTTAAAAGTTTCTTATAAGAAGGAGATATCAATTATCAACAATGGCAAGCCAGCTGGAACCTGCGGCTCTCTCTCCCTCTCGTGAGTGCAGACGCGTTCCCAATTAAATGGATCGCATAACGTTCACATTAGATCTGCTGCAAAGGAGATAACTAAGAGTTAACTTAGTTTAACATGATGTTATCTCTATTTAACATGATGTTTTGACATTGACATTGCAAACGTTCTCTAAGAAGAATGAAAAGCAGTTTGCAGTAAGGCTAACCAACGTCGTCTCTATCGCAGGAAAAAAATAGCGAGCAGCCTGATAACCAAATGAAATGCTCGGCGGGCCGAAGTTTGCCGACCCCTGGCCTAGGCTAAGCATTCTGTAGCCTAATTCGTTAGAAAATTAAAAAAATGGTTGCACTTCTTTTTGCTAATTTATTTTCACATTTAGCAACAAGGGTAACAAACGTTTAGGTCGTGCGGCCTTTGTGCGTCTGTGTAGCCAAAATCATTAAAAAATAAACTTTTCCGTGTCATACAACACAACTATTTACTTTAACATCATTACATCTATTACTACATCTATAGACTATTTCCAATTTGTATTATATTAGTGACTCACTTATCGTTTTTAATGTTTCCAGATGTTTGATATCAGGACGTGAGCTGTCAGAACTGACAAGTTGAACTTTGTCTTATTAAAACGGAATGGAGGTGTTGTTTAATAGTGACTCAGAAGAAAGCAAATGTTTGGACAATAAGCACATCAACACACTATGTAGAGTTAAACTGGACAGCCCCAAACCTCTGAATAGTTCTGCTTGTTGTTAAATTGCAATGTTAGCGGCCGCCAACTGCGACTATTGTGCGTCTGCCCCATTTCTGATACCGTGGGGGAAGAAAATTAAACCGTGGCGGGCCGCCACTACCAAATCAACATAGAGGAAACACTGGATTATGCCAGAGTGCATGGGGGCATTTTGTGTGTGTGTGTGTGTGTGTGTGTGTGTGTGTGTGTGTTTGTGACAGTGTGTAGATGCGTGTGTGTAGAGACATGGTAAACTGGCCTGGCGAAAATGGCTCCCTAATGAAAACAAACAGATCAGGTCTTTATTGATGCCATGATAGAGCGAGCGTTAGCATTTCCGGCCAGGAGAGCGCAAGAGAGAGAGAGATAGAGAGATGAAGGAGGGGTAAGGGGATGGGGATGGGGGGGAATAATTGTTTATTGATCTCAGGGCTGCATTTAGGCAGTGCATTAAATCTACGGGCAGATGGCTGCTGGCTGTCAGGTGTGGCGGGACGGCCGAGCCAATGATGTTGGGGAGATATCGGATGGAGAGGAGAGAGAGTGCTCCAGCGGTCACAGCATCACCTCTCAATCGATCACGCTGATTTGTGTGTGTGTGCGCGTCTCTGTGTGTATGTATGTATGTGTGTGTCTGTGTGTGTGTACGTGCCCGTGAGCATGTTTGTGTGGGCACCTGTGTGTATGCATGTCTGTGTGTGTTTGTGTGTGAGTAGGTGACAGTGAATGAGTGAGAAAATGTGTGTGTGTGTGTGTGTGTGCCTTCATGAGCAAACAATCAATACACCTAGAGTACCAGCACCATCCACCAGCTGAATGTCCCTGAGTGCTACAGACATTTAGGGATAGATCCTCTTTATGCTGCTGTCATAGAAACACTAAATGGGCAAGGGCACATTTGTTTGCAACCATAACCCGTAAGAGTATAGGCTCAATTTGTCTTCTTTACTACGATTCGCTATCTCATATTGTCCATCATGCTGTCTCTTATATCTATCTTGGAGGACATTTGCCAGTATCTTAATACAGTCTAAAAAGCTCCAACACTGATAGCACCAGAAATGTTATCCATTTTATAACCTGGGGGGGGGGGGGGGGGGATTGTGTTGGTAGTGTGTGCTTCTTTTTGTTCAAGTGAGTCTATTATAATCCGTGGCCCTGAGCTGGCTGACACTGTCTGTAAGGAAAAGCTGCTCGTCCCCGTCAGACACACCAAATCCCCACTTCCATTATGTTTCTCTCTCTCTCTCTTCCCTTTCTCCTTTTCTCCTTCTTTTTCTCTCTCTTTTCGTCTCCTGTTTTTAAACTGAATTCAGAGCTCATGCTTCAGGGTCTGTTGCCATTACCTTGGTGAGACGAGGTGTCCCTGGTGAGTGGCAGATAATGCAAAACTCCACTATGATGACTGCCGTAGAGTCATTGTTCACACTGGCGGAACACCCTGAGAGGGAACAACTGATATTTTGCTATCTCCTTCCCCTAATGCATTATGGGAATTGTAGTCCCTCAACGTCAGACTTGTTTTTCCATACCAGAATAAAGTTTTTTTTTTTTCTTGTGCAGGAAAAGATATGAAATGGACTGCGTGTGAGTTGTGTTGCACGACTGGCATTTGATGCGTCTCCAAGGCATTGTGATCAACACTGCAACGGGTCAGGAGGGAAGCAATGGTTAATCAGTTGAACAGTTGAATCATAACCCACAGCCAGAACTCCTGAGTTGTGGACCACCCCTGGCACACACACACACACACACACACACACACACCCACACACACACACACACAAACACACACAGACAAAAGCTGTACTGGAGCTGTACTGTAACTACACTGGGGAGACACAGGCCCGGCACACACTCCACCACAGCGCCTCGGATGGGGTGGGGATGTCCAGGTACTGTATGGGCTGCCTCGGTTCCCGCCGGACCTCTGGAGCCACACACGGGTGTCCGCTGCAAATGGCAGTGCCATTTGCAAACTGAGGACAGGCCCCTAAGAGGCTAATTATCCTAGCAAGAGATGATTATTCATGAGACTTTCTCTCTCTCTCTCTCTTTCTTTCTCTCACACACACACGCACTCACATTCACGCACATACACACACACAGTTACACAAACACCCAAACCCATACCCCCCCCCCCCACACACACAAAATTCAGCTCACTGGATCCAGATACTTGCTAAAAGAGTTTGACTGGGTGCCAAGGCTTGCAGCTGTCAGCCCTGTTTGTGTTGGCAGAGTAATTTCCAGGTCTGGTACACCTTTCTTTGATATGAAGGGAAGGGAGAATAAACACACATACACACACACACACACACACACACACACACACACACACACATACACACAGGCAGACTTTTAACAGTAATGGTGCATTGTTGCCAAGAGTAGGTTGAGTCTCCTCATAGTTCATTGTAATCAGACCAGTGTTAGGCACTTGCTCTGAGGAAAACTGAGTCCAAGTGTGGAAAAGTCTTTGTGTGTGTGTGTGTGTATTGGTATCTTGTGTTTGTGTGTCCGTTCTACTATTCCCTCACCTCCTCTTCCTCCTCAACTCCAACTTGTATCAACAGTCATCCAATTTATTTAAGAACAGAAATCAGGACGCTTTCCAACTTGCTGAGGCTGCACAGAGACTTCAACCAGACCGCTGCTGGAACCTCTCTGAGGGAATATCCATGAAAAAAAGGCAACTGGTAAAACATCTAGATAGATATATACTTTATTAATCCCAAAGGGGATCTTACAGACATCCAGTGACATTTACCTCAACCCCATTCTTAAAGCCAAGGCTAGTCTCTCTGCACTCAGGAAATGTTTGTAATGTTTCTAGGCTTCTAATTTTTTATCCGACCCTCTGGGAATGCACAAACCAAGCACAATAAAAGTTGTTGATAGCTATTTAAACCATGCAGTGAGATGGTGAGGGTTTAGGAAAAACCATGTTTTAATCAGGTTTTTCCACATCAGCTGAAACCTTTTTTGCTCCTTGCTTGCTATAGACATGCAGTGGTGCATGTCTATTAGCAACCTATGATAGGTGAATCATATTCCTACAAGGTAATGAAATCACATACGCAGAGGTATAGAACTGCGCTCTGTTTTGTCGTCTGTTTCCTCAGTTGCTCAGAGCTTAATAGCAGGCATGTGCTGTTTTGGGGCTCACTGCAGAGTGAAAGGTCTGCCAAGAGCACGTCACGCTCGATGTGCAAGCCTTCACCACTGACCATCAATATGCATTTGTAAGCCTCGCATGCAGAAGGGGGAAAAAATATTTTTATTCACCCTGCCAACGTTTCTGATGTGCAGCCGGATTGGGAATTTGGATGTGCCGTCGCCGAGTGGAGGGACAAAGCTGTGTCCTTCGACCACCTCTTAGTGCTGATTTTGGAGAGAGCATTAGCCTCTTGCCGGTCAGAATGCTGTTTCATTTAACGCCAGCCGCCAGGATTCTAAAGGGCGAGCAGGCCCCAGACAAAGCCGGACGACGTTGCTCTGTTGAATTAAACTTGCCAATGCCCTTTTCCCTGCGTTTCCCTTTGTCACTCTTATCTCTTGTGCTGTGTTATTCACTTCGCACAATAGGACACAAAGAGGATGCTGCCGTTACCTCTGTTGCCGCCTTGTAAGTCATTTAAACAGGTGACGGGAGATTGTGGCTGACGGGGCGAAACTGGAAGGCTGCTAGAAGCCGCTGTCTTTTTGACGCTTAAATTAGCTCGGCGTTTTACAATGGATACATCGCGGTGAGTTAAGAGAACACATGCAGGGGGTTGATGCAAAGAGCAATCTCAGGGCTAAATTACGGTCCTTGGCTCCTGTGTGATGCACAATGTCTGTCATGTCACGTCTACCGCAGTCGACTCGCAGAGCTGACAGAGCTCCAATTTATTTTTCCATTAGCAGAAAGCAACTGAAAGAAAGGGAGCTTTGGACTGTTGTTATTGTGTAGGCGAACATAATTGCCATAATTGAGTGGTGCTGCGCTTTTCATCGATAAGCCACTATCGATTTCTTCAATATGTGAGGAGGGGTATTTGTCACCGCCAAAATTGCTCATATTTCCTTCTTCCTCAGCGGCTATTGTGTGCACTTCTGTGTAGCTCCCTGGCCATTGGATGGCACATGGCTTGTTTTGCAGATGACCTATTGTACCACTGCGAGTTTACCGGGCAGTCGAGCCTTCTGTTTCCCTCAGTTACAGGCCAATAATGCCAAGTGTGTAAAGCGTTACAGGCCCAGTGGCCGCGGCCCGTTATTTATTACTGCCATTCAGTGGCTCCATTCCTCAGCTTGGGCGAAATACACTCCCGTTGTAAATGGCTTTAACATTACAGCACGAGGATTGGGAACTTTAGTCTGTCACACACAAGATAAACGACATGTGTAATTGTAGGCAAGTGGTGACAGCGAGGCATTCCTGCATGCACACACACACACACACACACAAAGAAACCCCAGTTCAGTGTAGCCTCTGAGATTAGCCTGTCTGCATTTTCCAGCGGCGTTTTGCATTGGGCTTCTCAGCGGCGCTCTGCCAGTGCAAACAAGGGGCTCCTTAGAGCCCGAAAACACACTCCGAAATGATGATGAGAAATAGCAATCTGTCAGACCACAACCCCCCCCCACCCCACCCCTCTCAGCCCCAAACACACTGCCACCCCTGCCTCTATCTCAGGGGTAACAGAAGAAATTTGTGAAAAACAAATTTAAGGAGTGATTTTTTTTTTTTTCGTATTATTTTGGCTGAGCTAAAGGTTAATCTGTCAGTAACTCTCCCTGGTAGCCATGTCTGTGGGCCCCTCCGCTCCTGCCTGCTGTGACACAAAATGTGCCGTGAGGAATTGTGGAGCTGGGCTTAATTGTGTTTTGGAAAGGGCAGAGGTGGCTGCTCAGCTGTATCCCCCCCTCTCTCCCCTCAACCCAACCAGCACGCAGACGCACTGGTTCTGGCATACTGTATCACTGAGGTGTGTGTGTGTGTGTGTGTTGGGGGAGGGGGTTATCACCTTCTGTTCCACAGCAGCTCAAAGCAATTTTGTGAGGGAGGAGGTGAAGGGGTGTGTGTGTGTGGGGGGGGGGGGGGGGGGGGTGTTGAGGCAGAGATCGGTTTTCCATGGCGCCGAGACACAAGTTCAAACTGATTCCTTATCCTGCAATATTGTCGCCAAATCAGGCGTCATGTGAGGGCTCCATAAACATGCAACGCTAGCTTGGCACGACCTTAATGCCTGAAATGCTCCACTGCAAGCCATGGAAACGGCCTTCGCTGGGGAGAAAATGACTTTCTCTAACGTCTGGGGGCAATTGCACGGCGTTTTGAATGCAATTGAAACCTAATAGTAATCCTATCTTGAGAAATGTGGAATATGGTCAAATTCTTCACACTTGGATTTGAAGATTAACATATTTGCCTTAAGCTAAGCCATGTGGCCAAAGAACGAGCATTGGCTGGGATTTTAGGTTCTGGAAATGTAACTTTCACTAAGAATCTCACACCATGCCAGCCTGTCGGCATTTTGAAGTAATAGCTATTCTGTTACCTTTTAAGGATCATTTGGACCATGTAGTAAAATAGTAAAGTAGCCAATAAATAAGTAATTAGTGTGAGAAGTCTATGTTGTTACAAAATCATTTTAAGGTTATGCGCTGTTAGACTCTGCTGGCTTTGGTTCATCATCTCTTCTAGTAGTATGGAGGTGTGGGGTCAAGTGGTGTTGAGATGCTCTAAAT